>NC_086102.1:94187432-94497637 GCF_963921235.1 Mobula hypostoma
TTGTCGTCTGCTGTGGCTGATGTGGAAGGCTTGCTTGACTGCTGAGCCTCAACATTTTTCTATCACACAGTCCTTTAATAAGGACTCAAACCATCCTGAAAATATCCCCTAAACTGACGTACCTTTTCAAAATTAAAGTCGTACTTTATCATTACTCATTCGGTTTCAATTGTTATCCTTTTTTCTTCCAATTGCATCAGCTCTTCATCTGTCAGTTCTTGGTGATGGGATGCCAAAACCTCTTCAACATCATGTTCGTCAGCTTCCACAAGCCAAACTCACGTTGTCCTTACTTCGTTCACCACGATCAAAACACTTAATTATGTCTAGTTTTACTGTAAGGGCAACACCCTTACGAGCTCTTTCAGGCTTTTCCGATACCATAGAACTCATCTTGCAAACGGCTGCTCACAGGCACGTGTTAAAGCAAATGCTCGCAGGCACGTGTTAAAGCAAAGCAGTTCCGAATCCGGGGGAGAGCGGCTGCTCAGGGCATGCTGCCTTTTATCGCGCGCTGAATTTTTTTTTGTAACAGTGAAAACACCTTCTGAAAGTGAAAATAGGGTACTAATGTAGGTCTTTCGTAACAGTGAGGTTTCATAAAGCGAACGTTCGAAAAGCGGGGGACACCTGTATAGTCACCCAAATTGTACTCCAATGACTAATAATCCTCTGTAAAAAAGCTTTTCCTTTTTACCATCCATCTTAAATGACTAACCCTGTCTTGAGACTATATCTCTAGTTCTATTTTCCAACTAGAAAAAACAGCTTCATAGAACCTACCAAAGTGGCTCAAAATTGTGTACTTTTAATGAGATCACCATCTAACTCTAGTTAAATATGTTAAATTTACTCAATCATTCTTCACAGTACAATTCCCCCACATTCCAAGAAACAACCTTTGCTATACTCATTTCAAATTATGGCCTTTAAGGTATAGAGACCAAAATTGCAGAAGGCTCCAAATATGGCCTCACTATTCAGCAAGACTCCTTAACCTTTGTATTCCACTTCTTTTACAATAAAGTCAGCAATGCCATGTCTTCTTCACCACCTGCTGTACCAGCATACTTACTTCTCACCTAATAATGAGCAAGTTTTTACTCAATTCCCATCATTTAATGAGCACGTTTTTCTTCTTCATTTGATCTGCCAACTTTTTACTTACTTGCTGGTTTGCAGACTTTGATCCTCCCTTTCGATCAAATTTGTACAAACCCCATTTCCAGAGAAGTTGGGATATTTTCCAAAATGCAATAAAAACAAAAATCTGTGATATGTTAATTCACGTGAACCTTTATTTAACGGACAAAAGTGCAAAGAAAAGATTTTCAATAGTTTTACTGACCAACTTAATTGTATTTTGTAAATATACACAAATTTAGAATTTGATGGCTGCAACACACTCAACAAAAGTTGGGACAGAGTTAAAGTATGATTGAAAAGAGCACAGAATATTCAAGTAACACCGGTTTGGAAGACTCCACATCAAGCAGGCTAATTGGTAGCAGGTGAAGTATCATGACTGGGTATAAAAGTAGCGTCCATTAAAGGCTCAGTCTTTGCAAGCAAGGATGGGTCGTGGCTCACCCCTTTGTGCCAAAATTCGTGAGAGAATTGTTAGTCAGTTCAAAAGGAACATTTCTCAACGCAAGACCAGGACTACTTCAGAAAACCATTGTCATTCAACACAGTCGTTGCTGCATCCAGAAATGCAACTTGAAACTGTATTACGCAAGGAGGAAGCCATACATCAACTCTATGCAGAAACGCTGGCGAGTTCTCTGGGCCCGAGCTCATCTCAAATGGACCGAAAGACTGTGGAACTGTGTGCTGTGGTTAGATGAGTCCACATTTCAGCTAGTTTTCGGAAAAAACGGGCGTCGAGTTCTCTGTGCCAAAGATGAAAACGACCATCCAGATTGTTATCAGCGAAAGGTGCAAAAGCCAGCATCTGTGATGGTATGGGGGTGCATCAGTGCCCACAGCAAGGGTGAGTTGCATGTATGTGAAGGTACCATTGACTCTGTGGTGTATATTAGTATATTAGTATTTTAGAGAGACATATGTTGCCATCAAGGCGACGTCTCTTCCCGGGACATCCATGCTTATTTCAGCAGGACAATGCCAGACCACATTCTGCATGGGCTACACCAGCGTGGCTTAGTAGACACAGAGTGCGTGTGCTTGACTGACCTGCTGCCAGTCCAGATCTATCTCCTATTGAAAATGTATGGCGCATCATGAAGAGGAGAATCAGACAACGGAGACCACGGACTGTTGAGCAACTGAAGTCTTACATCAAGCAAGAATGGACAAAATTTCCAATTGCAAATCTACTACAATTAGTATCCTCAGTTCCAAAACGACTAAAAAGTGTTATTAAAAGGAAAGGTGATGTAACACAATGGTAAACATGCCTCTGTCCCAACTTTTGTTGAGTGTATTGCAGCCATCAAATTCTAAATTTGTGTATGTTTACAAAATACAATTAAGTTGGTCAGTAAAACTATTTAAAATCTTTTCTTTGTACTTTTGTCAGTTAAATAAAAGTTCACGTGAATTAACATATCGCAGATTTTTGTTTTTATTGCAGTTTGGAAAATATCCCAACTTTTCTGGAAACGGGGTTTGTATTTATTTACTTAGAGAGACAGTGCGGACAAGCCCATCTGGCTCAATGAGCCTTGTTATCCAGCAACCAACCTATTTCACCCGAGCCTAATCACAGGACAATTTACAATGACCAATTAGCCTGCTAACCAGTACACCTTTGTAATATGGGAGGAAACCGGAGCACCTGGAAGAAACCCATGAATTCACAAAGAGGATGTACAAACTCCTTACATACAAACACTGAAGTTGAACTCCAGTGCTCTGAGCTATAACAGAGTCGTGCCAACAGCTATGCAACTGTTTACATTACTATTACTTTTGGATACATTACACTTGTATTTCTAATGTTAACTATTAGACCCAACATGCCTCCTTTCTTCTCGCAGTCTCCACTTTATCATCCCAGATCACTGTCTTTCCAAGGTGGAGCCTTCACAGGTTTGTGCACTGGAAAGTGGGTAAATAAAGATAGCTGGTTCTAATCAGAGCAACAGGGTCCAGTGGGAGACTGAGATGATACTGAAGCTACCAGACTATAGGTAAGTTATACTAGTGTGCAATGACTGGATCCTAAACCCTTGATTTGACATGAATTGGGATATCCCATCTACCTTAACAACTAGTAAATACATTAGAAAATATGACCTTTAGGCATCTACAATTACTACAAGAATAATACAACATAGAAGGCTTTTTAGCCCATTATAGTTTTCCCAGCTCTTCGAATAGGTTACACAATCTCTGCTCAGTTAGTTTGTTAAACTTGTCATCTTGTTTCCTTTCACCAGTTCAGAACTGATGTTCAACCTTAAGGATGACCTAATACATACCATGTAGATGAGGTTTGCTAAAATACACTGGACTTCATCGATATCAACGTCCTCCACTTGCATGAATTTAAGAGCAACCAGGAAAGCATCAAGTGGCAGTTGATGTGTTCGAAGTAATAAATACCTGAAAAAAAAACAAGTTAAATTGCAGTTTAATCCCCAAACATAATGTGTGGCCTTAAATAATTACATACTGAATGCTGACAGTGAATACTGCATGATACATTGTGTGTTCAGCACTTACACTTTCTTGAAAAGGTTTCTGTATGTGATTATCTTTAGTTTTTCAAGTATCAGAAAGATTCCACAGCGAATGAAGAAAGCTTCATGTTTTGACAAAGCTTCATTCAGGAGCAGAAGGTTCCCTTCACTAATTAAAAAAAACAAGACAAGTTCAAAACGTGGCCAATGCAGTCCAAAATTGGATATGTTAGTTTTTCTCAATCCATGCACCTGTTCATCCCTGACCCTGTGCCTCCTCATCTCCAACCCCTCCCCCCATCATTCATTCTTTTACACATCCACAACCTTTAACATGACTGATCATACCATTTTCCTTCAGAGTCTTTCCTCCACTAGATGAATGCTTTAGGCTGCACTTGTTTGGTTCTATTCCTATGCATCCAGCTGTATTTCGGAAGATCCTGCAATAGGTTCCTCCTTCCCCACCCTACTCCCATCTCTGTCCAAAGATCCATCTTTAACCTCCATTCCACCAAACACCTCAGCTCTCTTTGATATGATTGAAAAGCTCATTGTGTTCTACATGTACCCTGATATCTTTCTCCAGAACCCTCTGCTGTCTTCAATTTGCCATGCTACCTATCCAACAGCACTGGAGGACCTGAAATTTATTCCAAATATTGGGAATATTAAAACAGCTAACATCAGCACTTGCCACAAGTCCTTTTCCCTACCTGCTAATCTCACAGCTCTTCGCCTGTAGTTCACTAAGATTCAGGACAGAAGGGCATCAAAGTAGGATCTAATTAGGATCTTGGCCAGAGAAGTGCTAGTAAGTTTCAATTAAAGATTTTAATCAAAGTGATCCAGTAGGTTAAGAGGCAATCACCTTGGGACGTGGTTTTGAAAAGGAGAGAGTTGGCACCTGAAGAATGGTGGTCAGTAAAAATGTTGCCTGGTTTTGGGGTCAGGCGGACACCTGTATATTAAGGATCACTGGTGGTGGGATCATTATAGACAATGCTAAGACCATCAGATCAGGAACCATCTACAAAAGGCAATAAACATTTGACATTTCAGACCATAACCCTTCATCAGCACTGGAATAGCAAAGAAACCAGGAACTGAAAGGTTTTGGTCTGAAGCGGCGACTATTTATCACATACCTCCAAGTACCGCAAAACTTCATCCTTAACAATCGATGTTAGGCTAACTGGCCTATAATTTCCTCTCTTCAAGTCAAGTCAATTCAAATTTATTGTCATTTAACTTTATACATGTATACAACATATATAACCATATAATGTATATAGAAACAAGACAATGTTTCTCCGAAGCAGGGTGGTATACATAACACACGATAACTTACAAAGGAAAGGATAAAATCTACAGATGAATCACACATAAATAACAAATGAAAGTGCATTAATATTAAATATTAAAGTCACAGAACAGATTAACTGGTGACACTTCAACTATGATGCGGCAGGGAGTTCAGAAGCCTAATGCCTGGGGGAAGAAACTGTTTCTCATCCGGACTGTTCTTGTTTTTAATGCATTGTAGCCCTCTGCCTGATGGTAGAAAGTCAAAGAGGATGGTGGATGGATAGGTGGGATCCTTAATAAGACTAAGAGCCCTTTGTACGCAGTGCTCCTGATAAATGACCTCTCAGCTGCTCTCACAGTCCTTTGTAGGGACGTCTGGTCCGATGCTCGACTACTCCCATTCCAGATGGAGATGCAACTTGTCAGGATGCTCTCAGCGGTGCTCCTGTAAAATGCAGTTATAAGGTGGTGGGGGGTGTGAGGGGAGAGCCTTGCTTGCCACAATCTCTTTAGGAAGAAGAAGCGCTGCTGTGCCTTCTTGTTCAGGTAGGTGATATTAAAGGACTAGGTGAGGTCACCTGTGATGTGAACTCACATGAATTCGGTGCACTTAATTGTCTGCGGAGGAACCACGTATTCGCAGAGGGGGATGATTCATCTGCGCCTTCCTGAAGTCCACAATGATTTCCCTTGTCTTCTCCATGTTCAGGCTTAGGCTGTTCTTCTCACACCAATCCACCAGTCGCTCCACTTCCTCTCTGCACTCCATCTCATCATCGCCGTTGATGAGGCCACCCACTGTGTGTCACCAACATTCTTGATGACGTGGTGTGAGCTGAATCCTGCGACACTGCCATTTTCCAGGTGGGACAGGACAGAGTGGAGGGCAGAGGCTATTGCATCGTCTGAGGATCAATTTGAGCGATAAGCCAGAGAAAGGCCTTAATGTGCTCCAGGACTAGCTGCTCAAAGCATTTCATAATGTCACTGGAAGATAGCCATTTATGTAGGATTCCATTGCCTTCTTTGTTACTGGAACGATGGTTGCCACCTTGAAAACCAAGGGGACAATGAATTGTTCCAGAGATGTTGAATACATCCATCAACACCACTGTTTGCTGGGCTGCGCAGTACTTAAGAACCTGACCTGGTATATTATTGGGCCCTGCAGCTTTGCATGGGTTGACTCGTGCCAGGGTTTTCCTCACCTCAGCTTAAGCCAGATAGAGCGCCTGTCCCCCTGGAGGGAGGAGCGCCTCCCTCCCCAGCACTTTGTTCTGGACATCAAACTGAGAGTAGGAGGCATTCAGCCTTTCAAGGAGTGAACTATCGTGTTCACTGACACGCAGGGTAGACTTGTAGTCTATAATCCCCCGAATATGTTTCTGATTTTGCAAAAGGGGATGTATATTCTCTGAGAATGCACCTGTTTCGCCTTCCTGATGGAGCGGGAAAGCACGGTTCTTGTTTGCTTGAGAGCTGTCACATTCCCTAATCTAAAGGCAGCATCCCAATCCCTCAGACTGACACGGAACTCTGCAGTAAGCCATGGATTCTGATTTGCCCTCACCCGGATGTGTTTCTCATCCTCAGTACACTTCTCCATGTAGCTGGTCACAGAATCCAGATACTCCTTGATGTTACCATGGCTGCCATAGGGAGCAGCCTGAACACTCTCCAGTTCGTATTATCAAAGCCGTCCTGCAGTGGAGAGATTGCTCCTCAGGCCAGGTTTTCACCACCATTAGAACTGGTCTGTATGCTGGAATTAACATTACAGATGAGTGATCTGTGAGACCAAGGTGGGGTCAAGAGTCTGGTTTACAGTCACCTGGTAGCAAAACCAACACGGTGGTGGAATTTGGGCAGGACTGTATTAGGGTTCACATGGTTAAAATAACTTGCGAGAATGAAGATACCACCAGGGTGTTTGTTTGAAAGTCACTGATGGTGTTGTAGAGTTCAAGCAGTGGGTCACCAGCATCAGCAGAAGGGAGAATATATATATACAGCTACCAACACAACTGTAGTGAACACCCTTGCTTTATAAAATGGTCTGCACTTTAAAAATATGAACTCAATCATCAGTGAACAGTGGGATGCCACTGCTACAGCTTCCATACACCCGTTCTTATTTACGTAAATAGATACCGCCACCACGGGTCTTGCCTGAGATTGCTGGATTCCTGCCTCCCCAAAAGGTGCTGAAACCCTCCAGCAGGATGACTGCGTCTAGTAGAGTCCTGAAGCCAAGTTTCTCTGAGAATGAATGCGCAAATGTTTTTCTTTCGCTGGTTCAGTCTTAGATTGTCCAGCTTATTTTTAAGTGAATGAACGCTTGCCAGTAAGAACAAGCGGAAGGTTGGCCTGAAGGGCTTCGATCTATAGGACATGGCTCCCTTCTTGAATAATGGAGCAACATTTCCAATCGTCCGTAACCATGCCAGACTCTAGTGATCTTTGAAATAGAGAGTGGATATAGGAGATGGCAGATGAATTAAGTGAGCATTCTGCATCAGTCTTCACGGTAAAAGACACTAGCACTGTGCCAAGTCTTGAAGGGCCTGAGGGAAAAGAAGTCAGGGAGCAGTTACTCTATCGGGAGTATTCTATAGGCCCCCTGGTAGCAGCAGAGATACCGAGGAGCAGATTGGGAGGCAGATTTTGGAAAGGTGCAAAAATAACAGGGTTGTTATCATGGGTGACTTTAACTTCCCCAATATTGATTGGCACCTGATTAGTTCCAAGGGTTTGGACGGGGCAGAGTTTGTCAAGTGTGTCCAGGACGGATTCCTGTCGCAGTATGTTGACAGGCTGACTAGGGGGAATGCCATACTAGATCTAGTACTAGGTAATGAACCGGGTCAAGTCACAGATCTCTCAGTGGGTGAGCATCTGGGGGACAGTGACCACCACTCCCTGGCCTTTAACATTGTCATGCGAAAAGGATAGAATCAGATAGGACAGGAAAATTTTTAATTGGGGAAGGGCAAATTATGAGGCTATAAGGCTAGAGCTCGCTGGTGTGAATTGGGATGATGTTTTTGCACGGAAATGTACTATGGACATGTGGTTGATGTTTAGAGATCTTTTGCAGGATGTTAGGGATAAATTTGTCCTGGTGAGGAAGATAAAGAATGGTAGGGTGAAGGAACCATGGGTGACAAGTGAGGTGGAAAATCTAGTCAGGTGGAAGAAGGCAGCATACATGAGGTTTAGGAAGCAAGGATCAGATGGGTCTATTGAGGAATATAGGGTAGCAAGAAAGGAGCTTAAGAAGGGGCTGAGGAGAGCAAAAAGGGAGCATGAGAAGGCCTTGGCGAGTAGGAGAAAGCAAAACCCCAAGGCATTCTTCAATTATGTGAAGAACTAAAGGATGACAGGAGTGAAGGTAGGACCAATTAGAGATAAAGGTGGGAAGATGTGCCTGGAGGCTGTGGAAGTGAGCAAGGTCTTCAATGAATACTTCACTTCGGTATTCACCAATAAGAGGGAACTTGATGATGGTGAGGACAATATGAGTGAGGTTGATGTTCTGGAGTATGTTGATATTAAGGGAGAGGAGGTGTTGGGAGTTATTAAAATACACTAGGACGGATAAGTCCCCGGGGCCTGACGGAATATTCCCAAGGCTGCTCCACGAGACGAGGGAAGAGATTGCTGAGCCTCTGGCTAGGATCCTAATGTCCTCGTTGTCTACAGGAATGGTACCGGAGGATTGGAGGGAGGCAAATGTTGTCCCCTTGTTCAAAAAAGGTAGTAGGGATAGTCCGGGTAATTATAGACCAGTGAGCCTTACGTCTGTGGTGGGAAAGTTGTTGGAAAAGATTCTCAGAGATAGGATCTATGGGCATTTAGAAAATCATAGTCTGATCAGGAACAGTCAGCATGGCTTTATGAAGGGCAGATCGTGTCTAACAAGCCTGACAGAGTTCTTTAAGGAGGTGACCAGGCATATAGATGAGGGTAGTGCAGTGGATGTGATCTATATGGATTTTAGTAAGGCACTTGACAAGGTTCCACACAGTAGGAATATTCAGAAAGTCAGAAGACATGGGATCCAGGGAAGTTTGGCCAGGTAGATTCAGAATTGGTTTGCCTGCAGAAGGCAGAGGGTTGTGGTGGAGGGAGTACATTCGGATTGGAGGGTTGTGACTAGTGGTATCCCACAAGGGTTGGTTCTGGGACCTCTACTTTTCGTGATTCTCATTAACGACCTGGATGTCGGGGTAGAAGAGTGGGTTGGCAAGTTTGCAGATGACACAAAGATTGGTGGTGTTGTAGATAGTGTAGAGGATTGTCGAAGATTGCAGAGAGACATTGATAGGTTGCAGAAGTGGACTGACAAGTAACAGATGGAGTTCAACCCGGAGAAGTGTGAGGTGGTACACTTTAGAAGGACAAACGCCAAGGCAGAGTACAAAGTAAATGGCAGGATACTTGGTAGTGTGGGGTAGCAGAGGGATCTGGGGGTACATGTCCACAGATCCCTGAAAGTTGCCTCACAGGTAGATAAGGTAGTTAAGAAAGCTTATGGGGTGTTAGCTTTCATAAGTTGAGGAACAGAGTTTAAGAGTCTCAAGATAATGATGCAGCTCTATAAAACACTGGTTAGGCCACACTTGGAGTACTGTGTCCAGTTCTGGTCACCTCACTATAGGAATGATGTGGAAGCATTGGAAAGGGTACAGAGGAGATTTACCAGGATGCTGCCTGGTTTAGAGAGTATAGATTATGATCAGAGATTCAGGGAGCTAAGGCAGGGTTCCCCAACCTTTTTTGCACTGCAGACCGGCTTATTATTGACAATATTCTTGCAGACCAGCTAACCCCGGGGGGAGGGGGGGGGGGTACGGTTGCCAACGGACAAGAATAGCAGTCAAATACGTTGTGTTTACCACGAAGCCTTGCGTGGGCACCAGTGCACATGCGTGTACGTGCCGAGCTTTTTCTACAAATTGTTTTTGGCGATTCTGTTTGGGGGGGGCGGGGGGAGTGTTAATCATGACCAGAATTATAGGTGATAAGTGGCTAATACACTCAATTTCATTTCTACAAGGGTTTATCTAACGAATTTAATATTAAACACACAGCGCATATTTTCCTCACATGAATATAGTGATAAGTCAATTATCAGGGGTGGACAGGGGAGCTTGAAGTAAGCGTTGAACGAACTTCCAGTAGAAGTGGTAGAGGCAGGTTCGATATTACCATTTAAAGAAAAATTGGTTAGGTATATGGACAGCAAAGGAATGGAGGGTTATGGCTGAGTGCAGATTGGTGGGACTAGGTGAGAGTAGCGTTCGGCACAGACTAGGAGGGCCGAGATCACCTTTTTCCGTACTGTAATTGTTATATGGTTATATAGGTCACTTATAAGTCAATAGCATCATAACATTTTAAGTAACGTTTGGATATTAAACACACAGCATCTGTTTTCCCCGTATGAACATATAAAATAATTGCAACACACCAATATCGCTGAATCAGTGGGAGCCCTCGGCTTGTTTCCCTGCAACAAGACGGTCCTATCGAGGGTTGATGAGAGACAGTGATACTCGAAGGGGGTTCCTTATGTCCAGTATATTCCGCAATTTAGTTTTTGTTGCATTAATTGCAGAGACATGTAGGAAATGGAAGCAACATTTTCAGTGCTTTCGTGGCTATCTCAGGATATTCAGCCTTGACTTTGATCCAGAATGCCAGCAGAGATGTTATGTCAAACATCTCGAGGAGTTGATCTGCTTCCTGCGTTGACATGGATGACGCGCGGGTAATGACCTCGCGTGCGTTCAAGCTCAACAGTGCGTGTGACAGGGAATGGGGAAAGGTGCAGCTGACTCATATCGCCAAATCATATCGTTTCCTCGCGGCCCGGTACTGGTCCGCGGCCCAAAGGTTGGGGCCGCTGAGCTAGGGCTTTACTCTTTGGAGAGAAGGAGGATGAGAGGAGACATGATAGACATATACAAGATATTAAGAGGAATAGATAGAGTGGATAGCTAGCGCCTCTTCCCCAGGGCACCACTGCTCAATACAAGGAGACATGGCTTTAAGGTAAGGGGTGGGAAGTTCAAGGGGGATATTAGAGGAAGACTTTGTTACTCAGAGAGTGGTTGGTGCGTGGAATACACTGCCTGAGTCAGTGATGGAGGCAGATACACTAGCGAAATACACTAAGAGACCACTAGACAGGTATATGGAGGAATTTAAGGTGGGTGGTTATATGGGAGACAGGGTTTGAGAGTTGGCACAACAATGTGGGTTGAAGGGCCTGTACTGTGCTGTACTATTCTATGTTCTATGTTACTATTACAACAGAGAAGGTGCTCAAAAAGCTGAAAGTTCTAAAGGTACATAAGTCACTGGGGCCAGATGAACTGCATCCCAAGGTTCTGAAAGAGGTAGCAGCAGAGATTGTGGAGGCATTAGTAATGATCTTTCAAGAATCATTGGCATGGTTCTGGAGGACTGGAAAATTGCACATGTCACTCCACTCTTTAAGAAAGGAGGGAGACAGCAGAAAGGAAATTATCGACCCGTTGCATACACAAAATGCTGGAGGAACTCAGCAGGTCAGGCAGCATCTATGGAAAAAAGCATAGACAACATTTCCGGCCGAAATCCTTCTGCAAGAAATCTTAGTCAGATTCTGAGAATGGGCAAAGAAGTGGCAGTTAGAATACAATGTAGGGAACTGTATGATCATGCACTTTGGTAGAAGGAATAAAGGTGTAGGTAATTTTCAAAATAGGGTGCAAAATCAGAAGTACAACGGGATTTGCGAGTCCTTGTGCAAGGTTTCCTAAAGGTTAACTTGCAAGATGAATCGGTAGTAAGGAAGGCAAATGCAATGTTAGCATTCAGTCTATGAAGGCTCTCAGTCATCCAGGTCATTGTCTATCAAGCAGTAGTAAATCAAGGCAATTAGACTTGCTGTGTTGTCTAAAAGATGTTTTGCCAGTTATCCAAGAGGTTCTTAAGTTCTAATGTATGGTGGGTAATTTTCTAGCTTATGAACTCTGTGAGTTGTTTAAAGGTAGAGGAATCATATGAGGGTCATTAAGAGTCATACAGGTTATGAGAGGGTCTTATCTTTGCATGAATGGAGGTATGAACTGTTGTGGAGACGCCAGGGTAGAGATGTTAGGACTGTGCTGCAAATAGTTGATAGGAGGTGTTGTACCCCACCCCCTCTGTTCAGGGATGGGTTTTCCAGTTTGATAAAGATGCCTTCTTTAACCCCTCTTTCAAACCAGCTGTCGTCCCTGTCCAAAATGTGCACATTGTTATCATCAAAGGAGTGTCCCTTGTCCTTTACGTACAGATAGACAGTTGACCCTTAACCTGAGGTGTTAGCCCTCCAATCTTGGGCCATCTGTTTGTGAAGTGGTTGTTTTGTCTCGACGATATACAGATCTGAGCAGTTCTCACTGCATTGGATAGCATATACGATATTGCTCTGTTTGGTGTTTGTTAAAAATCCTTCTGAGTTTCTCTGAAACTCCACTTCCCAAACGGATGGCCCAACATAATGTGGACCTGGAGAGGATGCTTCCTACAGTGGGATCTCTAGGACAAGAGGACACAGCCTCAGGAAAGGGGGACATCCTTTCAGAACAGAGATGAGAAGGAATTTCTTTATGCAGAGGGCAGTAAATCTGTGGAATTTGTTGCCATAGGCCAGTGGTCCCCAACCACCGGGCCGCAAAGCATGTGCTACCGGGCCGCGAGGAAACGACATGATTTGGCGATAAGAAACGATATGAGTCAGCTGCACCTTTCCTCATTCCCTGTCACGCCCACTGTTGAACTTGAACGCACGCGAGATCATTACTCACACGAGGTCATCAGTCAGTCATTAACCTACAACTACTCAATGAGTAAAAAACAAACGTTGCTCGAGTTTCTTTGGAAGAGGTGGTAGGGGACATAAAAGGCCTAACAATGATGATAATGCAGAGACAGCTGAGCCGAGACTGCTAAAAAAAAAGAAAGCTTCCTTCAACAGAAAATACGAGTCGTACATAAAATATGGCTTTATTGCGACCGCTGACTCGCACGCTCCAAGCCCCTTGTGTGTGATATGTGGAGACAAGCTGTCTAATGAGGCAATGAAGCCCTCAAAACTGCTTCGGCACCTTGAGTCCAAGCACCCTGCACTTAAAGACAAACCCGTTGAGTTTTTTGAGTGGAAAAAACGTGAGCAAGCGGGACAGAAGGAAGTACTGAGAGCCACCACCTCCACAAATGCTGCTGCTCTGAGAGCATCGTACTTAGTGGCTAGCTGTATTGCAAAGGCTAAGGAGCCTTTCACTGTTGGTGAAGAATTGATTCTGCCTGCTGCCAAGGACATGTGCCGTGAACTGTTGAGAGAAGCTGCAGCTAACAAGAGGGCACAGGTTTCTCTTTCAGCTACCACAGTTTCAAGGAGAATCAATGACGTAGCGGAGGACATGGAAGCACAGCTGTTGGAACGGCTTAATGAGTCACCATGGTATGCTATCCAGGTCGACGAGTCTATGAATGTCGACAACAAGGCAATACTGCTGGTTTATGTGCGATGTATGTTTCAAGACGATGTGCACGAGGATATGTTGTGTTCACTGCCGCTGCCAACTAACACAACTGGGGCAGGACTATTCAAGTCTTTGAATGACTGCATGTCAGGCAAACTGGACTAGTCATTCTGTGTTGGAATATGCACAGACGGGGCTGCAGCTATGACTGGACCGCTGTCTGGTTTCACTACCTGAGTCAAAAAGTTTGCTCCTGAATGCCAGTCTACACACTGTGTCACACACAGGGAAAAGCTGGCTAGCCGAAAAATGTCACCTGATCTTAACAGCGTATTGAGTGACGTTGTTGAAGCTATCAACCACATCAAAGCAAAAGCCCTTAACTCACATCTGCTTGAGCAGCTTTGCGAGGAACTGGATGCAGAGCGCAAACGCTTCCTCTTACACACTGAAGTCAGGTGGCTATCAAGGGGGAGAGCCCTGGCCAGGGTTTTTGAGTTAAGAGAGCAGCTACAGAGATTTCTTTCAGGAAAAAAGTCACCACTGGCAGCACACCTCAGTGACGAGGAGTGGATAACAAAACTTGCTTGTCTGTGTGACACCTTCAACCTGCTCAATGAACTCAATTTGTCACTTCAGGGGAGAATGACAACTGTCTTTAAGTTGGCAGATAAAGTGTCTGCTTTCAAAGCCAAACTGGAACTGTGGGGACGGCGAGTGGACAGGGGCATATTTGACATGTTCCCAACACTAGCTGGGATTTTGGGAGAGACTGAGGCTGCACTGCCCTTCTCACAGCTGGTGCGTGATCACCTATCTTCGCTGTCAACAGAATTCGAGCGTTACTTCCCCACTGCAAATGACCCAAGATGTGCAAGGGAATGGGTCTGTGACCCATTTATGAATGTCCCCGGTGAATCATCCATGTCAGCGCGGGAAGAAGATCAACTCCTTGAGCTTGCAAATGACACCATATCTCTGAAAAGCGGGGTTTTCTGTAATGAATGTAACGAAAACTAAATTGTGGAATATACTGGACATAAGGAACCCCCTTTGAGTATCGCTGTCTCCCATCACCCCTTGATGGGACCGTCTTGTTGCAGGGAAACAAGCCCAGGGCTTCCACTGATTCAGCGATATTGGTGTGTTGCAATGATTTTATATGTTCATACGAGGAAAATATGCGCTGTGAGTTTAATATCCAAACGTTACTTAAAATGTTATGATGCTATTGACTTATAAGCGACTTATAATTAACTTACCACTATATTCATGCGAGGAAAATACGCGCTGTGTGTTTAATATTAAATTCATTAGATAAACTCTTCTAGAAACGAAATTGAGTATATTAGCCACTCACAAGTGACTTATAGTTGACTTATCACCTATATTCTGGTCGTGATTCACCCCCCACACCCCCAACCCTGTCTGCCGGTCCTCAAGAATATTGTAAATATTAAACCGGTCAGCGGTGCAAAAAAGGTTGGGGACCCCAGCCATAGGCAACTGTGGTGGCCAGGTCATTGGGTGTATTTAAGAACATAAGAAATAGGAGCAGGAGTAGGCCATCTGGCCCGACCGTTCAATAAGATCTTAGCTGATCTGACCATGGACTCATCTCCATGTTTAAGCTGGAGGTTGATTTGTTCTTGATTAGTCAGGCATGAACGGTTATGGGGAGAAGGCAGGAGAATGGGGCTGAGAGGGAAATGGATTAGCCATGATCAAATAACAGAGCAGACTCAATGGGCCGAATGGCCTAATTTTGCTCCTATGTCTTATGCTATTCCAACTGCCCCCATCCTCACCCTATCTGTGGAACTTATTACCACAGACAGCTGTAGAGTCCAAGTCATGGGGTATATTTAAAACGGATGTTGATCGGTTCTTTGATGAGTGAGGCCATCAAATATTACAAGGAGAAGGCAGGAGAACGGGGTTGAGATGGATAATAAATGAGCCATGATGGAATGGCAGAACAGACTTGATGGGCTGGATGACCTAATTCTGCTCCTATGTGTTATGGTCTTAGCAAAGGCATCTAAACTGTCTAAAGTGCGTTGATCAAAAAAACCATCAGGTTGCCCAGGGGCAGGATCTCAAGTTCCACCATGCGACCTATTCCTTGCCTTTGTTCTACATTTGGTATGCAGGAGAGATGCAGGTGCCAGACCAGAAGAAAAAGCAGTTGGAAAAGCGCAGTGGATGATGAACGTGGGCTGAATCAAACACAACACAGCTGGAGGACTGGGGCAGGTGGGAAGTCCTACAACAAAGGAAGGCTGCAATAGAAACACAGAAACATAGAAAATAGGTGTAGTAGGCCATTTGGCCCTTCGAGCCTGCACCGCCATTCAGTCGATCATGGCTGATCATCCAACTCAGAACCCTGTACCAGCCTTCTCTCCATACCCCCTGATCCCTTCAGCCACAAGGGCCATATCTAACTCCGTCTTAAATATAGCCAATGAACTGGCCTCAACTGTTTCCTGTGGCAGAGAATTCCACAGATTCACCACTCTCTGTGTGAAGAAGTTTTTCCTAATCTCGGTCCTAAAAGGCTTCCCCTCTATCCTCAAACTGTGGCCCCTCGTTCTGGACTTCCCCAACATCGGGAACAATCTTCCTATATCTAGCCTGTCCAATCCCTTTAGAAATTTATATGTTTCAATCAGATCCCCCCTCAATCTTCTAAATTCCAGAGAGTATAAGCCTAGTCGTTCCAGTCTTTCATCATATGAAAGTCCTGCCATCCCAGGAATCAATCTGGTGAACCTTCTTTGTACTCCCTCTATGGCAAGAATGTCTTTCCTCAGATTAGGGGACCAAAACTGCACACAATACTCCAGGTGTGGTCTCACCAAGGCCTTGTACAACTGCAGTAGTACCTCCCTGCACCTGTTCTCGAATCCTCTTGCTATGAATGCCAGCATACCATTCGCCTTTTTCACCGCCTGCTGTACCTGCATGCCCACTTTCAATGACTGGTGTACAATGACACCCAGGTCTCGTTGCACCTCCCCTTTTCCTAATCGGCCACCATTCAGATAATAATCTGTTTTCCTGTTCTTGCCACCAAAGTGGATAACCTCACACTTATCCACATTAAATTGCATCTGCCATGAATTTGCCCACTCACCTAACCTATCCAAGTCACCCTGCATCCTCTTAGCATCCTCTTCACAACTAACACTGCTGCCCAGCTTTGTGTCATCCGCAACCTTGGAGATACTGCATTTAATTCCCTCGTCTAAGTCATTAATATACAAACGTTGTATACTGTAAACAACTGGGGTCCCAGCACTGAGCCTTGTGGTACCCCACTGATAACTGCCTGCCATTCTGAAAAGGTCCCGTTTATTCCCACTCTTTGCTTCCTGTCTGCCAACCAATTCTCTATCCACATCAATACCATACCCCCAATACCGTGTGCTTTAAGTTTGCACACTAATCTCCTGTGTGGGATCTTGTCAAAAGCCTTTTGAAAATCCAAATATACCACATCCACTGGTTCTCCCCATCCACTCTACTAGTTACATCCTCAAAAAATTCTATGAGATTCGTCAGACATGAGTTTTCTTTCACAAATCCATGCTGACTTTGTCCGATGATTTCACAGCTTTCCAAATGTGCTGTTATCACATCTTTGATAACTGACTCTAGCATTTTCCCCACCACCGATGTCAGGCTAACCGGTCTATAATTTCCCGGTTTCTCTCTTGCTCTTTTTTTAAAAAGCAGGGTTACACCAGCCACCCTCCAATCCTCAGGAACTAATCCAGAATCTAAAGAGTTTTGAAAAATTATCACTAATGCATCCACTATTTCTTGGGCTACTTCCTTAAGCACTCTGGGCTGCAGACCATCTGGCCCTGGGGATTTATCTGCCTTTAATCCCTTCAATTTACCTAACACCACTTCCCTACTAACATGTATTTCCCTCAGTTCCTCCATCTCACTAGACCCTCGGTCCCCTACTATTTCCGAAAGATTATTTATGTCCTCCTTAGTGAAAACAGAACCAAAGTAGTTATTCAGTTGGTCTGCCATGTCCTTGTTCCCCCCTGATCAATTCACCTGTTTCTGATTGTTAGGGACCTACATTTGTCTTAACCTTGTCTTTTTCTTTTCACATATCTATAAAAGCTTTTACAGTCAGTTTTTACGTTCCCTGCCAGCTTTCCCTCATAATCTTTTTTCCCTTCCCGAATTAAGCCCTTTGTCCTCCTCTGCTGGACTCTGAATTTCTCCCAGTCCTCAGGTGTGCCGCTTTTTCTGGCTAATTTGTATGTTTCTTCTTTGGAATTGATACTACCCCTAATTTCCCTTGTCAGCCACGAGTGCACTACCTTACCTGGCTACAGTGGATTCTGGTTAATTGGGCCAACAGTTAATCGAGACAGTTGCTTATTTGGACAACTCAAGGACCAAAAGCTAATCGACAAATTAGCCAATTCCCCTCATTTATTTGGGAAACTATGCCACTTAATTGGGACAGGAGACAGTTGCTAGTTTCTAATTAGTGTCAATTGTGTGAACTTGCATGTCCGTTAGACACACCATGCTTAGAGTGAACAGTTTATAAATAGCTTATATAATATTATAATATTTTATTTTATTTTTTTTCTCTCTGCTAGATTATGTATTGCGTTGAACTGCTACGGCTAAGTTAACAAATTTCACGTCACATGCCGGTAATAATAAACCTGATTCTGATTCAGTGGTGTTTAAAAAACAGTGATTTTTGTGACTGAATATTAGGAAGAAATAAGCAATAAGACAATTTAGGACTGTTTTTCTCACTATGACTTCAAGCATTCAGGCTTGGAGATGCCAGAAACAGCCGGGATTGAAAATGAAACGATCTCACTATTTCAACAAGTTAGGTACTATGACAAATTTGAAGGTATCAACAATCAGCTTGAATGTTACATCAAAAAAATTAAGATTTGGAGGATGCAGTAATCAAAAGCATTGTATGAAGGCAGTCCACTACCAGCACTAGGTGTCTAGGCTGACTTTTTTTGACTTGCTGTCAATCAAAAGAACACTGCAGTGCACAATGGATAAGTCCTCTGTCGATAACTATTATGAACTAATACAGTTCTATAGTACTGTAGTAGCATTGGTAGTGTTCTTGTTTATTGTATTTTATTCACATACAGAATTTGTCACTCAGTTAAATGGTAGCTTGTCTTTTTTGTACCTTTAAACTTCTTTTTATAAAACTTCAGCTAATTGGGGCAGCAATTTAATTGGGCCAGAATGCACTGGTCCCGATGAATCCCAATTAATTGGAAAGCACTGTACTTAAATGGATTTAAAATATAATTTATCTGAACAATGGCACAGACTCGAGTAGCTGAACGGCCAGCTCCTGTGCCTGTGTTTCTAACTTGGAAGAAACAGTTGAGTTATTCAACTTGCAAAAAAACCTGAACTTCAGGTTAATCTACTCTGTCACTTTTCCTACACTTCATTTGTCTAGGCACAGTGCACTTTCTCTATCACTGAAACACTATATTTAGCATTCTGGATTTCTTTTTTCTTTTTACTAGTTCAGTATACTTCTATATGGCAGGATCTGTCTGGATGGCATGCAAACTTTTTTCAGTACACATGACAATAAATAAAACCAAACTATTGTTGCTGACAGTTCGCTAAACCAATTAAGGAACCATCCTCCGAGCATACTAACAGTTACCATTAATATCAAAGACTGCTAACTTATAACTTCTTTCACAATTTGCAAGAATTAATTTACAATGTGAAAGATTGAATCTCCTCAAAATTCATACCCAACCGCCTTGGTGACATCTGAAAACTGCAGGAGATCATATTTTCGCAGTAGCAGTACTGTTGGCATGTGTCCCTGCAAAACAAAGGTATCATATTGAGGGAAAAGGAATCAGGAGCAAAGGTGCTAAGAATATAGGGAAGGCACGGGCCTGTAGATTATCGGGCTGGAGAATACAGGGAAGGCACGGGGCTGAAGATTGTAGGGTTGCAGTTACAGCATTGCTGTTGCAGGGACTCATGTTAGATGTGCAAGTAACAATGCACAAGGTTCCTGCAAGGAAAGGACTATTTTTCAAACTGAAATGTGCAGTAGCAGAAAGACCCAGAGGGCTTCAAATCCAACAAAATAGGATGCCATGGTACATAGAGGTTAGCATGATACCATTGCAGCTTGGGGAGTCGGAGTTCAGAGTTCAATTTAAGTGCTGTCTATAAGGACTTTGTAGCTTCTCCCTGTGACCACATGGGTTTCCTCCCACAGTCCAAAGATGTACTTGTTAGTAGGTTAATTGATCATTGTAAATTGTCCTGTGTGTTAAATAGGTAGGTTGTTGGCAGCGTGGCTTGTTAGGCCTGTTACCAACTACCTTTTCTATGCCTCTCATGATTTTCTATAAGATTTGCCCTCATTCTCCTGTGCTCCAAGGAGTAAAGTTCTAGCCGGGCCAAACTCAGTTGGGGAAACTATGGGCTTAAAAAAAAGAAACATAAGCCAAATAAAAAAAAGAAACATAAGCCAAATAAGTTTCAATATGCCAAGGAATTAAGAATTTGCTTTAAGAGTATGTAAATAAGTAATCTAACCAGAACAGTATAGCACAGGAATCTGCCCTTTGGCCTGCAATGTTGTGCCTAACATGATGCCAATTGAAAGTAATCCCTTCTGCCTGTATCATCTATAACCTTCCATTCTATGTATTTTCATATATCTAACAGCCTCTTCAACACCACTATCATTTCTGCTTCCACCACAACCCCTGGTAGCCTGTTGTAATGAGTAATAGTATTTTAAGCACATTCATTACATACATTCAGTTTGGTACATATACTAGTGTCACTCCGTTTATTTTGTGTGGCTTATCTTACACGTGGAAGTTGTACGATATAGCTTATAGCTCGTATATAGCTTATGTCAATTTAATATCATGTTAACTTATGTTTGCTTTCACCTTCTCAGGCTGAACTGCGGCTGCAAAAAACTAATTTTCTTGGCAATTATATCCTGTGCATGTATGCCCATAACAATTTAACCCTAGCCTAATCACAGGACAATTTACAATGACCAATAAACCTACTAATCATATGTCTTTGGACTGTGGGAGGAAACTGGAGCACCCGGAAGAAACCCACACGTTCACAGGGAGAACAAACAAATGGTGCCGGAATTGAACTCTGAGCTCGGAATTCTAAGGACATCCTACTCTCTAATCTGCATTTAATTCTGAGCACATTGGGGAAGATATCCTTTTTGGATGAGCAGAAGGAGGTGGGGGGGGGGGTTGCAGCAGTTTTCAAGGATTCTATTATGAGGGAAGTAGCTAACTATGTTTATGGTTGCTGAGATGATTTCAAATGATATGTCGCCTCCCTAGTCCCAAATTTAAGGATATTACTTCAATTAGTCCATCTTGGTTACCAACATTGGGATAACTCCATTATTCTTTTCTGAGTAGTATCATGGGTATTTTTATATTTACTGAGAAGCCTTGAATCCAAACAATGGCATCTCAGTACTCTTAAGTACGTCTAGTGTGCTCATCTTCGAGATATCACAAACTCGATATGCCAATGATCACAGAATTCACTAACAATGATTTCACAACTGTTATTGCCTTCAAGATGTATTAGCTTAACTACCAGCTTTATTGTAGTACTTCACAAGGCTTACTTACAAGAAGCATCTTTACAGGTAGCAAGTAAATCAAGATCATCCGCTTATTTTTCTGGGTGGTCTTGTGACAATGCCGAAAAGCAAATGAGAGATATTCTTCAGCTGTGAAGACGACAGAAAATGCTTTCATTTAAAAAGCATTATCACTCTATAGAATTAGAAATACATAACAGTCTCGGGTTAAACTCACTGTAAATTCTATGTATTCCCATTTTATGTATTTTACACAGTGAATGGAAGGTTACATATAGACCTATTTAATAAAATGTTATCTTTGAGCTAAGTAATCCAAAGTATCTAAAATGCCAGAAATGAGTGGTTTCCTCACCTTGCTTAAAATCACTGTCGAACATAGCTTTCCTTCCAACATAGTACTTGTATGTCACCCTCTGTGCCATACTGTACTCATCCTTCAGATTGGAGCTATCAATTGCTCGGATTAAAGGCTTGCACAAATGGAGCTTATTGATCTACAAAATAAAAATGGCTGGAATATTGAATTCCACCAAATATGAATCTCAAGCAATGTACTTCCAGTTTTACCCTTTGTGAAAAAGGCTGATTGCTAGTGTTACGAGAATACACATAAAATTAAGATGTTTGCTGGCCTGGGCTAGCATCAGTGGCATCAGCAGTTGGTCTGCCACCTGCCCTCAGGGGAAGGAGAGATAAGGAACAATGGAGCAGCGTCTGGAGATGTGTAATGAAGGGACGTGGGAGAGAGAGAGAGCTGTTTGGAGCGGCTCCCCCTTTGAACCCTGAACTGTTTGAAGTGATGGACAGGCGATACCCCAGCAGGGGGATAAAAAGGGACAGGTTCGCTAAGACAGACACACACGCCACCCGAGGTAACGAGACCCTGGAAGCGGTGCGCCTCTCACGAGTGGGTGAGAAGTACCAGAGAACGACCAGGGTGGAAAGGTACGATCAGCGGGAACCCGGTGTGTGTCCGCCCTTGCCTGGGTGCCGGGTTCACTGCAGAGGATCGACCGCATCTGGAGGAGGGGTCACAGTCGGTGACCTCAGGTGACATCACCAAGGACCCGCCCAAAAGTTGCTTGTGAGCCATCCCGCCGGTCTGTGAGTGAAGCCGTGTCTGAATGATCAGTTGTTCCTGTTCTCTCTGTCTCTTCCCCCACCTTGTCCATCGCCATGGCCACGATTACTGCGAACTGAACTGGACTGAACTTTGAGTCATTTTGAAATTTGGTCATTTACCCCTAGACAACGATAGAGCTTGATTGATGCTGTTATCTTAATTCTGTGCACATGTGTGTTTATCATCGTTGAACTGTTGCATTTATTATCCTTTCGATTACTGTGTTGCTTGTTTCTTTAATAAAACTTTCTTAGTTCTAGTACTCCAGACTCCAACTGAGTGATCCATTTCTGCTGGTTTGGCAACCCAGTTACGGGGTACGTAACACTAGGAAGTCCAGCATCTGAGGCTAAACACTGCAACATAGTTTCAACTTGCTGTGCCACTTATCCAGTGACAACTGACTGAACAGATGACTGACTCAACAGTGACATGTCCACTTGCCAGCGTGCAGAATGCCTAACTGAATGAACAAAGCAGAGAGCACTGTGCAAAGTTTGTCTGTATATTCAATGACACCTCATTTCCCACAGAGTTTCAGTCTCGGTGTCAACTCCTCCAAGTGAATGAGAAAAGGTTAAAGTTCAAAGGAGAGCAAGTTCCCCACCCTCTACTCCTTCCACTTTTCTTAAGCTGGCAGATCCAGGATTTCTACTTCAAGCATCTAAGCAGAGGAGCCTGCTGCAGGATGAGAATCTCCCCTGACCCCTCAAGGAAGATTCTGCTCACTGAGCTTCACTCTAGCCTGCTTTCATCTCTGACCTTCTTCATGATCCCTCTTGCAAGGGAGGCACAACTGCAGCATGCTTCTGCTTGCTGTTCCCCTGGATTTCCAAGTGCTGGGCAGATCTGATAGAGAAGATCCTGTTGTGGAGCAAGATCTTGGCAGTTCCAGACAGACTTTACCCATTCTCATGTCCCACCTGACCTTCTTCAACACTTTCCTAAAATTCAGTCCACTGAGAAAGTGTTGTTACTGAGCTAGAAAAACAAACATGCTTTCTCACCTTAAAGTATATCTTGAACAGCTGATTGACGAGAAATAGCATTCCCCATTTCTTAGAGTCATCGATTCCAGCACGGCTGTTTTCAAAAATAACTTGGTAAAATCATTTCAGTCACATAAAAAGCAATCAGGGAAGTCAGACAATAAACTCCTCCAGCTTTGTGTTATTCTTTGCTGCATAATCTAACATTCCACAGCACATACAGTTTGTACTTATCTCAGCACACCTTAAACAAGCAACTATCCTTTCTGCAGACTTTACACCACAACATACACCTATCCTCCACACTGATACCTGATATTTGACAGTAATCACCTCATTCTACTTTGATATTCATTTTTAGAAGTCTTCATGTTGCACTGAACAAACACATCCTACACTGGTGCTTGAAACTTCATGGTTCACACTGTGATGCTCGAGGACAGAAAACCTGGGAGTGCGTGATATGAAGATATAACCATTGATATAGTCCTGAAGCAGTTCCACAAACTACAAAGGATACTGCTCAGATAAAAGGGCAGTGCCTGTGAAACAGATGTCAGAATAGCTCTAGTTGTGATTTAAAATTACAGTTCATAGTTAAGTGTTAGCTTTTAAATGTTGTCCTGAAGTAGCACAATCTATCTCTAACATAACTAAACAAAACAGGTTATTAAAACCTACTTGTCACTGGCGCAGACCCGGAAACAGCTCATCAGTAGTTCCGCAGCTTTCTCCAGCGTATCTCCCATCTTGCCCTTTCCTTTCTTGCCTAACTGTTGGTCAGCCTGGACATACATGTAGGTGGGTAAATTAAAAACATATCATTGTAATGATTTTATGATAATTTATACATCATTTTAATGTTTTTATGATGTGTTATTTCTGATTTTACCTACATTTGTGTCAGGGATGTTAAATGTCCTGTGGAACCTGGCTTTGCTCTGAAGATGCCAGGTGCAGGGTAAAAAAGAATTACATGACACTGTATCATTGCATTGCGTTCGAGTTCCATGATGTGCCAGGATTTACCAGCTAATGTAATCAGAAGGAATCCTCCCAACTGCTCAACCCGAACATCACCTTGCTTTCATCACTCTACATATTTTGCACACTGTAGGAGCATACCATAGTACGGCTTAAGCAAAAGCAAAACTCCCTGCATAAGAGTTTGAATAAAAGTCTCAGACAAGGCCAATAGGGTGATCAACTGCACTCAAACAATTTTAGCAAAGCTGTCAGAATTGCTCCACATGGTAAGCCTGTATATGTTCTCCATTGGAATCTAACTGAAAGGTTCAGAGGTTGGTCGTGGCACAACCATTACCTCGGCAGACTGATAATCCAGAACCTGGAATAACAATGCAGCACAGTTATGGAATCTAAATTCAGTTAACAATTTGGCATACGAGGTGAAAAAGAACCATCTACTTTGTTATGCTAACCAAGAAAACTATTAGTTTGTTGCAAAAAAGAACATTGGTTTCACCCATTCTTTTCAGGAAAGAAAATGTCATCCTTCGCCCGCCTAGCTGTGCGTAGTACTAGAACCATCCCATCTGATTCACTCTTAAATACCCTCTCAAGTGGCCTTGCAAGCCACTGCTTGTACCATTACAGATATGTTACATATTTAGAGATACAGCGCGAAACAAGTCCTTCCAGCCCAACAACCCCCTCCCTATTTAACCCTAGCCTAATCACAGGACAATTTTGAATTAACCTACTAACCGGTATGTCTTTGGAATGTGGGAGGAAACATTCCTGGAGAGGAAGTACAAACCCCTTATAGATGGAGCCAGAACTGAACTGTGAACTCCAACACCCTGAGCTGTAATAGTGTCATGCTAACCACTAAGTTATCGTGTTCAAATAGAATTTTAAAAACTCGACAACTCAACAGTAGTCTACGTACCAAATGCAAATACAGTAACATTCATCTTGCAAAGTTACCCTTTCAAAAACCTTGGGACTGGAGTCCTCACTTACTAATCAAAAAGACCTGATGTTGTTATAATCATAAATCTGTTGGCAGAGTCAGACAAGGACATTATCAGGTCAGATCCTCCAGAGGTGGTGAAATAATAGTCTATGGGTAGGAAGAAGTACCCTCCAGAGAAATCAGTATTGACCCAGACACAGTGAAATCTCATGAGTTGAAAACTTGCATCATACCCCATTGTATCCCATCCATTATTTATTTATATATACACACACACACACACACACACACACACACATACTTTTTCTCTCTCTCCTTTTTCTCCCTGTCCCTCTCACCATACCCCTTGCCCATCCTCTGGGCTTCCCCCCTCCCCCTTTCTTTCTCTCTAGGCCTCCCGTACTATGATCCTCTCATATCCCTTTTGCCAATCAACTGTCCAGCTCTTGGCTCCATCCCTCCCCCTCCTGTCTTCTCCTATCATTTTGGATCTCCCCCTCCCCCCCCACTTTCAAATCTCTTACTAGCTCTTCTTTCAGTTAGTCCTGACAAAGGGTCTCAGCCCGAAACGTCGACTGCACCTCTTCCTAGAGATGCTGCCTGGCCCGCTGTGTTCACCAGCAACTTTTATGTGTGTTGCTTGAAATTCCAGCATCTGCAGATTTCCTTGTGTTTGCGAGATGAAAACTTGCTCCTGCTTCTAGCAGAAGCCAAACTAATCACACTATGTGTGGTCCTGCTGCGCAGGAGGGAGGAAATAAGTGACAGTGCTATATTAACTCCAGCTATAGTGATTAGGGGATCACAATGCAAGTGGAACTGACGGATATTCTTGCAGCCAAAGACAAAGGTTCCAGGACTTCATGTTGCTTCCCTTTCCAGTGATATACTCACCTGTACTGAGCACATGCTTTTGCACAACCTATGAAATGCCTGTACAAAGATAGCAGAATGAAGGCTGTACTGCTGTCCACATTTCAACAAAGAAATATACATTTATAATAGTTTAATAAACAGTCTGATCACTCACATTATTTGCAAAGATCCGCAGGTCCAGAGCTACTGCATACATAATTGGTAAGGCCCTATAAAGGACAAAACATCAAAAAACAAACTTGAACAAAGAAAATATACGACAGCCTACAACTGCCCCACCTCCTAACCCCTATATCTCTTTACAAACTTTATGTACTTTTTCTTCCAAAACTGGCAGAAATACAAACTATAAAATATTTTTGCTTCCTATTTCAGTTTCCTACTTTTAATTGCGTACTTTAAAAGGTAACGTGGAGAAATATGAAAGAGTTAGATCTTCCCATGAAATGCACCATCACACTGAGGTTGTACATCATATGGTATTATTTTATCAAATTAACAGCTGGGGCCCCACAAAATAAGAGCAGCTTAAATAGATTTTAGCTCTTATTTAAGAAGACTCAAGAATGAAGATTGTTTAATGTCATTTCCAGCACACAATTGTAAATGAGAATAAAATAATTGTTACTCTGGGTCCAATGCAGTACAAAAAAAGTACCATAATAAGATAAAAAACACAATAAATATAAATATATAAGATAGCTTATATACATACATTGTTTATATGCACATAATGTGACACTAAGCACAGGAGTGTCTGTACAGAAGACAACTCTGACAGGAAATGATAAGGTAGTGGTATAAAGGTTGAAATAAAATAGGCTTTTTATTTAACTGTTGGGCAGCTTATGTTGAAGTCGATTTAAACAGTCCAAGCATTCAGCACCCTCCACTGGCTTCTTCCAATAACTTTGTTATGATTAATTCATTCGCAAGGGAATGAATCTTAAAAGTTAAAGATACAACATGGAAATATGCACATTTGTCCACAAGCCTTCAAACTTCAAAGTAAATTTATCTGTAAGTACATATATGTCAACATATACAACTGTGAGATTCATAGTCATACTTTATTGATACCGAGGGAAATAGGTTTTCGTTATAGTTGCACCATAAATAATTAAATAGTAATAAAAGCATAAATAATTAAATAGTAATATGTAAATTATGCCAGAAAATAAGTCCAGGACCAGCCTATTGGCCCAGGGTGTCTGACCCTCCAAGGGAGGAGCTGTAGAGTTTGATGGCCACAGACTTCCTATGATGCTCAGTGTTGCATCTTGGTGGAATGAGTCTCTGGCTGAATGTACTCCTGTGCCCACCCAGTACATTATGTAGTGGATGGGAGACATTGACCAAGATGGCATGCAACTTGGACAGCATCCTCTTTTCAGACACCACCGTGAGAGAGTCCAGTTCCATCCCCACAACATCACTGGCCTTACGAATGAGTTTGTTGATTCTGTTGGTGTCTGCTACCCTCAGCCTGCTGCCCCAGCACACAACAGCAAACATGATAGCACTGGCCACCACAGACTCGTAGAACATCCTCAGCATCGTCCGGCAGATGTTAAAGGACCTCAGTCTCCTCAGGAAATAGAAACGGCTCTGATCCTTCTTGTAGACAGCCTCAGTGTTCTTTGACCAGTCCAGTTTATTGTCAATTCATATCCCCAGGTATTTGTAATCCTCCACCATGTCCACACTGACACCCTGGATGGAAACAGGGGTCACCGGTGCCTTAGCCCTCCTCAGGTCTACCACCAGCTCCTTAGTCTGTTTCACATTAAGCTGCAGATAATCCTGCTAACACCATGTGACAAAGTTTCCTACTGTAGCCCTGTACTCAGCCTCATCTCCCTTGCTGATGCATCCAACTATGACAGAGTCATCAGAAAACTTCTGAAGATGACAAGACTCTGTGCAGCAGTTGAAGTCTGAGGTGTAAATGGTGAAGAGAAAGGGAAACAAGACAGTCCCCTGTGGAGCCCCAGTGCTGCTGATCACTCTGTCGAACACACAGTGTTGCAAGCACACGTACTGTGGTCTGCCAGTCAGGTAATCAAGAATCCATGTAGCCATAATAAATCCATAACAGAATAACAACCATAATGGAATCAATGAAAGACCGAACCAACTTGGGTGTTCAACCAGTGTGAAAAAGACAACGCACTGCAAATACAAAAAGAAATAAATAATAATAATTATAATAATAATAATAACAATAATAATGAACAATCGATATTATGAGATGAAGAGTCTTTGAAAGTGAGTCCATAAGTTGTTAGAACATTTCAATGATGGGGCAATTGAAGTTATCCCCTTTGATTCAAGAGCCCAATGATTAAGGGGTAATAACTCTTTCTGAACCTGATAGCGTGAGTCCTGAGGCTCCTGCACCTTCTTCCTGATTGCAGCACCAAAAAGAGCTTGTCCTGGGTGGCGGGGGTCCCTGATGATGGATGCAGCTTTCCTGTGACAGCGTTTTGTGTAAACTTGCTCAATGGTGAGGAGTGCTTTACTCATGATGGACTGGTTATCCACTTGTCGTCGTGGCTATCCCTCGAGGTCGAGGATAATGGTCTTCATTCTGTTGATCTACTTATGGGCTCTCAAGTGGCTTATGAGTCCAATCTTGGCTTTGAAAGTTCTTCCGCATTCAGGACAGGTAGTTCCAGATGGCAGATCGGGCTTTGGTTGTTGCTGCCTCTCTTTCCATTTTCTTCTCTTTTCTTCTAATTCTGTACATCTGTTGGCTTCAAAGGTTGCTGTTCCTTCTCGGATGATGGCTTGCCAGAGTTTCCTGTCCTTGGCATTGGTTTCCCAATTGTTGATGTCGATGCTACGTTTCTTCATGTTGGCTTTTAAGACGTCTTTGAATCTCTTCTGTTGTCTGCTTCTTTTACGTTTGCCTTCTTTAAGTTGGGAGTAGAAGATTTGTTTCGGCAGACGTTCGTCTTTCATCTGAACAACATGACTGCTCCATCTTAGTTGGTTCTTGATGAAGTGGGCTTCAATGCTTGTTGCTTTTGCTTCATTTAGCACAACGACGTTGGTTCTTCTATCTTCCTAGATGACATTTAAGATGTTTCGAAAACAGCGTTGATGGAACTTTTCAAGTGCCTTCAGATGTCGTTGGTATGTTGTCCGGGTTTCTGATGCATATAGGAGCGTTGGGATCACCACTGCCCCGTACACTAACATTTTGGTGTCTGTTCAGATGTCACGATCATGAAAGACTCTTGTTCGGAGACGTCCAAAAGCTGTTCCAGCGCATTTAAGATGGATCTCGTCATTAAGGTCGACATTGGAGGAGAGGTGACTTCCCAGATACGGAAAGTGGTCCGCGTTTTCCAGGGTTGTTTCGCCAGGTTGAATTGATGGTTCTATCCGATTTGTCTCAGTTGATGACGGTTGGTAGATGATCTGAGTCTTCTTGGAATTGATGGTAAGTCCAAGTTTTGTGTATGCACACTTGAAGGCAGTCAGAATCTGTTGTAAAACGCAAACAAGAGGAAATCTGCAGATGCTGGAAATTCAAGCAACACATCAAAGTTGCTGGTGAACGCTGCATCTCTAGGAAGAGGCACAGTCGACGTTTCGGGCTGAGACCCTTCGTCAGGACTGACTGAAAGAAGAGCTAGTAAGAGATTTGAAAGTGGGAGGGGGAGGGGGAGATCCAAAGCTATAGGAGAAGACAGAAGGGGGAGGGATGGAGCCAAGAGCTGGACAGTTGATTGGCAAAAGGGATATGAGAGGATCATGGGTCAGGAGGCCTGGGGAGAATGAAAAGGGGAATGGGGGAAAAACCCAGAGGATAGGCAAGGGGAATAGTGAGAGGGACAGAGGGAGAAAAAGGAGAGAGAGAAAAGAGAATCTGTTGTAGGTGGTTTTCTGAGAGAGCTGCAATACTGTTGTCATCTGCATATTGGAACACGATGAAAGAACTCATGGATGTCTTGGTTTTAGACTCGAGACGGGCAAGATTGAAAAGTCTGCCATCTGTTCTGTAGACAATTTCGATTCCTGGGGGTAGGTCGTCTTTGATGATGTGGATGATTGTTGCAATGAAGATGGTGAAAAAAGTTGGGGCAATCACCATCCCTGTTTTACTCCTGATCTAACTTGAAAAGGCTCACAGTTATTGTTGCTGACCATGACTGTGGCAAGCATGTGGAATAGAATTTTCCATTCAAGGGCATTGCTGTTTCCATACCAGGCTGTGATGCAGCCAGTCAATATACTCTCCACGACACATCTGTAAAAGCTTGTCAATGTTCTGGATCTCATGCTGAATCTTCACAAACTCTGAAGGAAGTAGAGGCACTGCCATGCTTCCTACATAATACATTCACATGCTGGGCCCAGGACAAGTTCTCCAAAATAATAACACCAAGCAATTTAAAAGTCACTGACCCTTTCCACCTTTGATTCCCCCAATGAGGTCTGCCTCATGGACCTCTGATTTCCTCCCCCGAAGTCAATAATCAGCTCTGCAGTCTTTCCGACATGGAGTAAAAAGATGCTGTTGTGGCATCACTCAGTCATATTTTCAATCTCCCTTCTATTTTCTGATTTGTTGCACCTTTTATTTGACTTATGACAGTGGTGTCATCAGCAAATTTGAATATGGCATTGGAACTGTACTTTGCCAGTCATAAGTGTAAAGCGAGTAGAGCAGGGGGCTAAGCACACAGCCTTGTGGCGCACCTGTGCTGATGGAGATCGTGGAGATATTGTTGCTAATCCAGACTGACTGGGGTCTGCAAGTGAGGAAATCAAGGATGCAATTGCACAACAAGGTATTGAGGTCAAGGTTTTGAAGCTTATTGATTAATTTTGAGCAAATGAATGCTGAGCTGTAGTTGATAAAGAGCATCCTGATGTATGCATCTTTGCTGTCCAGTTGTTCTAGGGTTGAGTGAAAAGTCAATGAGATGGCACTTGCTGAGAACCTGTCGCTCCTGTAGGCAAATTGGAGTGGATCCAAGTCACTTCTCAGGTAGGAGTTGACATGTTTCATCACCAACCTCATCACCGTGGATACAAGTGCTACTGGACGATAGTCTTGAGGCAGATTACTACATTCTTCTTTGGCACCATTGGAATCGAAGCCTGCTGGAAACAGGTGGGTACTTTAGACTACCAAAACGAGAAGGGAAAAGATCTCAGTGAACACTCTAGCTAGTTGATCAGCACAGGCTTTAAGTACTTAGTCAGGAGCCGCCCGCCCCCCCCCCGCGCCCACATATCTGCCTTCTCGCTATATCCTTTGATGCCCAGACCGATCAGGAAACAATCAACTTCCGCCTTAAATATACACACAGACTTAGCTTCCACTGCAGTCTGTGGCAGTGCATTCCACAGATTCACTACCCTCCAGCAGAAAAAAATCCTCTTTAACACTGTTCTAAAAGGTCGCCCTTCAATTTTGTGGCTGTACCCTCTAGTTCTGGATATTCCCACCAGAGGAAACATCCTCTCCACATCCACCATATCTAGTCTTTTCAACATCTGGTATGTTTTAATGAGATCCCCACATATTCTTTTGAATTCCAGTGAGTACAGGCGCAAAGCTGCCAAACACTCATGTATCAACCCCTTTACTCCCAGAATCATCCTCATGAATCTCCTCTGAACTCTCTCAAGAACAACCATTCTTGACGTGAGGGAAGCCGTAGAAGCTAACAACCCCATGAAATATTTCTCTCAACTTTTAAAAGATGCATTCCCTACTGTATTTCCTGACCAACCACCGCTACTGGATCGTGTTCACAGAATCCCATCATACTCGTCTAGGTCAGATAGACCTAGGCATGTTATCTTACGTTTTCATTACTTTCAAGACAAGGAGAGACTGTTTCGATTCGCTCGATCTAAAGGTTTCATTGATTTTTCGGATCTTAAGTTCCGATTCGTGGAAGATTTCAGTAAACCAATCTGGGACCAACGGGTCCGTTACAGATCCGTCATGTCGGAATTCTATAAGATGGATTTAAGACCAGCGCTGCTGTACCCTGCACGTCTAAGGATTCGCATGTTAGATGGAGCCCTTCGTTTTTTTGATTCTCCATCGGATGCCCAGAGTTATCTGGATCAACTTTCATCTTCAACATCTTAATTGCCTTTTTTTTTAATTTTCTCCGTTGATCGGAGGCTGTGAATTGGTTGGTTTTAACTTTTCTGTGCCCTATTTGGGCAGAAAAGTTTACTTTTGATTTCTTAATATGGCTGCTAAACTTTCTTTTTAACTGCGTCATTTCTTTCTTTTCCCAGGGGATTCTGGGTGGTTACTTCCCTTTTGTCATCTTACGTATTTCCTGTGCGGCCTTAAATTTTGTAGTTTTTTTAAAAATTTTATTCTGTTTTGCTTTTTATAATCACTTTATGTTAATAATCCTATTTTTTTTTTGTTGCTGTGTCTATTCATGAGTTTGAGGTTTATTGTGGTTTTTTTTAATATATATTTTCCGGCTTTTGTTCTGTTCTGTGTGTATTCTAATTGAGCTAACTTTTTTTTACTTATTTTTTTACTGTTTTACAATTAGCTGATCCTTTTCATATTTATACCTTTTTTTTAGGGAGCGTATACCGGAAGTCATGGGGGTAGTTTTAGCGCTTGCTTCTTTCTGGCGGGTCTGCTTTAGATTTTGCCTTGGGGTCTTGGGGTGGGGGGTGGTGGGAGGGGCTTCACGTTTTAGTTTGTTTTTCTTTGGGCTATATACATTATTGAAGTACTGGTTGCGTCCTTTTCCCCGGTATCTTTTGTATGTTCTGTTTCCTCTCCGGGTTTGTGGGTCGCGCCTATTGTCAATCCTCCTTATTGTGGGTTGACTTTAGGATTTATGGAGTCTATTATTAATTTTGTCTCCTGGAATACTAATGGTCTTAATCATCCTATTAAAAGAAAAAAAGTTTTTAAAGTGTTCCGGAGACTTAAAGCACAAATTTTATTTTTACAAGAGACCCATGTACGGAGGGGGGACAGACTACGTTTTTTCAAATTCTGGAAGGGACAACAATTTCATTCGAACTCCAATGCTAAGATTCGAGGCGTCTCTATTTTTATAGATTCCTCAGTTACTTTTATACAACAGGATATTATCTCTGATCCGAATGGTAGATTTTTATTGGTTAGTGGTTTACTATTTAATAAAAAAGTAGTTTTGGTTAATGTTTATGCTCCTAATATGGATTGTCCGGAATTTTATAAATCATTGTTTGATCAGTTTCCGAATTTGAACGAGTTTTCATTGATTTGGGGCGGAGATCTTAATACCTGTTTATCTCCAGTTTTGGACCGTTCGGCTCCTTTACGGACTTTACCTAATAAATCTGCAAATTTGATTAATTTTTTCCTTTCTGATTCTGGGTCGACGGACATTTGGCGTTTTCTGCATCCTCAGGAAAAAGATTTTTCCTTTTTTTCACATGTTCATCATTCCTATTCAAGAATTGATTATTTTTTTATTGATTCTCGTCTCATTCCTTCAGTGATTAAATGTGATTATGATTCTATAACCATTTCGGATCATGCTCCACTTAAGCTTTCTATTAAAATTATGGCCAATATACCAAACAATAGACAATGGCGTTTTAATTCGCTGTTGCTTCAGGACTCGGACTTTGTTAATTTTATGAATGAACAGATTGAGCTTTTTTTTACAATTAACCATACAGAAGATATTTCGGTTAACACTCTTTGGGACACTTTTAAAGCCTATATTCGGGGTCAGATTATTTCGTATTCCGTTGCTTTGAGGAAGAAACAGAAGCAGGAGGAGATGGCAATTGTGGACAAGATTAAAGAAATTGATAAGAAATATGTTATGGCTCCTTCTGAGGAGCTATACAAACAAAGAACTGAACTTCAAATGGAACACAGTTTACTACTCTCGTCCTCGATTGTAAACCAATTAAAGAAAACAAGAAGTGATTTTTATGTTCACAGTGATAAAATTGGCAAGCTGCTGGCTAATCAATTGAAATCTAATTATGTTAAATCTCAAATCAATCAGACTTATAACCAAAATGATCGATTGATATTGGATCATGTGGGGATTAATCAAACCTTTTGTGATTTTTATTCTTCTTTATATCAATCAGAGTCTCCTCGAGATTCTAAATATATGAATGATTTTTTAGATAAGTTAGACTTCCCTCAGATTTCACAGGATATGTCTTCTTTATTAGATACTTCCATTACAATGGATGAGATTAAGAATGTTATTTTTTCTATGAATCTGGGGAAAGCTCCTGGCCCTGATGGGTTTACCGTTGAATTTTATAAATGTTTTGCTTCTTTATTGATTCCTTGGCTCTATAAGGTTTTTGAGGCTTCTTTGAAACTTGGTAAACTTCCGGAATCTTTTAATAGAGCATCAATTTCTTTAATACTAAAGAAGGATAAAGACCCTGCTCAATGTGCATCTTATAGACCAATATCTTTATTAAATGTTGATTCTAAAGTTTTTTCTAAGTTATTAGCAAATAGACTAGAAAAAGTACTTCCTTCTATTATTTCGGAAGACCAAACGGGTTTTATTAAAGGTCGTTACTCTTTTTATAATATTCGTACATTGTTAAATATCGTTTATACTCCCTCACAAAATGTTCCTGAGTGTGTTATTTCTTTAGATGCCGAGAAAGCTTTTGATAGAGTAGAATGGCCTTATTTATTTAAGGTGCTTGAAATGTTTAATTTTAGCTTGAAATTTATATCCTGGATTAAACTGTTATATCACTCCCCTGTAGCCTCGGTTCGTACTAACTCTTTAAACTCACCTTTTTTTCCTCTCTTTCGTGGTACTCGACAAGGCTGTCCTCTTAGTCCCCTATTATTTGATATTGCATTAGAACCTCTTGCAATTGCTATTCGAGAATCTTCAAATATTACTGGGATAACTCGGGGATTAAAGTCCCATAAATTATCACTCTATGCTGATGATTTACTTTTATATATTTCTAATCCTGAGAGATCTATTCCTGCTGTTTTAGAGTTATTAGCACAATTTGGTCTTTTCTCAGGTTATAAATTAAATCTTAGTAAGAGTGAACTTTTTCCGATTAATAAACATCTTCCCTTATATTATAAATTTCCATTTAAATTGATTAATAATTACCTTTCATATCTTGGGATTAAAATTACTTGTAAACATAAAGATTTATTTAAGACTAACTTTTTACCATTAATAGACCATATTACTCAACTTTCATCTAAATGGTTTCCCTTATATTTAACTTTGATTGGTCGTATTAATGCAGTTAAGATGTTTTTTTTGCCAAAATTTTTATATGTGTTTCAGGCATTACCAATCTTCGTTCCTAAATCTTTTTTTGATAAAGTCGACTCTAAAATTTCTTCATTTATTTGGCAGAATAAGAATCCGAGACTGGGTAAAATACATTTACAGAAAGCTAAGAGAGATGGAGGTTTAGCATTACCTAACTTTAGATTTTATTATTGGGCTATTAATATTCGACATATGAAATTTTGGTTACTTGACCGGGACATACTATCTATTCCTAAATGGGTAGCATTGGAATTACAATCTGTTCAGGGTTATACACTTGGTTCTATTTTAGGTTCATCTCTTCCTTTTGATTCGAAACGCCTTAAGCAGGTCTCTAACCCGATCGTTAAATATGCTTTGCGTATTTGGTTTCAATTCAGAAAATTTTTTGATCTTAATCAATTCGGGTTAGTGATTCCTATTTTAGGTAACATATTTTTTCCTCCCTCTTTTACGGATCGCGCTTTTCAAACTTGGAAGACTAAGGGTATTTTACGGTTTTTGGATTTATTTTTAGATGGTTCCCTTATGTCTTTTGAACAATTATCTAATAAATATAACTTATCAAGAATACATTTTTTTAGATATTTACAAGTTAGAAATTTCCTAAGTACTATACTTTCTTCCTTTCCAATGCTTCCTCCTATATATATTTTAGATTCTATAATTAACCTTAACCCATGTCAGAAAGGTGCATCGGCTATGATTTATAATATTATTATGAAACTTAGGAAAGCTCCATTTGATAAGATTAGGGTAGATTGGGAACAGGAATTGGGGCTTACCATTTCTGTGGATGATTGGGGGCAGATTTTACAATTAGTTAATACTTCCTCTATTTGTGCTAAACATTCCCTAATTCAATTTAAAGTGGTTCATAGAGCACATATGTCCAAAGATAAGTTAGCGCGTTTTTACTCGCATATTAATCCTTTCTGTGATAGATGTTCGGGGCAGATAGCCTCTTTAACTCATATGTTTTGGTCTTGCCCTACTTTGGAAACTTTTTGGAGAGATATTTTCAATATTATTTCTAAGGTATTAAATATAGATATCTCTCCTCATCCTATTACTGCTATCTTTGGACTACCTAAAATTTCTAGTAATCTTTCCCCTTCAGCCCGTAGAATGATTGCATTTCTTACTTTAATGGCGAAAAGATGTATTTTACAACATTGGAAAGAGCTTAATGCTCCAACTACCTTTTTTTGGTTTTCTCAGACGATTTTATGTTTGAATCTGGAGAAAATTAGAAGTAACCTTTATGATTCTTCATTTAAATTTGAACAGATTTGGGGACCTTTTATTCGATATTTTCATTTAATGTAATATTTACCCTTCTTGTTTTTTTTTCACTGTTTTAATGGAGGTCGGGATTGAGGACGTGATTTTAAGTTTAACTCTGTTTGGTTTCAAGTTAGCCCATTGCTTTGCTTTGCTTTTAGTTAGTTGCACGGTGGGTTTTTTTTTGGGGTTTGTTTTTCTTTTTTTCCATTGATATATATAAAATCTAGTATACTATTATGTTATCTTGGTTTCTTATGCTTAAATTACATTGTTTGTAGTATTTTCTTTTTGGTATTGTTATCTTTTGGAATTTTATTATACTTTAACATTGTATTAATGTTTATATGGCTTACCTTTTTTGTATACTTACTCAATAAAAAGATTTAAAAAGAAAGAAAGAACAACCATTCTTTCTGAGATTTGGGCCCAAAACTGATGACAATACTCCAAGTGCAGACCGACTAATGTCTTATAAAGCCTCAGCATTACCTCCTTGCTTTTATATTCTATTCCCCTTGAAATAAATGCCAACATTGCATTTGCCTTCTTTACCAGACTCAACCTGTAAATTAACCTTCTGGGTCTTGCCTGAGGACCCCTAAGTCCCTCTGCACCTCTGATGTTTCAACTTTCTCCCCATTTAGATAATAGTCCATACTAAATTTCCTTTTACCAAAATGCATTATCACACATTTTCCAACACTGTATTCCATCTGCCACTTTATTTTGTCCATTCTTCCAATTTGTCTAAGTCCTGCTGCAAACACATTGCTTCCTCAGCACTACCTACCCCTCCACCTATCTTCATATCACCCACAAACTTTGGCACAATCTAAATCACTGACAAAAATGTGAAAAGTAACAGTCTGACCCCTGAGAAATACCACTAGTCACTGGCAGCCAACGAGAAAAGACCCCTTTTATTCCCACTTGTTGCCTCCTGCCTGTCAGCCATTCCTCTATCCATGCCAGTGTCTTTCCTGTAACGCCATACTATTTTATCTCATTAAGCAGCCTCAAGTGTACATGACAATCTAAATAAAACAGCCTCATGAAAATTCAATAAATGACATCCACTGTCTCTCCTTTGTTCACCCTGCTTGTTACTTCCTCCAAGAACTCTTAACAGATTTGTCAGGCAAGATTTCCCTTTACAGAAACCACGCTGACTTTGACTTATTTTATCATTAGTCTCCAAGTACCTCGAAACCTCATCCTTAATATTAGATTCCAACACTTTCCCTACCACTGAGGTTAGGCTAACCAGCCTATAACTCCCTTTCTTTTGCCTTCCTCCCTTCTTAAAGAGTGGAGTGACATTTGCAATCTTCCAGTCCTCTGAGACAATGCCAGAATCAAGTGATTCTTGAAAGATCATGACCAAAGCAACTGTTATCTCGTCAGCAACCTCTCTCAGGACTCTGATGTAGTCCATCTGCTCCAGGTGACTTATTCACCTTAAGACCTTTCAGTCTGCCTCGCACCTTTACCTTTGTAATAGCAATGGCACTCACTTCTGCTCCCTGACTCTCACGGACCCCTGGCACACTGCTAGAGGCTTCCACAGTGAAGACTGATGCAAAGTTCCCATTAAGTTCATTTGCCATTTCTTTGTTCCCCATTACTGCCTCACCAGCATCATTTTCCAGTGGTCCAATGTCAACTTTCACCTGCCTTTTACTCCTTATATAACTGAAAAAACCTTTAGTATCCTGCTTTATATCTTTGTCTCGTTTGCCTTCACATTTAATCTTTTCCCTTCTTGTAGCTTTTTAGTTGCCATTTGTTGGATTTTAAAAGCTTCCCAATCATTTTTGCGATTTTATATGCCCTTTCCTTGGCTTTTATGCAGTTCTTAACTTCCCTTGTCAGCCATGGTTGCCTACCCCTGCCATACGAGAACAACTTCTGTGGGACATATCTATCCTGCGCCTTGTGAACTATTTCCAGAAACATCGATCATCTCTGCTCTGCTGTCATCCCCACCAATATCCTCCTCAAGTACACCTGGGCAAGCTTCCTTCTCATGCCTCTGTAATTCCTTTTATTCCATTGAGATACTGATACATGTGACTCATGCTTCTCCTTCTCAAATTGCAGTGTGAATTTAATCATATTATGACCATTGCCTCCTAAGGGTTCCTTTACATTAAACTCCCTAATAAGACCTGGGTTATTATACAACACCCAATCTAAAATAGCCTTTCTTGGAGTAGGCTCAAGCACAAGCTGCTCTAAAAAGCCATCTCGTAGGCTTTCAACAAATTTCCTCTTGCAATCTGACACCAACCTGATTTTCCCAATCCCCTTGTATACTGAAGTCCCCCATTACAACTGTACGATTACCCTTATTACATGCCTTCTCCATCTCCCTTTGCAATCTCAGCCTCAGATCTTGGCTACTATTTGGAGACCTATGTATGATTCCCATAATGGGTTTTTTTCACCCTTGCATTCAAAACTAGGCCGTTGGCTCTGTGAGGCAGTGGTTCTACTAGCTGCAACACTGCACTGTCTAAATGTTGAGTTCCATTGCTAATTTCATTCTCCTATTGCAGATATTGGAAGTATTGTCTATGTTTTAAATATAGAACATACAACTCTTTCATTTCCCTCTGATACAGCAATCTTGACTGCAGATCCTCAATTTATAGCATGGAAATATGCCCATTAGTCCATAACCCATCAACTGCCCATTTATTCTAAACCTACATTAATCCTGTTTTCAATTACTCATTCAGTTCAACTATGCCCCCAGCTTCTATCACCAACCTATATCGTACAGACAGTTTATATGCCAATTCGCCTACCAGTACTTGGATGAGTGAGGAGACTGAAGCACCCAGAAAATGCCCATGCATTTACAAGAACATGCAAACTCTAAGCAGACATCACTCAAGGCTAGGATCGAAACTAGTTCTCTGGCTCTGTGAGGCACTGGTTCTACAAGCTGCACCACTGCACTGTCCAATTGCCGAGTTTCATTGCCAGTTTCATTCTCCCATTGAAAATATTGGAAACATTGTCTTCATGTCTAATTACACTAAAATCTTAGAGCCAATTCCAAAGATTCCAAATGCGCTAGATCATTTTGGTAAGTGCAAATAGCAGAAATATTCTATCTTCAATTCTTCTACAAGACTGTCCTGCAGTGGAACCACCTTACATTATACGGTCATGATGTTCATAGATCTAACAGCAATACACAGACTGCAACCAGCAAGTTTACGCACAAGCAATTTACAGTGTAATTAATGTTGTCAACACCAAGGGTATCATCCACTACAGCAATTAAATTCTTCATAAATCTTCAGGGTATCCTTTTTGAATAAACATAATTATGCTAACTGGTAAAGTTAGATTCATGTTAAATGAAAATTCAGAGGGTTGCTTGGTCTGCCTTCCCACCCGAGAGTTGTTTATTGTGCTTCCAGGATCATAATCACAGGTGCCAGAAATTGCAGCACAGAAAGTTAATGGGAAATAGTGATATGAAAAATGTTCCAGTAAACAGCTCAGACTTACCAGTTCTCCTCTTTGTGAGCCTGGAAGGCCTTCAAGAATGATGTTTTGTATTAAGGAAAATACAACTGAAGCCATAATTGTAACAATCAGCAAATTAAATCATAACCACATTCAAGTACAGTATGACTCTATTCCAACCTATAAAGGTGAAAGGTTACTTCCTCAGCTCCCAGTGTCTGTGATCACAAAAGAGAAACAAAGCTGAAGTACACAATGCAGATGCTCGAAAGTAATTGTGAAAAGTAGCAAGAAAATATTTCAGAACAAGCATTAATTATAGGAATGTCAAGAGTGGAAGAACAGCTTCTGCTTATGTGGCACCTTACAAGAATAAAGTGCCCCAATGTACTTCAATAGAGTATCAAGAGTCATGTTTAATATCCCTGGCATATGTGGTGAAATTTGTTGTTTTGCAGCAGCTGTACAATGCAATGCATAACAATAAAAACTATAAATTACAAGAACAAAACAGAGTTTGACAGTGGTGGGCTGGATTTACTCATGAATGCCAGCAATTGTTGCCAAACGTAAAGCACTGCTTGACACAATACTAATTCAGTTTACCCATATGAATATTGAAAATAGTGTATGTTCACAACTCATCAAATGAACCAGTCCATACCAATATGCAGCAAAAATGGTTATTAATCCCATAACACATTACTTTCACTGCCAATGTGGCTGCAGCGTAGACTTCTTATAAAGTACACTATTATTACTCATCCAGGTTGCTCCAACCACACCTCTCAAATCTGTTACTCAACCATTAAGGATTAGGGGACCGCGAACTTGGAACCATCAACACCAGCAAGTTCCCCTCCCAGTCGCATACCATCCTGATTTGAAATTACATCACAACTCCATCGAAGTCCGGTTCTCACTTTCTGACAGCACAGTGGGATGCTCAGGGAGAACAGGAATGGACTAGTCAAACTATCTTACCTTCTCAAGAAAAATCGGGGTGAAGAATAGTCATTGGTCTTAGTGATGCCACAAGGAAAACGGCACTCCAGCAGCTGGCACACAGAATTGCACACAGGAGTCCCATACAGAGCTGCTTAAAAATCTCAGAGCTACCATATCATTGCTGTACTGATCACTGGGAAGAACATGTCAGAGAAAGAGCCAGAATATAGCTGCATAGAAGGCAGGGAGAAAATAAAGAAGGATGGGACATAGCCATCTCCTGTACATTTGGCCTCCCCGACACAATACTGCACCCACTTCACTGCAAAGTACAAGATCTACTAAAAAGCAGAGGCTGCAGCATAGAGGTTTGTATATAAAAATACACGCTGAGCATGGTACACTACGATGAACAGATAACTATTGTCCTCCCATTGACAATTTTGGTTTCGCTTGTTTGTAATATTTTTTGTTTACAGAAAATAGGAAATGAATCAAAAAGCTTTCTTTTTTGCTAGAGGTAAGATGAGGCGCGTGATTTCAGAATATTATTGAGTGAGCAACTAACACTGGGAAATTAACAGACAATCTAAAGTGAAGTATAATCACCATCTATTGGCCCCTGATCCCAGATCAAGTGGCATCAGTGAAGTGGAAAGCAGGGTTAATATTTCAGACTGGTAGACTGGATCAAATGCTTGTTAGCAGAAAAACTGAAGGAACTGGACTTGGTGTGGCTCACACTGCTGCCTGCGTCAGAGAGGTGTCGGAAGAGACAGTGCGCGAAGGGGATGCGCATTCTAACAGTGAGGGATCATCTTTGTCGTTTTTATTGTGACCACAAGATCCTGTAGAGCGTTGTTAATGTGGAATGCTACAAGTATGATTCACAGATTTACTGGCGGGCCACAGGTGAGCTGGAGCTGACCTGCTTTGGTCATAGCCTTGTACTTGGCCTCAAGCTGCGATGTCACCTATTTACATCCATCGAGGAGAGGCGCGTCGGAGTTGGTGTGGCATAGCATCAAAGCTGGATTTGGTGCTGCTCCCCCCTCCCCCCATTGTTCACTCAGCAGAAGACAAGCTGTATTGTGGTTGACTGCCGATTTCTGCAATATTCATGGACTCATGGTCTTGGACTATACATTTTTTGTGTGACTGATTATCTTACATGTGCTTGCTATCTTATAGGAGTTATATGTGCCTTGTGCTGCGTAACTGTTGGTACTGGGTTTTGCACCTTGGTCCCAGAGTAGTACTGCTTCGAAAGACAATTAAACTTGAACTATGATGTTTTGTAAACATTAGGGTGAGAAGCAAACTAATACAGCTTTAAAATAAAGGCAACACTTCACAGATTGCACAAGAGGAAGTCAAACACTAAATTTTAGCGAGCTGACAACACACCCTTGATGACAATTGTGAATTGGAGGTGCCAAGGAACCAGAATCTGATGTAGGTCAGCAAGGACAAGGGTGATGGAGGCGTGGCATGTGGTGCAGAAATGATTTCGGCAGTGGAGTTAAAATTTCTCCAGTGGAGCAGGGGAGGCCCATTGAAATGGTATCTGAATAATTAACACTTGAGACAGCGAACTGCAATAAGGATTCAATAAATATGCGGAAGGCAGTCTTTGTGATAGAATTGAGTTTAGTTGGCTCATAGGATGCAGAAACTGTGAAACAGATGGTTCAGCCTGAGATAATGACCAGGGAGCAGGATGGAAAGATGATGAAGTAGACCTTTGTGGCTGAGACCCAGTGCTGAAATAGGAGAATTAAAACGTAGTTTATAACTGAATGACAGAATTGCAGTCTCACAGTAGGGGGAAGGGCGATGGAAATTGGAAAGCTGCACTGAAGATTACCCCATAATTGTAAATACGTTCTCAAGAATCAACATATAGATGAGAAATTCGAATTCGGAAATGTAACTGAGTAAAGGACAGCAAATTGCAACAGCTCAAACAGCATGAAAGGCAAACACAAATGGGGGAAATAATTGTGCTTCTGACAGTATTAATATTACAGAACAAAATGCCCTTCAATAAGCGAGCCTGAGAGGAGGCAACAGAAAACTAGATAAGGTGCAGATTCAAAGGCAGAGTAACAAAAAAAAGTGTGCAAGTATAACTCAACATTTCTTTAAATTACTTTTACTACATTTTACTATTCTGGTTTAAGAAGGATATTGCACTACATTTGTCTGGTATTTATATGCCTCCACAAAATCATGATTTGCAACAGCAAAAGCACACCTGTAAAGAGGGAAAGGAATAAGATTAAGACATCCAGTGCATTTTACCTCAGCCACATAGCACATATTGATTACCCCCATAGTCTATCCCTCACTACTTGTCTCCTCTATATACCATTTATTATCTTAATTAATAAGTAACCATTTACCTGCAGTGATCAATTGATAACCAAACATCAGGCTAAAATTTAATAGGTAATAGGATTCTAAGTTGTAGTGCAAAGGAATGCATTCAAAGGAATGTCGGAGAACAATGGCAGGAAGCTAGTCAAAACATCAGGTAAAACTAGAATTTATCATAATCTAGGACAAACCGATAACCAATCAATCCGTGGTCAATGAGGTAAGAAGCAACAAAAACTACCAAGAGTAGTGAAGATTTAGGGAGCTGAGAGAGAGGGATGAAGAAAGGTAAAGGATGACAAAACAAAATTGCAAGGGTTAACATTATTTTGAAAAAGGTGACAAATGGTTTCTGTGCTAGGGCCTTAACTATTTATGTGCATAGTATGATGTTAGATATTGCAGCAGTGAGAAGCATCATGAAGGCAATGGCTTCCAAAGAACAAAGGATAGGCACTGTGACAAGCTGACACAGATTCTCTCAAAAACAATCAAATATGTTGCAGCAGTAGGTGGATAGAAAACATTTTCAAAGAGAAAAATGAGTTGCAAAGAATATATTAATAAAAATAACCACTAAGAATTTCTTTACCTTAAATGAGCTGCTACCATTTCATCATATGGAGGCTCGAGAATCTGCTGGCATCTCTCCTCTGGATTTGCTAACTATTTGAAATACAAAAAAAAATTACTTGGAGATGTGCAGTCTCTGAAAAGCGCACAAAGTAGCCTCTGAACATTTAATATAAAATCAAGCAGGCCCAAAATGAACTGCATTGTACAACACCATACATTAGACCAGACTTTCTCAACCTTTTTGCACTGGAGGAACCCTTGAAATAATTTTCAGGTCTCAGGGAAACCCTGCGTAAAAATGATTATTATTATTATATCTACAGCTCACAGTACATTAGCATGATTGGTAAGTTGTAGCTATAATAATCCAAAAATAATTGAGTTTTGAGTGGAGAATGAATTTTTAGCTAACCTTGAAAAAAAAACAGGTAGTTAAGCTTAGCTTCTCTTTCTTCCCCTTTCATAAATTTTAAAAAGCTCAAGGCAAACATAATTAATTTCTGTTAAATAACTGGCTTAAGCCAAAATGGGATCAAGTGGGTTCAGTAGACTTAATTTAAATAGAAGTTGTAAAGTGATTTTAATGAATGCTATTTACATGAAAACTTATTGACAATGTTGAATAATAAAGTTACTAAAAACCATAAGCCAAAGCAATATAAATCAAAATATAGCCTAAACACAATTGTATATAAGTCTTTGAAAAACTATTTTCTTACTAAGTGACTTGATCAGGCTCAAATACAGGCCTAGCATGTGAAACCTGTGCTTGCTTTTGGTTGCACAAATGCTCAACTCTGGGTCAAACTTGAGATAAGCGCACAAGGATTTCACCTTCAACTGAAATGAGATGATTTCTATCCTTGCTCTTGCTGCTTGTTAAACAAGAAAAAGCTTGCTCTCACATGTAAGAAGTCGAAAACTGCAGCAAAATGTTAATTGTTTTCCTATGAATGGCAGCATACTCTTCTTTCACAGAAATCCAGAACTGTCCAGAGGCAAGTCAGTAAATCTCATCTTGAGTGCATGATCAGACTGCAACTCACAAAGTTCTTCCTCTTCCCGCGGAACCCCGGTTGAGAATGTGATGTATGCTTAAACAGAAGCTGCTGATATATCTTAGCGTCATACAACGTTTACTGTATTGAAAGTCATTTCATCTATTATGTCCCTCCCAGAGCAACTCCCTAGCCCCTTCTCCATAGCCTTGTTACAGTTTCTTATTCAATTCCCTCTTAAAGGCAGACAGGCATTCCATGTTTTAACGATCCTAGCCAGATTCTACCCACAATGGTGTGCAAGACTCTTTTCTCCTCCTATTGTTCTTAATCCTTCTTCCCTTTATTGTATACCTGTGATCACTAGTCCTCAACCCCTCCACCTATGCATCTCACTATTCCCTCTGTACAGATCCCTCATCATTTATATATTCCTATCAAATCTCCCCGTGACCTCTTCTTCTCCAAAGAAAACAGTTAAAGAAAATTTAAGTGGAATTCTAGCAAAATTCTACAGCCTGAATAAAATTAAATCACAATTTGCTAGAAGTAACATCATTTGAGTAGAGGAAGTTCTGGGGAGAGGAATGCTGAAAAGATAAACGAGGAAATGCCATTGCTAAGGTATTGTTAACTTCAGATAGGGATTTAACATTGTGGTGGAAAGAATAAATGACAATAGGAGTCTGTCATATCTGTGATGATTAAAAAAGAGACAGTATTTTGACCTAGCACTGGATCCATAGCAGTACAGGGAATGACTCTTCACCCAAGTACTGCTTAACTGCAATATGGATTTCTGTCTCTCCTACCAGACTCTCACTAACTTTATCTACCCTTCTCTCTTTTCGGCCAAATCTATGTCTCATAATTTTTGATCAAGGAAAACAATCCTGTCTTATTGAATTGTTCCTCCTGGCTAAAATCTTCCACTTCTTAAAGGAGATGTTTGGAGTAATGTTTCTGTGCCAAGAGTTTCCTCCCCTCACCTCCACTAGTGGGTTTTACAATCCCTGGAAATCCAGAAAGCACACGATATACACATCCCAAAGAGGAAGTATTCTAAAGGCAAGATGACATAATCATGATAAAGGTTTCACTGCTAATGTTGTAGAGTATTTCATGTAATGGTCTTTCTGTAGAAGTAGTGTTTGGGTTATTGTTAGAGATAAGAGATAGAGGAATGTGGGCCATTCAATCAGGAGAGAAGGCTGGGGGAGTGTGTTTGCTTTGGTGCCTGACACCAGTGTGAGGCTTTGTCTTGGTTCGGCAGAAGGTAAAGAGAGAAGATGCTGGAGAGAACCAGTCATCGGATTGGATCCAGTGGGGACCAGGATTCGATGGAGCAAGGTGTGGGAATCTACTGGGGATGGGAGAATATGACTTCTGGAAGATTTGAGCTCCAACCTGTGCACATTTGACTGTTTAATTATAATGGCCCTTTTTGTTTTTTTTCTTTTCTTTACTAACTTTTTAGTTAATATTCATAGATATACTTCCTTTAATTGCATGCAGTGTGCAGTCTGTTATTTCCTGCTGACAAGCTATAACAAGGCAGCACATCACACAAACTAGGGCTTGGGTGGGAGAGACATCTCAATCTCATGGACTTGGCAGGACCGTTTGATGTGTGTACCCTAGACACATGAGGCCGGAGAACAGTGGGTTTCTCAGCACAGTTGGGAGACTGCCAGTGAGGGCTAACAAGCCGTTTCCTGAGAAGCACGGGAAGAAAGGGGTTTCACATGGCAAACAAGAGAATTCAAAGACAATATGAAAGCCAAAGAGAGGGCACACAACAGAACAAAAATTACAGTAAGTTAGAGGATTTGAGAGCTTTTAAAAACTAACAGAAGGTAACTAAAAAAGTCATTAAGATGAAGACGGAATACGAAAGTAATTTAGCCAATAATATTAAAGAGAATACCAAAAGTTTCTTCAGATACATAAAGTGTAAGAAGCAAGAATAGATTTCGAACGGCTGAAAAGCGATGCCGGAGAAGTAGTAAAAGGGGACAAGGAAATGGTGGATGAACTGGATAAGTATTTTACATCAGTGGAAGAGACTTGCAGTATGGCGGAAGTTTCAGGTGTCAGAGGTCATGGAGTGTGTGAAATTACCACTATAGAGAGAAGGTTCTTGGGAAACTGAAAGGTCTGAAGTTAGGTAAGTCACCTGGAACAGATGGTTTATGCCCCAAAATTCTGGAAGAGGTGGCTGAAGAGATTGTGGAGGCATTAGTAATGATCTTTTGCGAATCACTAGATTCTGAAAGGTGCTGGAGGACCATTCTTTTGCAAATGTCACACCACTGTTCAAGATGGGAAAGAGGCAGAAGAATGGAAACCATAGGCCAGATAGTCTGACCTCAGAGATTGGGAAGATATTGGAGTCGATTATTAAGGATGAGAGCTCAGGATATCAGGAGGCACTTGATAAAACTGGCCGTGGTCAACATGGTTTCCTCAAGGGAAAATCCTGCCTGACAAATCTGTTGGAATAATTTGAAGAAATAACAAGCAGGATCGACAAAGGAGAATCGGTGGATGTTGTATACTTGGATTTTCAGAAGGCCTTTGGCAAGGTGCCTCACATGAGGCTGCTTGACAAGCTATAAGCCCAAGGTATTACAGAAAAGATTCTAGCACGGACAGAACAGTGGCTGATTGGTAGGAGGAAATGAGTGGGAATAAAGCAAGCCTTTTCTGGTTGGCTGTGGTGATTAGTGGTGTTCCACAGGGATCTGTGTTGTGACCGATTCTTTCTATGGTATATGTCAATGATTTGAATAATGGAATTGATGGCTTTGTAGCAACATTTGCAGACGATATTGAGATATGTGGAAGGGCAGGTAGGTTTGAGAATGTAGAGAGACTACAGAAGAGCTTAGATTAGGAGAATGGGCAAAAAAGTGGCAGATGACATACGGTGTTGGGAAGTGTATGGCCATGCACTTTGGTAGAAGAAATAAAAGTGTTGACTATTTTCTAAATGGAGAGAAAATACAAAAACTTGAGATGCAAAGAGACTTGGGGGGTCCTTGTGCAGAATTCTCTACAGGTTTGATAGCTCTGGTCCTGTGCTCACTGGAATTAAGGTATGACTTAATTGAAATCTACTGAATGGAGAAAGGACTTGATAGAGTGGATTTGGAAAGGATGTTTCCTATGGTGGGAGAATCCCAAACCAGAGGATGCAGCCCCAGAATAGAGAGACATCCTTTTAGAACAGAGATGAGGAGGAATTCCTTTAACCAGAGAGTGGGAATCTGTGGAATTCTTTGCCACTGGCAGCTGTGGAAACCATGTCTTTATTAGATTAGATTAGATTCAACTTTATTGTCATTGTGCCAAGTACAGATACTAAGCCAATGAAATGCATTTAGCATCTGACCAGAAATGCAAATAGTGTTATTTACAAAATAACTGCAAATAAAAAAGTGCTACAGCACACAAATATAAAAGTACTGAGACAGTACAATATGGATGCAATACTGCTTAGTGCTGTGATGAGAGGTTCAGCAGTGTCTCAGTCTCAAGGAAAAGCTCTTCCTGTGCCTGCTGGTGTGGGAGCGGAGGCTCCTGTAGCGCCTACCGGATGGGAGGAGAGTAAAAAGTCCATGGTTAGGGTGAAATGTATCCCCAATAATGCTTTTCGCCCAGCCCAGGCAGCGTTTATGGTAGATGTTCTCAATGGTGGGCAATTGGGTGCTGATAATCTGCTGGGTAGTTTTCACCCCACACTGGAGTGCTTTGCGGGCCAATACGGGACAATTGCCATACTACACTGAGATGCAGTTGGTGAGTATGCTCTCAAAAGTACAGCGGTAAAAGTTCGTCAGTATCCTGGGACAGAGGTGAGCTTTCTTCATGCTCCGCAGCAAATAAAGGCGCTGTTGTGCCTTTTTGATCAGGATGGAGGAGTTCAGGGACCAGGTGAGATCCTCGGAAATGTGGACACCAAGGAATTTGAAGCTTGATACAAGCTCTACTACAGTTCCGTTGATGTAGGTGGGGACGTGAGTGTGACTGCTGGCATGCCTGAAGCCCACAATGATCTCCTTGGTCTTCTGGGTGTTAAGGGCCAGATTGTTGTCAGCACACCATGTAGCCAGATGCTGGACCTCGTCCCTGTAGGCCGTCTCGTCATCCCCTCTGATCAGACCAACCACCGTGGTGTCGTCTGCGAATTTGATTATGGAGTTAGAACCAAGTACAGGAACGTAGTCATAGGTGAAAAGGGAGTACAGAAGAGGGCTCAGCACACAGCCTTGAGGCGCGCCGGTGCAGAGGTTGATAGATCCTTGATTGGTCAGGGCATGAAGGGATAAAGGGAAAAAGGAGGAGATTTGGGCTGAGAGGAAAATTGGATCAGCCATGATGAAATGGTGGAGCAGACTCGATTGGCCTTATGGCCTAATTCTGCTCCTATGTATTATAGTCTTTAACAGTCAAACAGGTATAGCAGGTTTTAAAAAGAATTATAGAGGAAGACTGGTATAGTGATGGAGATAAGCATGCCAGGAGATTCCTGAGCAATTTTAGAGGACAAGGCCATGGAAGTATTTGGAAACAAAATGATACTTCTGTAATTAAAGAACTACCACACCAGAGAGCAGGGAAGTGATTTTCATGGCATTCCAGAATAATTTGATGAACCAACGCATCCTACAGATTACTTAATATACAATAACAATTGCGATTTCTTCATTCCCTCAAATAAGTTCACAATGTCAATACTTTTTCCTACCTGTAACCTACGATTTGCAATGTGAGGATGTTTAAATGATAAGAATTCAGCACAGGATTCGCCATTTCTGCTGTCGATGGACTCCAAAACCTATTAAAGCAATAAATAGTCATTATTTTATAACATTCCTCCAAAAGGACCACAACCTTGTCACGGTTTGCAGGCTTGTGTGCCTCAATGACCCGGAGAGCTGCGTTGGCTGAAGCCAGGGCTTTATGCTTTGGCTCTTGGTAGGGTAGAGGCCAGACTAAGAGTGGCCCACTGGTCCTCCAGGTTCAGCTCAGGGCTAACAACTTGATTGGAAACTGCAGTGGCCAAGGACAGACAGATGGAGGACCTTCATTGGTGCCCTAAAGACCAGTGGCGAAACGGGCAGTAAGAATGTTATAACATTAACAAGGCACACAAGGTACATATACTTTGTACCCTGGTAACTGGCTGAAACTGAACCACACTGCTTTCATATTAAAACACTTCCATGCAACCACTAAAATTCCTTATTTCCCATCACTAGCTTTGCTACCTCTAGTGCTGATCATGGTCAAACTGTTTCATTCAACTCTCAGCAAACAAAGAATATCCGAAGTTTTGCTGTAAATGACCGTAAGATATAGGAGCAGAAGTAGGCCATTCGGCCCATCAAGTCTGTTCCGCTATTCAATCACAGGCTGATCCAATTCTTCCAGTCATCCTCACTCCCCTGCCTTCTCTCCATACCCTATGATGTCCTAGCTAATCAAGAACCTATCTATCTCTGCCTTAAATGCACCCAATGACTTGGCCTCCACAGTCACTCATGGCAACAAATTCCACAGATTTACCACCCACTGATAAAGTAATTTCTCCGCATCTCTGTTCTAAATGGACGTCCTTCAATACTGAAGTCATGCACTCTTGTCCTAGACTCCCCTACCATGGGAGATAACTCTGTCATATCTAATCTGTTCAAACCTTTTAACATTCGGAATGTTTCTATTTTTTTTCTTAAAGATGTGCTGGGTGCGTTCCAACTACCCCTGCACCACTGCATTCTTCGCGGCAGTGTATCGGTCCGCGGCCCGGAGGTTGGGGACCACTGGTCTATACCTCCAGAAATGAATGCCAACATTGTAATTGCCTTCTTCACTACCAACTCAACCTGGAGGTTAACCATGAGAGTATCCTGCACAAGGACCCCCAAGTCCCTTTGCGTCTCTGCATTTTGAATTCTTTCCCCATCTAAATAATAGTCTGCCAGTTTATTTCTTCCTCCAAAGTGCATGACCATACACTTTCCAACATTGTATTTCATTTGCCACTTCTTTGCCCATTCCCCTAAACCATCTAAGTCTCTCTGCAGGCTCTCTGTTTCCTCAACACTACCCGCTGCTCCACCTATCTTTGTATCATTGGCAAATTTAGCCACAAATCCATTAATCCCATAGTCCAAATCATTGACATACATCGTAAAAAGCAGCGGTCCCAAAACTGACCCCTGTGGAACTCCACTGGTAACCAGCAGCAGCCAGAATAGGATCCCTTTATTCCCACTCTGTTTCTGCAGATCAGCCAATGCTCCACCCATGCTAGTGAATCCACTGTAATTCTATGGGATCGTATCTTGCTCAGCAGCCTCATGTGTGGCACCTTGTCAAAGGCCTTCTGAAAATCCAAGTACACCATATCTACTGCATCTCCTTTGTCTACACTGCTTGTTATTTCCTCAAAAAATTGCAGTAGGTTAGTCAGTCAGGATTTTCCTTTCAGGAAACCATGCTGGCTTTGGCCTATCTTATCATGTGCCTCCAGGTACTTCGTAATCTCATCCCTAACAATCGATTCCAACAATCTCCCAACCACTGATATCAGGCTAACAGGTCAATAGTTTCCTTTCTGCTGCCACCCACCCTTCTTAAATAGCAGAGTAACATTTGCAATTTTCCAGTCATCCGGTACAATGCCAGAATCTATCGATTCTTGTAAGATCATTGTTAATGCCTCTGCAATCTCTCCAGCTACTTCCTTCAGAACCTGAGGGTGCCTTCCATCAGGTCCAGAAGATTTATCCACCCTCAGACCATTAAGCTTCCTGAGCACCTTCTCAGTCGTAATTTTCACTGCATATACTTCACTTCTCAGATAATCTTGAATGTCCGGTATACTGCAGATGTCTTCCACTATGAAGACTGATGCAAAATACGCATTCAGTTCCTCTACCATCTCTGCGTCTCTCATTACAATATCTCCAGTGTCATTTTCCATTGGTCCTATATCTACCCTCAACTCTCTTTTACACTTTATACACTTAAAAAAGCTTTCGGTATCATCTTTGATATGAATCACCAGCTTCCTTTTATAATTCATCTTTTCCTTCCTAATGATCTTCTTAGTTTCCTTTCGCAAGTTTTTATAAGCTTCTCAATAGCTTTGGCTTCCATGCATGCCCTCTCCTTTGCTTTTACATTGGCTCTGACTTCACTTGTCAGCCACGGTAGTATCCTTCTTCCATTTGAAAATTTCTTCTTACTTGGAATACGTATATCTGAATTGCACTTCCCTCATTTTTCACAGAAACTCCAGCCATTGCTGCTCTGCTATCCTTCCTGCTAGTGTCTCTTTCTAGTCAACCTTGGCCAGTTCCCCTCTCATGCCATTGTAATTTCCTTTATTCCACTGAAATACTGACACATTGGAATTTAGCTTCTCCTTCTCAAATTTCATTGTGAACTCGATCATATTGTAACCACTGTCCCCTAAGGGTTCCTTAACCTTAAGTTTTCTTAACACTTCTGGATCATTGCACAACACCCAATCCAGCACAGCCAATCCCCTAGTGGGTTCAACAACAAGCTGTTCTGAAAAGCCACCCCTTAGTCATTCCACAAATTCTCTCTCTTGAGGTCTAGTACTGGCCTGGTTTTCCCAACCCACTTTCATGTTAAAATCCCCAATGATTATCATGATATTGCCCTTATGACACACGTTTTCTATCTCCTGCTGTAACTTGTAATACACATCCTGGCTGTTGTTTGGAGGCCTGTATACAACTGCCATTAGGGTCCTTTTACTCTTGCCATTTCTTAACTCAACCCATAGAGACTCTACATCTTCCGATCCTATGTCATCTCTTTCTAATGATTTAATATTATTTCCTATATGACAGGGCCACACCACTCCCTCTGCCTACTAACCTATCTTTCTGATACACCGTATATCCTTGGACATTCAGCTCCCAATGGCAGCTATCCTTCAGCCAAGTTTCAGAGATGGCCACAAAGTCATACTTGCCAATCTGTAGCTGAATTTCAAGATCGTTCATTTTATTTCTGATGCTGCGTGCATTCAGATATAACACTTTCAGTCCAGTATTTGCTGCTTTCTATTTTAACTGCATCATGCCTCTATTGCCCTGTAATTCATCCCATAATCATGACTGTGGTATGTTACATCTCCTGCCTGTCCTTTCTATCATTTCTGTCACACTCTATCTTTGATTTATTTCGGTTTTCCCCTTCGTCAGCTCTATCACTCCGGTTCCCATCCCCCTGCCAAATTAGTTTAAACCCTCCCGAACAGCTCTGTTGAACCTGCCTGCTAGGAAATTGGACCTCTTTGGGTCCAGGTGTAACCCGTCCTTTTTGTATAGGCCGTACCTCCCCCAGAAGAAGCCCCAGTAATCCAGGAACCCGAAGTCCTGCCCCCTACACCAGTCTCTCAGTCACGCATTAATATGCCCAATCATGCTACTCTTGCGCTTATTAGCACGTGGCACAGGCAGCAATCCTGAGGTTACTACCCTGGAGGTAAACTTGATTAATCAGGGCAGGAGGGGATATGGGGAGAAGGCAGGAGATTGGGGCTGAAGGGAAATTGGATCAGCCGTGATGAAATGGCGAAGCAGACTCGACGGGTCAAATGACCTAATTCTGCTTCCTATGGTCTTAACACCTCCGTGTCTGCAATCTCTGCCCTGATATTCCTGAAGACGCACCACTTCATTAATCTCAATGGGGCAACTTCCTCACTCCTACTCAGCTGTCCAAACCTTGGTTCCTATCTGGTTTCCACACTGGCCTACCTGAAGATGAACCATCTCCCTCATCCCGCCAAACCTTTCCTCAACAATACACATAATAGCCCTGACTTCTTCATTTTCCCAAATACCATGCCTCCATTGCAACTAAATTCATGAAGAAGCACTTTATCATATCCATACCCAGCCCTTTATGTTATGTTTTCACCCAATTCGCATCAAATTCTGTTCACTTCTGTTACTGACTCCCAGTTCAGGCGTGTGGAAGTTTTGTTTGCATGCCTTCATGAATGTGTCCCTGCCTACCACTACTCTTTCAGCCCTATATCCCCAAGTTGTCTGCACAACCACAACCTTGATGACCCTCAGATTTAATTATTCCACCATTTTCGGCCGAATTCATCTGCAAGGCCTTGTTCAGGAATTTCCTCTATAAACCACTCAGAATTAGAAAGTGGTTTATTATCACTGATTTATTTGATGTAAAGTTTGTTGTTTTGCAGCAGCAGTATAGCGCAGAGACAAAAATTACTAAAAAATCACAAAATAAATAAATAGTGCAAATGACAAATAATGAGATCATGATCACGGACTGTTCAGAAACCTAATGGCAGAGAGGAAGAAGCTGTTCCTAAATCACTGAGTGGAGGTCATCAAGCTCAAACTCTCTTTCCTCCTTTTGTACATTTCCAAACCCTACCAATATGGTCAACCACTTTGGTATTTCATATGGTTATATCAATCCTTGTTTTAACATGCTCCTTTCCACAAAATACACAGTAAATAGCATCAGAGTTATACAGCATGGAAACAGCTCAACTTATCCATGCCAACCAAGATGTCTCTCTGAATTTGTCCCATTTGACTGCTTTTAGTCCTTATCACTCTAAACCATTTCCATACATGTAACTGCTTAAATGTATTTTAAATATTGCAATTGTACCCACCTCTACAGCTTCCTCTACCAGTTCGTTCCAAGTACATACCACCCTCTGTGTGGAAAAAAATCCCATCAGGTCCCTTTTAAATCTGCCCCCCTCACCTGAAACCTATGCTTTCTAGTTTTAGACTCCCTACCCTCCTAAAAGACAACAATCAATCACCTTATCTGTGACCCTCATGATTTATAAGCCTCTGTATGGTCACTCCTCAACCTCCTACACTCCAATGTAATTCCAACTTTTTGAGCTTTTCCTTATAACTCAAGTCTCCAGTCTTATTGGTATCCTTGCAAGTCTCTTCTGCTCTGCTCCCCTTCGAACTTAATGGCACCCTTCCTATACCTGATGACCATGACTATATAAAGTCATGGAATAAGCAGTTTCAAGTTCCTGGGTGTCAAGATCTCTGAGGATCTAATCTGGTCCCAATATATTGAAGCAGCTAAAAAGAAGGCAAGGCAGCGACTATACACTATACTTCATTTGGAGTTAGAAGAGATTTGGTATGTCAACAAATACACTCAAAAACTTCTATAGATGTACTGTGGAGAGCATTCTGACAGGCTGCATCACTGGTGAGGGGGCTACTGCACAGGACCAAAAGATGCTGCAGAGGGTCGTAAATTTAGTCGGCTCCATCTTGGGTACTAGCCTACGAAGTATGCAGGTATCTTCAAGGAGCGGTGTCTCAGAAAGGCAGCATCCACTATTAAGGACCTCCAACACCCAAGGCACGCCCTTTTCTCACTATTACAATCAGGTACAGAAGCCTGAAGGCACACACTCAGCGATTCAGGAATAGCTACTTCCTCTCTGCCATCTGATTCTTAAATGGACTTTGAACCCGTGAACACCTCCTCACTTTTTCAATATGTATTATTTCTCTTTTTGCACGATTTTTAATCTCCAATAAACATATACTGTAATTGACCTATTTATTTATTTCTCCCCTTCTATATTCTGCATTGCATTGAACTCCTGCTGGTAAGCTAACAAATTTCATGACAAATGCTGGTGATAATAAACCTGATTCTGATAATACTCCATCAATATCTTGTATAGCTGTAATATGAAAACCCATCTCTCACACTCAGTGCCCCAATAGGTGAAGGCAATTGTGTCAAATGTCTTCTTTACCACCTTATGTCGCCACTCTCACAGTGTGGTGCGATTACCTCTTTCATAGAAATCATAGAACATTTATGACGGTGCTAATTTTGCTCAGTGACTGCTATTACGTTGTCCTATTGTGTATACTATCTTAGTTAAAAATTGGTTATTGGATTACCTGCTGTAAATACTGATTCACTGTGATGTGTGCCATTGCTGGCAGGGTGGCAGTTCAGATGTCTTGAGGCAAAATGACATGAGATCACCTAGGGAGATATACAGATCAATTTGTTGAAGAATTTACTTTAACACTAACTAGAAAGTCAAAAGTGAGTCAAGCATTCAGTACAGAGGTGGAGTGATAAGCTGCCTATCTTTAAAAAAAAACATGAAACTCATTTGTATTTGAGTTTGGTATCAGTTATCAATATTAACGAAAATACACACACACACACACACACACACACACACACACACACACACAGATGCTGGCCATCTGAAATGAAAACAAAAAGTTAGGAGATCAGGAATATCATGAAATGATCAAGATGGTCAAAGACAACTAGCTGAATAGATGCAAACAACAGGAATTCCGCAGATGCTGGAAATTCAAGCAACACACATAAAAGTTGCTGGTGAACGCAGCAGGCCAGGCAGCATCTCTAGGAAGAGGTGCAGTCGACGTTTCAGGCCGAGACCCTTCGTCAGGACTAACTGTTGATCTTACTTTACCAAGCAAATATGCTCTTGTTAGGGATAATTATGAATAGCATAATTATGGATGAACTCAAATGAGAGTCAGTCTTCAGGAAATAAAACTCTACACAATTTAACTTCATTAAACTAATCATGGTGTGCAACATTCTGATTCTGCCCCATTGAAATTATACAGGAGAAGCCAATAGCTGAATGTCCGTGCTGTTAGCACAGTGTTACAGTATATCCTCACCACTTAAGGCACAGTTCAGGACAGGGCTATTTTGTCACTTAACCTTCTGGCTAGTTGTATATTGAGAGCCAACACTGGTAAAAAAGGGGTATGTTTCAGGTGCCTGGCTTTTGGAACAGACACTGGTATTGAATAGTCAAAGGGGTTCTGCTAATTGGGATGCACTGACATTGTAAATGTTACTTTGTAAATTCATTCCACTATATTTCAAATATTAAAAATAAGTAGGTTAATCTTAAAACAATACCCTTTATGTTGAAGAGGTACAAAACATCCTGTCATGAGAGTGAGAATCTACTAGACTCTTCATCTCCTGGGGATTCTGTGTATGAATAAAGGCTTTTATTCACTTCCATAGATGCTGCCTGACCTGCTGAGCTCTTCCACCATCTTGTGTGTGTTGCTCTAGATTCCCAGTAGCTGCAGAATCTTGTGTTTATACTTCCCAGTTGCAGCTCTGTGTGGCTCATTTTAGCCACTCACAAACTGCCTATATAAGATTATTTAAACCTTAATTATCATTCAACCGTATATGAATATAGCCAAACAAAACAGCTACCCTCCAAGCCAAGGTGTAAAACACATTACAAGCAGCACAACACACTGCTTATAGCACGTAGCACAAATAGCCCACATGGTTACGATTTCAGAAAAGCATACGGTCACAACGAAAAAAATACAGCCAAAGTCTCTGTCTCCAGCTTGCTTCCACCAAGTTCACACTGGAGAGCAACACCAGGCGAGCATCGGAGGGCAGACTAACAGGAGGGGCCAGACGGATTCCAGCGAACCCACAGAGGTTTCTCCTATACTGCCTCGATGACTCCTCCCCGGCTGTCGGTCTTGCCAATGAACTGCTGAACCAGACTTGCAATGTACTATTTTACCAATATCCAACAGAGCCTTGTGATCACAATAAAAATGTCCAAGACAATCACTCGCACCATCCAAGGGCACACAAGTCCAAGCGACAACATAACAACGGTATGCAATAATTCCAGCTCCATTGCCATCGATGTCACCATGTACAACCCTGACGTTCATTGTATTGCAACACACTCAATAAATCCCATAGAATCAATGAAAGACTACACCAGCTTGTGTATTCAATCAGTGTGCAAGAGACAACAAATTGTACAAACACAAAAAGAAAGAAATAACACTTTAAAAATAAGTAAGAAGCAATAAGTATTGAAAACATGAGATGATGAGTTCTTGAAAGTGAGTCCATAGGTTGTGGGAATATTTCAGTGACGGGGCAAGTGAAGTTGAGCAAGTTATCTCCTTTGGTTCCAAGAGCCTGATGGTTAGGGAGTAATAACTGTTTCTGGACCTGGTGGTACAAGTCCTACCCAGCATTAAGACAAGAACTGTTAGGATGGGAAACAGCTTCTTTCCCCAGGTCATGAGACTACAGAACTCCCTACCACCACCCAAGGCTCATCACTTATGAAGCACCAGTAGCGTTTGATTGTATACCTTTTAATTTGTGTTGTAAATGCACCTTAAGCTAAATGTCAGTCTTCCAGAACATATTTTATTATTTGTTAATTTATTTGTAGTAATATTACTTTATGAGTTGTGTGTGAGTTATACGTATTGTTGTGCACCTTGGTTTGGAGGAACATGGTTTCATTTGGCTACAAACATGCGTACAGCTGAATGATGCTAAATTTGAACTTGTACTTGATGTAGAGGCCCAGAAGAGCCACAGGTATGATTAAGGTGATTGGCAAAATAGACAAAATTGATGAGATATACAACGATTTCTGCTTATGCAGCAAATAGTTGCATTCTGGAACAATGCTGAGAGACGTAGTGCAGGTTGGTTTAACTGTGAACCAATTGTGAATCCTAACAGGAACAGAGTAAGAACATGCAGGAATTTTGGAAGAGAACAGCGAGTGAGACTCACCTAATGTTTTTACACTGAACCAACATGGACTACATTGGCTTCCATGCTTTAACCTTTCTGTGAACTTGAGAATTCAAGTCACCCTCGCCCAATAAACTAAAAATGGATTTAGAGCTCAAAACCTCCTCTAAAACAGCTTGGAATGACTCACAGTGCCGCAAGAACAGACTGTGAGTTGTCGTTAATAACCCATATACTTAGTCAAAGAGGTTAGAATAACACGTCCTCCTCAGAAACCAACAGGAATTTGCTCCCAAGAGTTAATCTTAACTGCCTGGTAATATATTTAAAAGAAAGCATGAATCAATGTGTAGTCAAATCAGGGCATTCAAGATATTGCTACAAACGAGATTTCAACATAGCAGGAGATGCTTGCAGCCCAGCAGCAGCTGGCAAATGCATCCCACTGGTCTCCCAAACGCTCGTTTGACTGTACAGGGCTGTACGCAAGCTGGGGTCGTTTGACTGTACAGGGCTGTACACAAGCTGGGGCATTTGACTGTACAGGGCTGTACACAAGCTGGAGCATTTGACTGTACAGGGCTGTACACAAGCTGGGGTCGTTTAACTGTACAGGACTGTACACAAGCTGGGGTTGTTTGTACAGGGGTGTACACAAGCTGGGGTCGTTTGTACAGGGGTGTACACAAGCTGGGATCATTTGTACAGGGCTGTACACAAGCTGTGGTCATTTGACTGTACAGGGCTGTACACAAGCTGTGGTCATTTGACTGTACCGGGCTGTACACAAGCTGTGGTCGTTTGACTGTACAGGGCTGTACACAAGCTGGGGTCGTTTGACTGTACAGGGCTGTACACAAGCTGGGGTCATTTGACTGTACAGGGCTGTACACAAGCTGGGGTCGTTTGTACAGGGGTGTACACAAGCTGGAGTCGTTTGTACAGGGCTGTACACAAGCTGTAGTTGTTTGACTGTACAGGGCTGTACACAAGCTGTGGTCGTTTGACTGTACAGGGCTGTACACAAGCTGGGGTCGTTTGTACAGGGGTGTACACAAGTTGGGGTCATTTGTACAGGGCTGTACACAAGCTGGGGTCGTTTGTACAGGGCTGTACACATGCTGGGCTCGTTTGTACAGGTCTGTACACAAGCTGGGGTCGTTTGTACAGGGCTGTACACAAGCTGTAGTCGTTTGACTGTACAGGGCTGTACACAAGCTGGGGTCATTTGACTGTACAGGGCTGTACACAAGCTGTGGTCATTTGACTGTACAGGGCTGTGCACAAGCTGTGGTCGTTTGTACAGGGCTGTACACAAGCTAGGGTCGTTTGACTGTACAGGGCTGTACACAAGCTGGGGTCGTTTGACTGTACAGGGCTGTACACAAGCTGGGGCATTTGTCTGTACAGGGCTGTGCACAAGCTGGGGCATTTGATTGTACAGGGCTGTACACAAGCTGGGGTCGTTTGACTGTACAGGGCTGTACACAAGCTGGGGTCGTTTGTACAAGGGTGTACACAAGCTGGGGTCATTTGTACAGGGCTGTACACAAGCTGGGTTCGTTTGACTGTACAGGGCTGTACACAAGCTGGGGTCGTTTGACTGTACAGGGCTGTACACAAGCTGGGGTCGTTTGTACAGGGATGTACACAAGCTGGGGTCATTTGACTGTACAGGGCTGTACACAAGCTGTAGTCGTTTGACTGTACAGGGCTGTGCACAAGCTGTAGTCGTTTGACTGTACAGGGCTGTACACAAACTGTGGTCGTTTGACTGTACAGGGCTGTGCACAAACTGTGGTCGTTTGACTGTACAGGGCTGTGCACAAGCTGGGGTCATTTGACTGTACAGGGCTGTGCACAAACTGTGGTCGTTTGACTGTACAGGGCTGTGCACAAGCTGTGGTCGTTTGACTGTACAGGGCTGTACACAAGCTGTAGTCGTTTGACTGTACAGGGCTGTGCACAAACTGTGGTCGTTTGACTGTACAGGGCTGTGCACAAGCTGTAGTCGTTTGACTGTACAGGGCTGTGCACAAGCTGTGGTCGTTTGACTGTACAGGGCTGTGCACAAACTGTGGTCGTTTGACTGTACAGGGCTGTACACAAGCTGTGGTCATTTGTACAGGGCTGTACACAAGCTGGGGTCGTTTGACTGTACAGGGTTGTATACAAGCTGGGGTCGTTTGACTGTACAGGGCTGTACACAAGCTGGGGCATTTGACTGTACAGGGCTGTACACAATCTGGGGTTGTTTGACTGTACAGGGCTGTACACAAGCTGGGGTCGTTTGTACAGGGGTGTACACAAGCTGGGGTCATTTGTACAGGGCTGTACACAAGCTGGGGTCGTTTGACTGTACAGGGCTGTACACAAGCTGGGGCATTTGTCTGTACAGGGCTGTACACAAGCTGGGGTCATTTGTACAGGGGTGTACACAAGCTGGGGTCGTTTGACTGTACAGAGCTGTACACAAGCTGTCGTCGTTTGACTGTACAGGGCTGTGCACAAGCTGTGGTTGTTTGACTGTACAGGGCTGTGCACAAGCTGTGGTCGTTTGACTGTACAGGGCTGTACACAAGCTGTGGTCGTTTGACTGTACAGGGTTGTATATAAGCTGGGGTCATTTGACTGTACAGGGCTGTACACAAGCTGGGGCATTTGATTGTACAGGGCTGTATACAAGCTGGGGCATTTGTCTGTACCGGGCTGTACACAAGCTGGGGTCGTTTGACTGTACAGGGCTGTACACAAGCTGGGGTCGTTTGACTGTACAGGGCTGTTCACAAGCTGGGGTCATTTGTACAGGGGTGTACACAAGCTGGGGTCGTTTGTACAGGGCTGTACACAAGCTGGGGTCATTTGTATAGGGCTGTACACAAGCTGGCGTCGTTTGTACAGGACTGTACACAAGCTGGGCTTTTGTAAGCTGGGGAAGACCTGTAATGGAGAATACCCCAAGCTTGGGTATGTGAAAGAAAAATGGGGAGGGTTCAAGGAGTTCATTGACATAAGGTCATAAGTCTTAGAAACAGGCCTTCCAGTCCAATAAGTCCATGCCAACCATCAAGTACCTAATATACTAATCCTCGTTTATTTTCCCATGTTTCCATCAATTCTCCCCAATTGTTATCTCCCAACTACACACTAGGGGCAATTTAAAGCAGCCAATTGGCCTACCAACTCACAAGTCTTTGGGATGTGGGAGGAAATAAAAATATTTGTGGGGGGGGGAACCAATGAGGTCACAGGGAGTACTTGCAAACTCTACAAAGAACTGCACTTTCTGTAACTGCAACACTACATTTTCATTCTGTTTTGCTTGTTACTACCCTAGTGTAATTACATATGGCCGTATCTCTCTGAATGGCATACACAAAACAGTTTTTCACTGCACACACAACAATAATAAAAATATAAATTCAAAGTCAGTGTTGAACTTAGATCCCTGTTGCTGTGAGGCTGCACAAACACATGGTTGCGAAAATAAGTGGAGGAAATGGGAGTTGCTCTGTCGGCATTGACTCCAAGAGCAAAATATCATGGAGTAAAATGAAGGAGGGGTCACTGACACTTAGCATCCAGATCTCCAGTCCCTTTGCCCCCTTTTCCTGAATTAACCGGTCTTGTCCTATCCCCCCCCACCCCCAATACATATAACAGCCTTAAATCACGTACCACCCAGGCTAAAGGACAGTTTCTATCCCGTTGTTACAAGACTTCTGAACGAGAAAGATTAACTCTTAATCTCTCAGTCTACCTTGCCATGACATTTGCATTTTATTTATCTACCTGATCTGTATTTTCTCTATTACACTTCATTCTGCATTCTGATTTCCTTTTGCTTGAATGTTATTGTGCTCCCTTACACTACTCGGTGTTCTGAGAGCTGCACCTTGGACCAACAGCAGACTCATCCTGGTTTGATCAGCAGCCCACACTTTGCCTCTTCTCGACATGACTCGAATCACATCAACCCGTGGCCAGGAGCTGCGCACCCTCTCCAGTTCCAACCACCACCACCGTCCCCCAATCCCTTGTCCTCCACGGCCCAGAACCGTCTCTCACCTCACCTCACCCCACCGCACGGTACAGAACAGCCACAAGCAGCCCTCGCCTCACTGAGCGGGAGCGGAAATGGCCCTCCCGAGGCTGAGGGGTTAAAGGGTGCGGTTGTTTACTTCCGGTGGGCTCGGCGCTGCCGCTCCCGCTCGGACCCGGCTGCGATCGGACGATGGTGTGAGGGAGCGGGGCCGCGGTGGAGCTCGCTGGACAGACACCAGTGCGACCTGAGGGGGTGAAGTCACGCTTCCATTGATGCTACAGCCGGCGTCGCCCTGCGACAGCCCGCCAGACGAGCAGCGGCGCGCCGATGTCAGTGGCCTTGGACTCCAGAGGAAGAGAGTACGGATAGCCGAGCCCGACCAGGCGGCTCTCCGCGGCTCGTCACCGGCGAAGGCCGCCTCGGTGCAGCGGCTCGGCCTTGCCGAGGCGGGTCAGGACAGGAAGCGTGTGAGGCCGACCCAGGACCAGGAAGAGATGGCGGACGACGGACAGTGCAGGGCCAACTTCTCCGCTCTGCCCGGGCACGTTAACGGGCTGAGCCGTGTCGCCGAAACCGGTGGCAAACCGGCCGCCTCCAGGAAGCTGCTCATCAAGAACTTCAAAGGTGGATATTCTTGTTCCCAAGTGCCCACGCCAACCCATTGCCCCCTTCACCCAACCTGTCCCAAATTCCAACTTCCTCTCTCCAAATGCACCTTCTATTCCTAAACCCACTAAATGCCTTTTCCCACGACCCACCTAAAGTTTCCCGTCTCCATTAGTCCTGAACCCAACCCCTTTCTATCCCCACCTTCTCCCAAATTTCCCTCTACCCCACATCCCACCCATCTTCCCTCTACTCCCCATTTTCTCCCATCATCCCTTCCCTTTGCCCATCCCCGTGCTTGGCTCCCTCAGCTTCTCTCCTCTCACCTGGTTTGAAGAGGCGATGTACAGTAAATTTACCTACGAAGTAGCATGTATTTGGTATGTGAAAATTAACAGCATCTAGCAGAAACCCTGGTAGTAACAGGGAAACTATACGGACAGCACCTGAGGTCTCTGGGGCTGTGAGACTACACTCTTATTAACTTAACCACTGCGTTCATGCCTCTTTTCCATATGCTTCTCACTGGCCTTCCTTGTTACCCAATTGTGTTGCCATATGGCACATTCAAGTTTGCTGATGCCACCACTGCCATTGGCCAAATCCAAGGTGGTGATGAATTGGCACACAGGAGGGAGATTGTTGTTATGACACCACACAACCGAATTTTCAATCTCTCACTCAATGTCAGCAAGACTAAAGAACTGATTGTAAACTTCAGGAGAGAGAGAGACCAAAGGTCCATGAGCCAGTCGTCATCAGAGGATCAGAGATGGAGAGGATCAGCAATTTTCAATCCTGGGTGTTAATATTTCAGGGGACCTGTCCTGGACCCAGCATGTAAGTGCAATTGTGAAAAAAGCATGACAGAGCCTCTAAATCCTTAGGAGTCTGCAGACATCTAAAACTTTGAGAAACTTCTGTAGGTGTGTAGTAAAGAGTATATTGGCTGGCTGCATCACGGGTAAAGTTCTCCCAATCATGAACACATCTACGTGAAAAGCAGCATCCATCATCAGAGATCCCCACCACATAGGCCATGCTCTTTTCTTGCTGCTGCCATCAGGTAGAAAGTACAAGAGCCCCAGGTTCAGGTTCAGGAACAGTTACTACCCCTCAACCATCAGGCTTTTGAATAAAAGGGCATAACTACACTCAACTTCACTTGCTCCGTCATTGAGATGTTCCCACAACCAATGATCTCACATTAAGGACTCTTTATCTCATTACCTCATGTTCTTGTTATTTATTGTATTTATTTATATTTGCATTTTCACTATTTGTTGTTTTCTTCACTCTGGTTAATCTTTCGTTGATCCTGTAGTTGATATTCTATAGATTTGCTGAGTATGCCCACAGAAAAATGAACCTCAGGGTTTATATGGTGAAATATATGTAACTTGATAATGGAATTTACTTTGTGTTGACATTCTTTTTCTGATCAGCTCTTCCTCCTGTTCCTGTGCTTGTTTCTATGGTGTATTTTCTATAATGGATGGAAAATCATTGATGTTAGGGTCTGTTGTGCTGCTTTGATGAATTCCTGTTTGTCTCCCAATAGATAAACCAAAATTGCCTGATAGCTACACTCAGGACACATGGCAGAAGCTTCATGAAGCAGTTGGGACCATTCAGAACAGCACATCAATAAAATATAATTTGGAAGAACTTTATCAGGTAACACAGCACTCATGACTGCTGTTAAGTTTGTTTGCCTCCAGGATTTATAAAAATTAAGTTTATCCATTCATTTAAAGTTTCAGTGACTATATTACATAATTTAATGTGGCTGTTGCTAAGGCTAGCAGGCATAGCTAAGTAAACATAGGCCAGTGAACCTAATGTCATTTGTAGGGATGTGATTGGGAAAAAAAACTGGCGGCAGGATTAATCTGTACTTGGAAAGTAGGAATAGCATGGCTTTGTTGTGAAGATCCTGTCTGACTATTTGATTGAATTTTTCTGAGATTAGATTGATGTGGGCAGTATGGTTGATATTGTTTGTATGCATTTCAGTAAATCCTTTGTCAGCGTGGGAGACTGAGTCTAAAGATTAGACCCCATGGGATCCAAAACAAGTTCGCAAATTGGATTTAAAGTTGGTTTGGTAATAGGAGCAGAGGGTGATGGTGGTTTTTGTGATTGAGTGCCCATGACCATCCTTCATAAATAGCTCTTAAAATTGTGCTTTCACTGGATTATATTCTGTTTTTTCTTTTATGCCTTGATCCACTATATTCAGAAATTTTTGTGGTCCTTGTACCTGTTGCTTTCATTGTCAACATTGGCCTTTCATCTAACACTGTCAAGGCTGGGGCATTAACTCTGCTATATATTTTAGTCTTGCAGGGATATAATGCATTAATTGTTTAAAATTAACCATTGCTGATTTAAAGTCAAAACTTCTAATTTAGTTTTCCAGTCAACTGTAGCTAGATCGTAGCCTGTGCTTCCAAAGTTTGGTTTCTTTAGTTTTAAAAACATGGCTTCGGATTGATTTAAATTGCTTTCAAACTTTACACAAAATCCCATTCCTTTATGACTACGGTTCAGTAATTAACTTTATCATATTGTCAGTTTATTATTTTTTTTTGCACAGTAGCATCTATAAAATAGTTTGTTCCTCTCTTGTTTTTTCAACATATTGATATAGAAAATCCTCATACAAAGTCTACAAGTTGGTCCTGTGCATTATCACTGTTTTATATACCAATTCTTGTGTGATTACTGGGTTGAACTTGTTATATACATCTGTAATTTCTCGATTCGCATCATGCCATTGATGCTTAGGATGCCTGTTTTCTGCCTCTTGCTCACTCACTGCAAACTAAATTGGTTTGATTTTCTGAGCAATAGTCCTTCCTTCTCAGCGCATTTTATCGCAGCTTTAAAATTGGGCCACCCCACCTCTATTCATAGAAACATAGATAATCTACGTCACAATACAGGCCCTTCAGCCCACAATGCTGTGCCAAACATGTACTTACTTTAGAAATTACCTCGGGTTACCCATAGTCCTTTATTTTTCTAAACTCCATGTACCTGTCCAGGAGTATCTTAAAAGACCCTATCGTACCCGCCACCACCAACATCGCCGGCAGCCCTTTCCACGCACTCACCACTCCCTTCGTTAAAAAAACACTTACCCTTGACATCTCCTCTGTACCTGCTTACAAGCACCTTAAAACTGTGCCCTCTTGTGCCGGCTATTTCAGCCCTGGGGAAAAAGGCTCGGACTATCCACAGGATCAATGCCTCTCATTATCTTATACACCTCTCTCAGGTCACCTTTCATCCTCCGTCACTTCAAGGAGAAAAGGCCGAGTTCACTCAATCAATTCTCATAAGGCATGTTCCCCAGTCCAGGCAACATCCTTGTAAATTTCCTCTGCACTCTTTCTATATTTTCTACATCCTTTTTGTAGTGAGGTGACCAGAACTGAGTACAGTACTCCAAGTGGGGTCTGACCAGGGTCCTTTATAGCTGCAACATTACCTCTCAGCTCTTAAACTCAATCCCACAGTTGATGAAAGCCAATGCACCACATGCCTTCTCAACCACACAGTCAACCTGCGCAGCAGCTTTGAGTGTCCTGTGGACTCGGACCCCAAGATCCCTCTGATCCTCCACACTGACAAGAGTCTTACTATTAATACTATATTCTGCCATCATATTTGACCTACCAAAGTGAACCACCTCTCACTTATCTGGGTTGAACTCCATCTGCTACTTCTGAGCCCAGTTTTGCATCCTATCGATGTTCCACTGTAACCTTTGACAGCCCTCCACACTATCCACAACACCCCCAACCTTTGTGTCATCAGCAAATTTACTAACCCGTTCCTCCATTTCGTCATCCTGGTCATTTATAAAAATCACGAAGAGTAGGGGTCCAAGAACAGATCCCTGAGGCACACCACTGGTAACTGACCTCCATGCAGAATATTACCCGTCCACAACCACTCTTTGCCTTCTGTGGGCAAGCCAGTTCTGGATCCAGAGAGCAATGACCCCTTGGATCCCATGCCTCCTTACTTTCTCAATAAGCCTGGCATGGAGTACCTTATCAAAAGCCTTGCTGAAATCCATATACACTACATCTACTACTCTACCTTCATCAATGTGTTTAGTTATATCCTCAAAAAATTCAATCAGGTTCGTAAGGCAGGACCTGCCTTTGACAAAGCCATGCTGACTATTTCTAGCCATATTATGTCTCTCCAAATGTTCATAAATCCTGCCTCTCAGGATCTTCTCCGTCAATTTACCAAGAACTGGAGTAAGACTCTACTCCCCTTCTTGAATAAGAGAACAACATCTGCAACCCTCCAATCCTCTGGAACCTCTCCCATCCTGATTGATGATGCAAAAATCATTGCCAGAGGCTCAGCAACCTCCTCCCTTGCCTCCCACAGCAGCCTAGAGTATGTCTCATCTGGTCCCGGAGACTTATCCAACTTGATGCTTTCCAAAAGCTCCAGCACATCCTCTTTCTTAATGTCTATGTGTTCAAGCTTTTCAATCCACTGTAAGTTATCCCTACAATCGCCAAGAACCTTTTCCGTAGTGAATACTGAAGCAAAGTATTCATTAAATACCTCTGGTGTCTCCTCTGGTTCCATATAAACCTTTCCACTGTCACACTTGATTGGTCCTATTCTCGCACATCTTATCCACTTGCTCTTCACATACTGATTGAATGCCTTGGGGTTTCTTTAATCCTTCTTGCCAAGGCCTCATGGCCCCTTCTGGCTCTCCTAATTTCATTCTTAAGCTCCTTCCTACTAGCCGTATAATCTTCTTGATCTCTATCATTACCCAGTTTTTTTGAACCTTTTATAAGCTTTTTTTTTCTCCTTGAGTAGATTTTCAACAGCCTTTGTACACCGTGGTTCCTGTACCCTACCATCCTTTCCCTGTCTCATTGGAACATACCGATGCAGAACACCACGCCTGAACGTTTGCTATATTTCTGCCGTACATTTACCTGAGAACATCTGTTCCCAATTTGTCCTTCCAAGTTCCTGTCTGATAGTCTCATATTTCCCCTAACTCCAATTAAGCGCTTTCCTAACTCTCACCAATGCTATGGTAAAGGAGATAGAATTGTAATCACGATCTCCAAAATGTTCTCCCACTGAGAGACCTGACACCTAACCAGGTTCATTTCCCAATACCAGATCACGTACAGCCTCTCCTCCTGTAGGCTTATTTGCATATTGTGTCAGGAAAGCTTCCTAAACACATCTAACAAACTCTATCGAATCTAAACCCTTTGCTATAGGGAGATGCCAATCAGTATCTGGGAAATTAAAATCTCCCACCATGATAACCCTGTTATTATTACACCTTTCCAGAATCTGTCTCCCTATCTGCTCCTCGATGTCCTTGTTACTATTGGGTGGTCTATAAGAAACACCCAATTGAGTTATTGACCCCCCCCCATTTCTAACTTCCACCCACAGAGACTCAGTAGACAACCCCTCCATGACTTCCTCCTTTTCTGCAGCCGTGACACTATCTCTGATCAGCAGTGCCACGCCCCCACCTCTTTTGCTTCCCTCCCTGTCCTTTCTGAAACAGCTAAAGCCTGGCACTCAAAGTAACCATTCCTGCCCCTGAGCCATCCAAGTCTCTGTGTAAACTTAAATTAGCTGGACCAATAATCACACCACACAGTTTTTTACTTTATCCTTCTCACCAGTTTATTTGTTTGAGCTCAGCTGGCGAGAAGCTCGGAGCCAAACATCAGAGAGACAGAATTCCTCTCTCGCTCTCTCTGGCGGCTCGTGACGAGCTTCTGCCTAACATTCAGAAACATTACAATTTATAGAACTAGCGAGACAAAGAGCACTCAGTTCAACAGATACTCGCGCCAAGTTAGTTAGAGCAAAACTTATTACTTAGATAAGAGAGTTCAGTAAATCAAGATTTTAATTACAGACAGGTTCTTATCTTTATCAACCAACATACATCAAAGTTGCTGGTGAACGCAGCAGGCCAAGCAGCATCTATAGGAAGAGGCGCAGTCGACGATCCTATAGATGTTGCTTGGCCTGCTGCGTTCACCAGCAACTTTGATGTATGTTGCTTGAATTTCCAGCATCTGCAGAATTCCTGTTGTTTACGTTTTTTTTCTTATCTTTATCAGTGAGTTCTCTCTTTTTAAATAAACGAGGGAACTTAGATCAGTGGTGCAAAACCGTAAGGCATGGTGTGTGCGACCTGTATGAATTCAGCCCCCATATCGTTCTCAAGAGATAGCTGTGAGTCGTTAATCTAAACAAGCTACAAGCAGATTCCTTAGTGAAGGACACTATCCAGAACAGAGCACACATAAGTTCGCACTTACTTTTAACCCATTATTTACAAGAGTCCAAGAATCATTTCTTACATCCCCAGTAGCCTTAAATCTTTATCATCTGTAATGGCCACAACATCATAGCTCCAAGTACTGATCCACGCCTTAAGCTCATCCGCTTTGTTCATGATGCTTCTTACATTAAAATAGACACACTTCAAACCATCGGTCTGAGTGCATTCCTTCTCTATCAGCTGCCTATCCTCCCTCTTGCACTGTCTCCAAGCTTTCTCTATTTGAGAGTCTACCGGCCCTTCCTCCATCTCTTCAGTTCGATTCCCAACCCCCAGCAATTCTAGTTTAAACTCTCCCCAATAGCCTTTGCAAACCTTTCTGCCAGGATGTCCATCCCTTTCGGGTTCAAGTACGACCCGTCCTTATTGTACAGGTCACGTTGCCCCAAAAGAGTCCCAATAATCCAGAAATCTGAATCCCTGCCCCATACTCCAATCCCTCAGCCACGCATTTATCCTCCACCTCACTCTATTCCTATACTCACTGTTGCGTGGCACAGGCAGTAATCCCGAGGTTACTACCTTTGAGGTCCTGCTTCTCAACTTCCTCCCGACTCCCTGTAGTCTGTTTTCAGGACTTCCTCCCTTTTCCTTCCTATATCATTGGTACCAATATGTACCGTGACCTCTGGCCGTTCTCCTTCCCACTTCAAGATATCGTGGACGTGATCAGAAACATCCTGGACCCTGGCACCTGGGAGGCAAACTACCATCTGTGTTTTTTTCCCTGTGTCCGCAGAATCGCCTGTCTGACCCCCTAACTATAGAGTCCCCTATTACTGCTGCCATCCTCTTCCTTTCCCTACCCTTCTGAGCCACAGGGCCAGACTCGGTGCCAGAGGCACAGCCACTGTTGCATCCCCCAGGTAGGTCATCTCCCCCAACAGTAATCAAACAGGAGTACTTATTGTTAAGGGGGACAGCCATTGGGGTACTCTCTAGTATCTGACTCTTGCCCCTCCCTTTCCTACCTGTTACCCACTTCTCTGTCACCCGAGACCCCGGTGTGACTACTTGCCTATAGTTCCTCTCTATCACCTCCTCACTTTCCCTGATCAGACGAAGCTCATCGAGCTGCATCTCTAGTCGGATAACCCGGTCCCTAAGGAGCTGCAGCTCGACGCACGTGGCGCAGATGTGGCCATCCAGGAGGCTGAAAGTCTGCCAGACTTCCCACATCTAACACCCCGTACAGAACACCGGCCTCACAGACATACTTCCTGTTTTATCCCTCACAGGTAACTTACCTCGCCTTGACCCGTTATTGGCAAAGCCCTGTTGAGCTAAAGCCCTACCACTCTGCCTCAGATCAATCTGTTGATGACCACTCCGCTTGGCACTGTCTCCCTTTTTTGCCTGAACCTTCCCTGCTCTCTATTTCACAACTGGTGCTCCAGTTATAGCCATTGATAGGCCACATACAATGGACAAACGCTCTCGAAACTCTCTTTTTAAATAACTGCCGGCGACCTGCGAGAAATCTCTCTTGGTAAAGCTCTGACACCGCTGATGGGCCACGTACAATAGCCATTCCTTATCAATCTCTTCAGGTTAAGTAGCCAGCAATGTTTAATTCCCATCCTTGGTCACTTTGTAGTCATACTTCAGAAATGGCTGTTAGATTTGAAAAAAATGTATCTGTGGTATTTACGCTTGTACTCAGAGCTTTCAGATCGCGAATCTTCATTTTTGTCTTTGCTCTGACTAATTAGTGGTAGATTCTTTTATGCATTGTCCCTTCCTGATGGTCTCAGTTTATCATTACTGATGTTGTTATTCTTTATCCAAGACCATAAGACTTGAAAACAGTATTAAGCCATTATGGCTGATTTGTTTTTCACTCTCAACCCCATGCACCTGCCTTCTCCCTGTAACCTTAGATGCCCTCACTAATCAAAAACCGCTTTAAATGTAACCAGTTACCTGGCTTCCACAGCTCTCTCTGGCAATGAATTCCTCAGAGCACCGTACTCTGACTGAGACAAAATACATATTCAGTTTGTCTGCCATTCCTTGTTCCTCTATTACTAGCTATCCTTGACAAAGGCCCACATGGAAGATTGGTCAATAGGTTTGACCTCATAAGATCCAAGGAAAGCTACCAAACTGGATGCAAAGTAGGCTTGGTAATAAAAGATAGAGGGTGACGGTTGAGTGCATTTTTGTGATGAAAGTGTGTGACCAGCAGTGTACCCCAGATATTGATGTTGGACCTCTCTCTCTTCATTTTATTGATGGCTTTGATATAAATGTAGGAGGTATGATTAGCAAGCTTGTAAATAACATGAAAACTGTTGGTGTTGATATTGTGGAAGATAGTTTTAGTCTTTTAGCTGTTCCTCAAGTTTGCATTTGGCCTCACACTGACAGAGCAGAAGGCCAAGGACAGATAGGTTGCTATGGGAATGGGGAGGGAAGTTGAAATGGCTTGTAACTGGGGGCCCAAGATATACGAAGTGCTGGTAACTGGCTAAGTGACTGTGCAATCTCTGGTCTCACTGATTTAAGGGAATGTTGCACCTCCTACAACTGCAGGGTAAAGTGTCCCTTCGTCTCTTTGCTCACCACCACCCTAGGATCTAAGCAGCCCTTCATATGTGCCTTCGTCTGCAATCAGTGAGCCCAAACAGGGATTGGGCAGGGATGAATGTACCAGTGAGTCATAGAGCAGAAAGGATGGGAGGGAAGATGTGACTTGTGGTGTGATCACATTGTAGCTGCAGAACTAACACAATGAATGTGCAGGATGCAGACACCAGGATGGTGAACGATAAAGGAACTCCACTTCTGTTGTGCACTGAGAGCAAAAGTGTGATAATTGTAGGTGATACAGCTGAAGACTCCATCAATCACAGTAGAGGCAAAGCCACATTTTCTGTGAGAGGACAGCATTTCAGCTGGAATAGAAAGCTTCATTTGAGAACAGATATAACAAGAGAAAGAGAAACTGAGAGAATGGAATGGCATCCTTACAGCATATGTCAATGGATAATTAGTCTCCTGAGACAGAGACAGATCCAGAAGGGGTAGAGTATAGTTCATGTAAATGTTAGTGTTTTGTGTATCTCAGAGCAGAGTGAGATTGGAATTTTGTTCATATGTTGACGCGGTTTTCTGTTACACACAGGCTGTTGAGAATCTGTGTTCTTATAAGGTGTCAGCAACACTATATAAACAACTTCGACAGGTGTGTGAAGACCATGTCAAGGCAAAGATTCAACAATTCCAAGAATATCCTTTTATTTGACTGTGGGTTTACTTTGCCCTTAGGGTCAAATACGTATCATTTGTTTGTATTGTGTTGTATCTCAGATAAGTACTATTACTGCAGATTATTGAGAAGTACATCAATGACTGTTAAAATTCTCCACGTTCAAGTAAGGTGCTGTTTTAAATGTTGTGCGTTCCTTTTGATTCTTATTATCTAAGCAGCTTTTATCACCAGAGTAAGAATTTCATTCACCACCACCACTGAGCACTATTGCTTTCACAGAGCACAATGTTATTCACAAGTGTCATCTTACATTGTACCTACCACAATCTAGCTGGTGACTAGTGGCTTTGTAGAAGATTCAGAGAATGGGAAAAGAAGTGGCAGATGGAATATAGTGTAGAGAAATATATGGTCATGCACTTTGATAGAAAGAATAAAGGTGTACACTATTTTCTAAATGGAATGAAAATTCAGAAATCAGAGGTGCAGAGACTTGGAAGACCTCATGCAGGATTCCTTAAAGGTTGAGTCAGTGGTGAAGAAGGCAAATGCAATAATAGCATTTATTTCAAGAGGATCAGAATGTTAAAGCAAGGATGTAATGTTGAAGCTTATAAGACATTGTATTTCTCAGCTGTAGCTTCATCAAATTAATCAGTACCATTTTCCTTGGTCAGATTGCACTTGGAATATTGTGAGCAGTTTTTGCCCCCTTATCTAAGAAAGGATGTACTAGCAATGGAAAAGGTCCAGAAGAGGTTCACAAGAATGAACCCAGGAATGAAAAAATTATGGGAATGCTTGATCGCTCTGGACTTGCTTTCATTGGAGTTGAGGAGAATGAGGGGAGATCTCATTGAAACCCATGGAATATTGAAAGACCCAGATAGAGTGGACATGAAAAAGATGTTTCCTATAGTGTGGGGGGTCTAGGACCAGAGGGCATAACCTCAGAATACAAGGAAAGTGATTTTGATTAATTTGACGAAGCTACAGCTGAGAAATCCTGTGATTGTCTTCATCCGAGGGTCTTACAAGAAGTGACTAACCTGAAAGTTGATACCTTGGTTTAAAATTCCTAAATACCTGAGAAACGGGGATGAATCCATTAGATTGGAAAATAGGTATAATTCCTTTACTCAGAAAGAGAGGGAAATAGAAAGCAGGAAACTAAAGGCCAGCTAATTCAAGTGTCATTTATAGGTATAGGTCCTCTTTGGGTTTTGAATGCCCTGTAGGTACAGTGTTTGTGAAGCTGGTGAAGTGAATGAGTTTGAATTTGCTGCAATATTTGGTTGCAAGATTGAGCCAAGCAGAGATGGGAGTGTTGAGTAGACTTGCTGTCTCTCTCATTGAATCAATGAGGTGGACTGGTTGCCTTTCTATCCATGCGTCTGTTCGCCTGTCACAGCTGTTCCTGTGATCCTCTCCTAGACACTGTTATGGTTAATTTACGGTTTATTTCTGACTTACTGATAGTACAGGTTATGAACAGTTATCAGGAACCTGGAGACTGCCTGTAAAATGCTAGAAACTATAATTAATGCCTTTATAGCAAGGTTATTGCTTAAAAGAAAAATTGGTAAGTCAATACAATTTTGAGGAAAACAGATGGTGTTTGGCCGATTCTTTTTAAGCTTTTTGAAGAAATGACACATGGATATACTCAGATTTCTGGAAGGTTATAAAAGCTCATGATGGAGGAAGTATTGGCAGGGTGAGAAGGCTGGCTAGTGATCAGGAACCAGAGAAAGTACAAATTATTCTTTTCTGCTTGACAAGATGTGACAAGCAGTGGGTCATTTGGATCAGTGCTGGAGCCTCAGCTTTTAACAACCTGTGTAAATTACCTGAATGAATGCAGCAAAGGCATGGTTGCTGGTGACACAAGGAAGTACAAAAGTAAGCTAGAAGAGGCAGTGGAAGTCTGTGGAGGCATGTAGATGTGTTAAATGAGTGGGCAAATATTGGCCAAATGGAGTATAAAGTAGGAAATTATAAAATGGTCTATGTCGGGAGGAGGGGGGAGGGAATCGCATTTACAGAATGGTGAAAGTTGCAGAGATCCAAGCAACATAGCGTCTGGGTGTCCTAGTGCATGACTTGCTACAGGCTACCAGGGGCATATGTCAAGTAATGAGGCTGTCTAACAAAATGCCAGCCTGTAAGGAGTTTCAGCATTCTCCCTGCGACCACATGGGTTTCTTTCGGATGCTCCAGTTTCTTCCTACAATTGAAAGACGTAACAGTTGGTAGGTTAATTGGTCATTGTAAATTGTCCTGTGATTAGTCTAGGGATTGCTCACAACATGGCTCAAAGGACTGGAAAGGCGTATTCTGCACTGCATCTCAATAACTAAATAAATGTCGTCATTTGTGAGGGGAATTAAATACAAAAGTAGGGAGGTAATTCTTCAGTTGTATAGGGCATTAATTGGACCACCTTGAATGCTATCTGTGCTAATGATCTTATTTAAGGAAAGGTGTTGGAAACAGTTTAGGGAAGTTTTAAGAACTGATGTGTCTTATGTGGAAAGGTTGGACAGATAAGGCTTGTTTAGAAAAGTCACATGGACCTCAACTGAGATAAGATCCTGAGGAGTCCTGAAAACTGAAATACATCAGAATCAGGTTTAATATCACTGGCACATGCTTTGAGATCTATTGTTATGCGGCAGCGGTACATTGATATATATAGTAATAAAAACTGTAAATTACTGTCAGAAACGTAATAAGCACGGGGGTGGATCGATCATGCTTTGGGCTTGTGTTGCAGCCCGTGGCATGGGGAACATTTCACTGGTAGAGGGAAGAATGAATTCAATTAAATACCAGCAAATTCTGGAAGCAAACATCACACCATCTGTAAAAAAAAAGCTGGAGATGAAAAGAGGATGGCTTCTGCAACAGGATACTGATCCTAAACATACCTCAAAATCCACAATGGACTACCTCAAGAGGCGCAAGCTGAAGGTTTTGCCATGGTCCTAACAGTCCCCCAACCTAAACATCATCAAAAATCCGTGGATGGACCTCAAAAGAGCAGTGCGTGCAAGACAGCCCAAGAATCTCACAGAACTAGAAGCCTTCTGCAAGGAAGAATGGGTGAAAATCCCCCAAACAAGAATTGAAAGACTCTTAGCTGGCTACAGAAAGCGTTTACAAGCTGTGATATTTGCCAAAGGGGGTGTTACTAAGTGCTGACCATGCAGGGTGCCCCAAACTTTTGCTTCAGGCCCTTTTCCTTTTTTGTTATTTTGAAACTGTAAAAGATGGAAATAAAAAAGTAATCTTGCTTAAAATATTAAAGAAATGTGTCATCTTTAACTTTATGCCTTTTGGAAATCAGGTCATCTTTTACTCGCTTAGCTATTCATGGTAACAGAAATTTAGACCAGGGTGCCCAAACTTTTGCATTCCACTGTATGTAAAAAATCTATCCAACCTTGTCCTAAATATATTTACTGAGGTAGCCTCCACTGCTTCATTGGGGAGAGAATGCCACAGATTCACCACTCTCTGAGAAAAGCGACCTGATTTACAGCTATGGAAAAGAGAAATTTGGAGTGAAGGAACAAGTCAGCAGGAAAGATATGCCTCTTTCCCCCCCAAATCCCGTCGTCTCCAGGAAATCCAACCTTTTGTTAAAGAAAGAAGAAGCCTGAGGAAGTCGTGGTAAAAAGCAACAGCAGAAGAAAGGGAGGGCATCAACCTCTTTCAAGAGGACCTAAAACAGGCTCTCGAAGCTGCGCAGAGCAGAGAATTTAAGGAAACGACGCAAAAAGAAGGAAAGAGCAAGAGTGGACATCCAATGTGAAAGGCATTTTCACAAGAGAAAAGCAGGTCCTTGAAAGCATCAAAAGAAGAGGTTGAAAGACATCTCAGAACCATCCACACTGATGAGCTAAAAGATGAACTGATTCTTGTCCCAGCTGACATTCCACCAATCTCACCCTCACAACTTCGACTTAACATCAGCCCTCCCAAGCTGAGTGAGGTGAAAGAGGCAGTGAAGCAGGCAAGATGGGCATCAGCGCCAGGCCCTAACGGTGTTCCGTATTGTGTCTACAAGAACGCTCTGGATGTTCTGAAATCTCTCTGGATTAACATGAGGGTGGCGTGGGAAAAGCAAGTGATCCCCAAAGCCTGGAGAAGAGCGGGGGGAGTTCTGATCCCAAAAGAAAAGAATTCGTGCACCATCAAACAGTTTCGCTAAATAAACCCTCTGAACATAGAAGGCAAGATCTTTTTCAGCGTGTTGGCGCAGACTTACAAAGCATTTGAAACAAAAACATTTCATTGATACGTCAATCCAAAAGGCTGGCATAGCAGGCTTCTCAGGATGCCTTGAACATACCAGCATCAAATCCAGATGGCTAAGAAAGAAAGAAAGGATCTGCACGTCTTGTTTCTCGACCTGGCTAATGCCTGTGGATCAGTTCCTCATTCCCTACTGTGGACTGCTTTAGAATTCTTTCAGGTGCCTGCAACAATAACAAATCTGGTAAACATCAGACTTCACCACAGCGTAGCAACCACTGGAAGTAGGCATCATGGCAGGGTGCACCATCTCCCCATTGGCCTTCACTATGGGAATGGAGCTCATTATCAGAGCCTCAGAATGGGTTGCAGGAGGAAAACGGCTACAGTTTGGTCAACTGTTACCACCGATACAAGCCTATATGGATGATATAACAATACTAATGACAACTGTCCCCTGCACCAGGAGACTTATGGAAAAGCTTCATCAAAACACCACATGGGTGAGGATGAAGGTCAAGCCCAGCAAGTGCAGAAGCATCTCCATTGTCAAAGGTCAAGTCACGGATCAAAGATTTCAGATTGACGGGACACCTGTCCCAACTTTCAGAAATGCCAGTGAAGAGCTTGGGCCGATGGTATGATGCTCAGCTCAAGAACACCGAGCAGTTTAAACAACTCAAAAAGGATACCATCAGGTATATAGCTCGCATCAACAAGACCTGGCTGCCAGGAAAGCTCAAGCTGTGGTGCTTCCAGTTCGGCATACTCCCAAGACTCATGTGGCCTTTAACAGTGTATGAAATCCCCATCAACAAGGTAGAAAAGCTCGAAAGAGTGATCAGCACACATGTGAAACAGTGGCTTGGACTTCCACAAAGCTTAAGTCCTGTTGGACTGTATGGGAACAGCAAATTGGAATTACCAATTGCAAGTCTTGTGGAAGAATTCAAATACACCAAAGCAAGGTTGGTCATGACCCTCACTGAATCTGAAGATACTGTTATTTGAACAGTGGCTCCCCCCCGTGTGGCAATGGGGAGGAAGTGGACCCCATCTGAAGCCATTCAGAGTGCTAAGTCTGCTCTTCACTTCAGGGATGTGGTTGGCCAAGTCCAACATGGGAGAGCCGGGCTCGGGCTTGTCCCAAAGGCTCCTCAATGGCATAAGGCATCATCAGTGCAGAAGAGACGACTCGTGGTGGAGGAGTTCATAAGACAGGAGGAAGCAGAGCGAAACACCAGGGCTGTCTAAATGGCCAAGCAGGGCCAATGGACTAATTGGGAGAGCCTGGAAAAGAGGAAACTCAGCTGGTGTGACATCTGGGAGGTAGAGGGATCTTGGCTAAGTTTTGTTATCAGAGCCATTTATGACCTCATACCCACACCCCAGAACCTGAACCAGTGGTGGGGAGAAGACCCCACTTGCTCTCTTTGTCAAGCACCTGGATCACTAAGGCACGTTCTAACAGGATGCATCACGAGCCTCAGCCAGGGGTAGTATACTTGGCGGCATAACCAAGTTCTCAGACAGCTGGCATTGAACAGAGGTAAATCACCACAAATGCTCTCCACAAACATCAGCAAGAAATGTTCACATCACATGATTTGTACCAGCAGGCCAACCTCCAGAGCACCATATAGCATCAAAAGAGGTAAGCATTCTGCAGGTTGCTTGGGATTGGGAAATGGATGTGGACTTGGAAAAAAATGCTTGTGTTTCCCCCAGACATTGCGGCTACAACTCTCCGGCCAGACATGGCCCTGTGGTCCACAACAGCGAAGCTGGCATATGTTGTGGAATTGACAGTACCATGGGAAGATGGTGTTGAAGAAGCTTATGAGAGGAAAAAGACCAAGTACTCTGAACTGGCAACTGAAGCTGCCCAGAATGGCTGGAAGACCAATATTTTCCTTGAAGAATTGGGATGCAGGGGATTCGTGGCTACATCTACAACCAGTCTATTGAAGAAGATGGGGGTGAGGGGTTATTCACTCCAACAAGCACTCAAGTCCTTGTCAAATGCAGCAGAAGAAAGCAGTAATTGGATTTGGGTTAAAAGGAAAGACAACAACTGGGCTGCGAGATGACGACCATAGGGTATGGAACTGAGGAGGGTATCTGGGATGCCAGGTAGCACTGTTGAACCCTCTGGAGACGTCATGGGCTTATCAACAAAACGTCAAAGAAGGAAGGTGCCCACCTGATGACCCAGATGAGGTACCTACCCTCCTTGTCACCACTCCAAGCCCACTGCCAACATCGAGAGTGCCAATTTATCATAGGGATTGAAACATCAAGTCCTGTTAGCTCTACTATGCCTTTCATTTCATTTTCATTTTTAAGATTCTTTTTATTGATACATAATCTTCTACAGCTTTAAAATAGTACAAGATTACAGCAAATTGATATATATAGTTAATAAAGCTGAAAAAAAACTTAACAAAAAAGAATAATATAATAATGAATAAAAGAGAACCCCAACTACTAAAAGAAAAAAAAAACCCAGTAACTACAAGAGAAAGAAGAAGAAAAAAGAGAGAGGAAAAAACCATTAGGAACCAACTTCCGGAGCAATACGACTTACAATCACCTGTATAAATGAAGAAAAATCATCAACTGCCAATTCACATTTATATAAAATAAGATTGGAAGTAAACCATATAAATTAATTCAAATTAAATGATAATATTTGGCAATAGAGCCCTATCTTCTCTCAAAATCAAATCAAGGATCAAAAGTTCTACTTCTAATTTTTTCCAAGCTAAGACATAACGTTACTTGAGAAAACCATTGAATTAATGTAGGGACAGAGGTATCTTTCCATTTCAATAAAATAGCCCTTCTTGCCAACAATGTGACAAATGCAATTACATGTTGGTCTATGCCTTTTGGAAATCAGGTCATCTTTTACTCACTTAGCTATTCACAGTAACAGAAATTTTGACCGGGTGCCCAAACTTTTGCATGCCGCTGTATGTAAATGTAATTAGAAATTTCAATAAGTAGTGCAAAACAAAAGTAGTGAGGTAGTGTTAATGAGTTCAATGTCCATTCAGAAATCAGATGGCAGAGGGGAAGAAGCTGTTCCTGAATCATTGAGTGTGTTCTTTCAGGCTCCTGTAACTCCTCCTTGATAATAGCAATGGGAAGAGGGCATGTCCTTGTTGATGGGAGTCCTTAATGCATCACCACTTGATGATGTCCTGGATGCTGGGGAGACTGGTACTCATGCTGGAGCTGAATGAATTTACAATTTCCTGCAGCTTATTTTGCATTCATGCAATGGGACCCCACTCCCTCCCAATACCAGACGATGATGTAGCCATTTAGAATGCTCTCCACAGTATATCTGTAGAAATTTTCAAATTTCTTTGATGACAACCAATTCTCCTCAAACTCCTAATGAAGTCTAGTCAACATCAAGCCTTCTTTGTAACTGAATCTATATTTTGGGCCCAGGATAGATCCTCGGAGATGTGGACACCCAGGAATTTGAAATTGTTCACCTTTTCCACTTCTGATCCCTCTATGAGCACCGGTGTGTGTTCCCTCACTTACCCTTTCTGAAGTCTACAATCAATTCTTCAGTCTTACTGACATTGAGACCAAGGTTGTTTTCTGCGACACCACTCAACCAGCTGATTTATCTCACTCCTGTATGCCTTCTTGTCACCATCTAAAATTTTGCCAACAATAGTTGTGTCATCAACAAATACATAAATGTCATTTTATCTGTGTCTAGCCACACAGTCATGGATGTAGAGAGAGTAGAGCAGAGTGCTAAGCACACATCCTTAAGGTGCGTCAGTGTTGATTGTCAGTGAGGTAGACCTCTTGTGGCAGTAGGCCAATTGCAATGGGTCCAGTCCTTATTGAGGCAGAGTTAATTCTGACCATAACCAACCTCGGAAAGTATTTTGTCACCGTAAATGTGAGTGCTCTAGACAACAGTCATTAAGACAGCTCACCCGGCATTGTTGCCCTTTTGAAGCAGGTTAGAAATAGCAACTTGTGGGCTGGCTGGTGGCGCAATGACATTGGCGCCGGACCCGGGAGCGGAGGTTCCCAGGTTCGAAACCAGTTGGGTCCACTCCCAAGTACGCTTTCCATCCGTGCTGGGTTGAGTGTCGAGATCATAATTCGATCTCCAAAATAAAGGGAAAATACTGCAAAAATGTCTGTGTGAGGAGTGGTGCCCCACACAGTCAGTCAGTGTCCCCCTCTCCCCCCCGTTCTGCACCTTGTAAAAAAGCCATGACAAAGACAACACAGACGCACATGCAGGCACGTGCCAAAAAAAATAGAAAGAACTACCAACTAGCAATGAGAGATTGAAAATGTCTTTAAACATACCCACCAGCTGGTTGGCACAGGTTTTCAGAGCTCTACCAGGTATACCATTGGAACCCATCGCCTTGCAAGGGTTTACCCTCTTCAAAGCCGTTCTGACATCGGCCTCCAAGACAGAGGTCACAGGGTCACTGATGCTGCAGGGATCCTCATAGCTGTCATTCTAATCTCCTTTTCAAAGCGAGCATAAAAGACATTAAGCTCATCTGGGAGTGAAGCATCACTGCCATTCATGATGTTAGGTTTCACTTTGAAGGAAGTAATGGGCTGCAAACCATGACAGAGTTGACGTGCATTCAGTTCCGCCTCTAACCTCATTCGGAATTGTTCTTTTGCTCTTGAGATAGTCCTCTGTAAATCACACCTGTCCACCTTCTATAATCCTGGATCACCAGTCTTGAATGCCACAGATCTATCCCTCAGAAGACTACGAATCTTCTGGTTCATATCCATGGCCTTTAATTCGGGTATGTAGGTATGTTCTTGTAGGCACACAGGTTTTAATGAAATCAGTGAAAACTGTCGTGTTCTTTCAGACTTGAGAACGAAGATGAATCCCAGTCCACCCCAACTCAAAGCAGTCCTGTAAGTGCTTCCTCTTGAGGGAAAATCTTGCACTGGGTTCATTGTGTAAAAAGAAATTGTTGCCTGAGATGAAGCTTTTTTTCGTCTCTGAAGACCGAGTCTGGAAATCAGAGGAACAGACAGTGAAGGTAGGGGCAGTGAATATATTTGGGGCAGAATTAGGTAAGCAAGTGATGATGTTGTTAGGTTCTGATTGTTTCAGCCATGATCTTGTTAAATGACGGAGCGGACAGGATTCATGTTTGATTAAAAGCTATCTTCTTTAATGATTCTGCACATACACTGCCTATAGATTGTTCCAAGCGTACTCTTGTTAAAGGTTTGCTGTTAAATTGAGTATTTGATCAGCTGAAATAGTAGTTAATGGCTATAATATAATTAATTGTTTTAACATTTAAGGCATTTGTATTTTATGCTATTTGAAAGTGATAGTGCACAGTGAAAGACTTGGTAATATGGGATGGTGTCTTGCTAATCTGGAGTGCTCATTGTGGAACAGAGAGATTAAACTGGGTTATTATGCTGCTCCCTATTCCTTAACCTTATTTTCCACAGATTCACTGGATAGCAGTTTGTTTTTGAAGAAAATTAACAAATGTTGGCAGGATCACTGTCAGCAAATGGTAAGTTGGCCGTCCTTGAATACAATGAGTTTCTGTTCTCAGCAAATGTTTTGCCTTTTGTGTTTGAATGCAATAATATTTACTTGTTCCCGATTATACACTTGGCCAGTTTATTGGGTACTTTCTATCACTAATAATGTGGCCACTGAGTGCATATTCATGGTCTTCTGCTGCCATAGCCCATCCATTTCAAGGTTTGACATGTGCATTCAGGGGTGCTTTCATTATTGTAACACATGGTTATTTCAGTTGCTATGCCTTCCTGTCAGCTTGAACCAGTCAGCCATTCTCCTCTGACCTCTCCAATTAATAAAGGTGTTTCTGCCCATTGTACTGCCACTCACTGGATGCTTTCTGATTTTCACATCATTCTCTGTAAACTCTAGAGCCTGTTATGCTTGACAATCCCAGGAGATTAGCAGTTTCTGAGATTCTGAAACCACCCTGACTATGACTGTCTGACACCAATGATTATAGTCATAGTCATACTTTATTGATCCTGAGGGAAATTGGTTTTCGTTACAGTTGCACCATAAATAATTAAATAGTAATAAAACCATAAATAGTTAAATGGTAATATGTAAATTATGCCAGGAAATTATCCACAGACTAAGTCGCATTTTTCCCCATTCTGATGTCAGGTCTGAACAACAACTGAACCTCTTAACCACGTCTGCATGCTTTTATGCATTGAGTTGCTGTCACATGATTGGCTGGTTAGATGTTAGCATTAACAAGCAGATGTGTCTAATGTGCCACTGAGTGTCTTTTTGATGTTTCCATTTATCTGCAGATAATGATCAGGAGCATTTTCCTGTTTCTTGACCGAACTTATGTCCTCCAGAGTTCAATGCTTCCATCTATCTGGTGAGTAAGCAGCATGTCTTTGGTTTGCTCTAGACTGTTCGTAAACTGTGGGTTTTGAACACACATACTTAATATCTGAATGCACATTATTATCCAGTCATCTGCCTACCATGGGAAAAGTGATTTATGTTGTACTTTGGGAATGATCTTTGGCTTTTCATTTCAAAACAATTATAAAATCAATTATGCTGCTCATTTTTTTTTTGACTTCTTGTCTGGTTCAAAATATCTTGTCCTGAAGTTTATCACACTGAAATAGCTACACAAATGCAAATTGTCGAGCCAATTCCTTTCAGACCTGCACTTTGGTTTTGACCCGAAATGTCAACAATCCCTTTCCCCGACTTGATACTGCTTGTCCCTCTGAGCAGATGGTTACTCCACATTCCAGCATCTCCAGTCACTTGACTCCTTCCAGATATGATTTCATTGTGGCTCTGAATATTGATGCTGATATTTATGGGAGCACACGTGAGACACAAGGTTCATTCTAAGGTTCTTTATCCTTCTGACATCTGGAACAGTTTGCTCTAACAGACCTCTTCACAGCCTCTCAGGGAATAAGTCCAATTTTTCCAGCTCGTCAGTGTAACTCATCCACAAAATTGACCTGGTAAATCTCTTCATCCTTCTCTGCCATCACATTTCCTAGTTTGGTGCTGAAAAACAGATTTGGCAAATCCGTTTTAAAAAAACATTGACTTCCTCAGATCTGTTCTTTATGTATCTATACTTTATGCTTCCATTATTAAGTATGTGAAATATACTTGTAACCCTCAGGTTCGGCTAGTGGCTAAATCTAGGGGAAGACAGCCCCGGCCCGGCCAAACTTAAGAAATCTTGTTAATTTGAAAGTGCCTACTTTCAAATCTCTTACTAGCTCTTCTTTCAGTTAGTCCTGACGAAGGTTCTTGGCCCGAAATGTCAACTGTACCTCTTCCTAGAGATGCTGCCTGGCCTGCTGCGTTCACCAGCAACTTTTATGTGTGATGCACATACTTGATATCTGTTTATGTATCCCTTTTAAATTGAGATCTGATTTACATTGCCTTTCCTTGTTCTTTCCCTCATCACGCTTTTTCTAAGTTTCATTTTCCACATATCTACCTTGTCCGTCAACTGCTTGAAGTCCATTTTTTCCCTCATGGTTCACTGTAAGTCGCTGTATATTGGTAAATTGGACCCTGTGCATTCACATCCAAGTCATTAACATAGGAAAGAAATGGTCCTTATACCAAGTTATCCCCTGGCAAAGCCAAATCTTTATTTTAGAAAATGCTGTTCACTAATGAACTAATTCCTTTCCATATCTGCCTGACCTACTGAGATCCTCCAGCATTTTGTGTTTATTTTAGTTGTTCACTGACACTGTTTCCTATCATTTGCACGAGTGAAAAATTGTCTCCTGCCCTTTTATTTGCATTGGTTTCAATCTTGATGCTTCATTGTTTTAGGAAGCAGCTATTAAAACTCCATGTGCATTTCTTTTTGCATATCAATCCTCTTTGAAAAATTCTATAAGTTACGTGTCAAAAACCATGTAATAAAATGTGTAAGTAAAGAGGCGGGGCTACTCAGAGATCGAAGTATGATATGTACTCCATGAGATGGGCAAGTTACTAAATAAATACTTTACCTGGGTCTGCCAAGGTGATATTGATGGCATCTCTGCAGAATAAAGATGTAATTGTGATACTGGATTAATTTTTAAAAAAACTTCCTTGCCCTGATCAATCCATATTTATACAAGGACTGCAAATTCTCTTTCCGCTCACCAAGAATGCATTGCACTTGAGCTGGCTTATTTATCTATAGCTGGCTTTGCTGCTAGCTCTCTGATGTTTAGATATTCACTTCGTGGCATTTTCCCTTGCTGAGACTACAAGTGCATCCTCCTTTATAAAGCCCAACTGGTGAGGTACGCATTTAGTACCCTGATTCATCTCCATGTGTTTGACACCAATCGTTTCACTACAGGATTAAAGTTTGCATGCCTATGGAGGCATCAGATTCATTGTTATGTTTACTAGCAGATTTTCTTCCTGGTCTAATTGGCTATAAATTTATGCCAAATCCACATATGTTTATATGCCCCTTAGTGTGTTAGATAGTGCACTTATCCAGTAATGATTTCATCTTGTGCTTAAATATCGTCAGGGACATAGGCTTGGAGCTGTTCCGAACCCATATCATCAATGACAAAACTGTGCAGAACAAAACCATTGATGGAATCCTTCTATTGATTGAAAAGGAACGAAATGGTGAGGCTGTGGACAGAAGTCTGATACGAAGCTTGCTGAGTATGCTTTCTGATCTGCAGGTAAGGGAAGTTTGAATCTTCGGATAGATTTTTTTTTTATGGAAAGCTTGACAAGTCACCCTTTGCATCAAACAGGTTTACCAGGAATCATTTGAACAAAGGTTTTTGGAGGAGACCAACTGTTTATATGTAGCAGAAGGACAAAGATTAATGCAAGAGAGGGAGGCAAGTAACAAATGTTTAACAAATATTCTTAACTAGCACAATATTTGGGGTCAATGTTCATTTTACTTCTACGTTTTAAATCTAGGTTCCAGAATATCTTCACCATGTAAACAAGCGCCTAGAGGAAGAAACAGACCGAGTAATTACATACCTGGAACAAAGCACACAGTGAGTAATTGCCTTTGTTTTCCCATTAGTGACTATGCCAATAAATATTATAAGAATTCAATACAATAAACAGATAAAGATTCCTCATTTGAAGGGGCTAATATTGAAGATTGTTTAATGTTATTTCTAGTACATAAGTGTAAAGGAGAACAAAATAATTGTTACTGTGGATCCATATAAATAGCTTATGTACTTTATGTCCATAAAGTGACTCTGCTGTAGATAAGGTGACTGACAGGAAATGATAAAGCAGTGATAGTTAGGGGTGGGTTAGTGGATGGAGGTGTTGATCAGCCTTACTTGGGGAAAGGAACTGTGGTCCTGGCATGGATGCTGCCTAGCCTTCTCCCTGATGGGGATGGGGCAAACAGTCTATGAGCAAGGTGGGTAGAATGCTTCATGATGTTACAATAAGATATAAAATGAGCAGAATTAGGCCATTTGGCCCATCGGGTCTGCTCCATCATTTCATCGTGACTGATCCCATTTTCCTCTCAGCCTGAATCTCCTGCCATTTTCCTATAACCCTTCATGCCCTGACCAATCAAGGATCTGTCAACCACTGTCTGAAATATACATAAAGACTTGGCTTCCACAGCTGCCTGAGGCAAAGAATTCCACAGATTAACCACTCTCTGGCTAAAGAAATTTCTCCTCGTCTCTGTTCTAAGAGCCACACTACCCCTTCGGCCTTCCTTCCTGTCCTTTTGATGTAATGTGTATCCTTAGACATTAAGCTCCCAGCTATAATCTTCTTTCAGCCATGATTCAGTGATGTCTGCAACATCATACATGCCAGTCTGTAACTGCTGCAAGTTCATCGACCTTATTCTGTGTACTGTACGCATTCAGATATAACACCTTTCGTCCTGTGTTCACCTTTTTCAATTTTGTCCGCCTGTTACGTTGCAAGTCAACCTGTTGACTGTAATTTTGTCCCATCATCAGCCACTCCTTGCTAGCTGTCTCAATACATATTGCCTCTGTAAAACCAACTACCTCATCTTCAGTACTATCACTCCAGTTCCCATCCCCTTCCAAGTTGGTTTAAACCCACCCTAACAACTTTAGCCAACTTGCCCACAAGGACATTGGACCCGCTCCAATTCAGTTGTAACCCGTACCTTTTGTACAGTTCATACCTTCCCACGAAGAGATCCAAATGATCCATAAATCTGAACCCTGCTTCCCGCACCAGTTCCTCAGTCCCATGCCATTCACCTACCAAATCATCATATGCTTACCCTCACTGACATGTGGCTTGGGCAACAAACCAAAGATTACTACCCTAGAGGTCCTGTTTCTCAGTTTTCTATCTAGCTCACTAATACCTTTCTTCGGAATCTCCTCACCTTGTTTACCTATGCCATGTTGCTGGCCCTTTTCCGACACCTTTCTGTATAGGTGTCCTGAATGGTGGGTATGCTGCTGCCAGTGATGTGTTAGGCAGTTTTGGATACCTGTTGTTGAGTTTCCTGTCTGTTGCAGAGCAGTTTCTGTACCATGCAGTGATGCAGCTTGTTAGGCTGCTCTCTACTACGCATCTGTAGAATGACGTGAGTATAGATGTGCATAGTCCAGTTCTCTTCAGCCTTCCTCAGAAAGTTGAGACGTTGGTGTGTTTTCCTAAATGTGTAGAATGTGTTCTGGGACCTTGAGAAGCATGAGCATAGCAAAAGGATTAATGAGATTTTCAGATTTGAGGGTAAAATGTAGCTCCTTTTCTTAAACCAGGTACTGTTCCTTAAATTAACTTTTACCTTTTGGGTTCATTTTTCCCAATGCATTGTTTCTGTAATGAGTTTGAGAGATCTGCATTAACTTCTGATTCTTAAATGAATGTTGTTAGATTGAACAGCCTGAAAACTTTCACTCCAATCTAGCATGCATGCAATTGGAGATGTTTGATTTTTCCTTGATGAAGAGAGGCCAAAGATGGCAAATGGATCAGATGAGCTGCTCCTTGCCCTCTCCCGTTCCCATGTGGACATGGATGTCCAGTCATGATGATGCAGTGCTGCATTGTCCACCAAGGTCGTGACTCAGAAGTAGATGTGCTTTTTTAATTTCGTAAGGATGCTGTTGGGGACAGCACAAGGTCTTATAGGAGAAATAAGATTTCCAGGATTGGGATGGGGAGATGATTAGAGGTCAGGGCAGTAAATGAAGAGTCAGGTAGGAGGCAATGGTCAGAGTCCAGGTTGGAGCGCTCCACAGTTGAAGGCCAGCAATCCCAGTTGACCAGTGTCGGGTCAGCAGGTGCTGAAGATGAAGGCCAGCGATCCCTGTGGCCAGTCATCAAAGTCAGCAGGCCCCATGACCAAGGGCTGGTGATCCTTCAATACCCCACATCAGCGAGTCACAGGGTCTGAGGTCCATTAGTAAGGAGACATGAGAGCTGGCTGGAGTTCAAAGACTGAAGGTGACAAGTCCAGAGATCGAGGTCAGAAGGTTGAAGCCCTTAGCTCAGTGTGTCTGAGGTTGGAAGTCTGCAAGTCTGAGTCAGGGACTTGGAGATTGGAGGCCCAGTGTCCATGAATCTGAGGGTCCAGGACCGAGGTGATTGGAAGTCTGGAAGCGTCTCTCCCAGCTGTTCAAAGCTTCTAAATGAAGGAAGAGTGGAAAAATGAGTTTACAGTGAGGAAGCGCCAGGCATGGTGCAGTACGAATGGCATGCTTGCAATCATTGGAAGGTCGACCCATGAGTTATATCACTTTCTGTGTATTTGCCTAAATATAGGGATGTAATATTGTTGCTCTTACCAGGTGTATTTGTGATGGACTGATATCTTTTTTTAATTCAAAACCAGATGGCCAGTGTTAATCAGCCTGCACTTCTGTCAGGTAATTGTTCTTTTAGTACACATGCGCGTGTGTGTGTGGAGAGAGAGGAATTGTGAGGTGTGAAGATGGCGGCCCTCAGATATTGAAGGGAGATGTTGAAAGTGAAGTTGTTTAAACAAAAGAAACAGTGTCCTTGCTGTTTGAGCATTTAACAGTGGTAGCAGAGGATGGTGTCCAATTGTAGGATCCCACCAGCACTTGATGAGAGCAAGCCTGACGAAAGCCGGAGACATGAAATTGGAATATGGACTCGTGTTACAGAATTGCCGCTTTCGGGAAGAGCAAGAGAGACCGCAATGGGAATTTCAGTGGAAGATTTGAATAGAGATGATGGTATGAATTTGCTAATAAATACACTTGACTCAGATTTTTTGAAGGAAGAAAAGGATCAGATTTATGAGGCATATTCAGACAGACAAAATTTATAGGGACAATTCTAAAAATATGGCTGAGTATATTATTGATTTTGAACAAAAGTTCAGAAAGCCCAAGTCTGCGGTTGGTCTGCCACTAGCATCTGAATACAATGAAACAGGAGCCTTAGACCTACATGAACTGGAGCAAGGAGTGTGGTATCTCCCCATCATTGATAAGTTCACAGGTTTCAGTGCTGGTAGCAGTGTAAATACAAACAGACCCTCAGAAATAGATTTTAAAAAAACTTCATCCATTCCTTGGTCAGTATGAATGGCCCACCTCATAAAGTATTCAGTGATAATGGTGATGAATTTAATAATGGTGAATTCAGAGATATGGCAGAGAACTTTAACATTGTAACAAAGACAACAGCAGCATATAGTCTTTAGAGTAATGGGCTTCTGGAGTGACACAATCAAATGCTTACTGGAGTAATGCTGAAGGTAAAGAAAAGCAATGGCTGTGATTGGAACACAGCCCAGGACTGGGCCCGTATGGTGAAGAATACCATGCACTATGTAGGTGGCTGTAACCTGTATCATTTGGTGTTCAGTCAGGATCCAAACTTCCCCTCTGTACTGGTTGACAGGCCACCTGCTCTAGAGGGCACTACAAGGAGTGAATGGGTTGGGAAATATATTTCAGCACTGCATGTATCAAGGAAGGCTTTCACTGAAGCAGAGTGTTCAGAGAGAATTTGAAGAGTACTGAGGGCACAGCTACATCCTACAGACGAGAAATATGAGACAGGGGACAAAGTGTATTACAAAAGAGCAAACTGTACAGAAAGGAAAGGTCCTGAAGTTGTCATAGGTCAGGATGGAGTTGTGGCATTCGTAAAACATGGAGGTACATATGGGAGAGCGCATCATTCCAGACTATGTAAAGCACAAGGTGAAGACCATCAGAACTCCACGGAGAATGACACAAAAAAATGAAAAGCACTTGGGTGGCATGCGATCACATAGCACAGACAGGGATGAGGAAAGTGCAGCTCAGGACCCAAAAGAGTTGCACAACATTGACACAGAGAGTGCAGTTGAGAACTCAATCGACTTGCATGAGCAGAAAGTATCACAGGTGCAAAGACATTGAAGTTTCAGTCTGAAAACAGGATAAACTAAGATTTGTAGACCAAAACACTGGTGTATCATACAAAGCTGAAATCTCAGGACGAGCAGGCAAAGCCACTGGGATAAACAAAAGTCACGGTCACTGGCACTGCAGGGTCAGTCAACATGTCACGTGTAGACAGACTTCGTATTGAATCAAGTATAGATCAGGCTAGACCATCTGAGAAATGTCAAGATGAAGATGTCCTAGTAACTAAGGAGGTGTCATTTGAATCTGCAAAACAGGATTAAATCAGAAGTTAAATAATGGAGTGTTTGAAGAAGTCGGAGACATTGGCCAAAAGACAATGTCTACAAGATGGGTATGGACCCTGAGAGAAATCTCAACAGGAACTATACCAAAAGCACAGCTGCTGGCTAGAGGTTTTGAGGAACTGAACATAGAAACATTCTGTAAAGACTTGCCAACATGTGCATCAGAGTCTCGCTGATTATTTCTCTCAGTGATATGTCAAAAGCATTGGCAAACCCATTGCATGCACATAAAATCGGCATTCTTATAGGGAATGGAGCTGTCGTGTGACATTTACATTAAATCCCCTCCTGAAGCCATAAGTGAAGGAACACTCTGGAGACTCAAAAAGTGTGTGCATGGTCTGCTGGTATAAAAAGGTCAAGGAAATAATGTTGAAAAGGTGGAAAGATGTCACAAGTAGATCCAGCTATTTTTTACTAGCAGGATTCAGGATATCATGTGATTGGAAGACTTGTAGATGACTTCATATGGGGAGGCTCACAACACCACCACAACAGTTATCCTTTCGCTAAAGTCAGTCTGTTAGGTTGGACGGGAGGAACATGACAGATTCTGCAATGTAGGGAGAGACATCCTTACTGTCAACAGAACAGTACAACGGCACCAAGAAAGCTACATCAGGAATCTTATCGCATGGAATCCTCACATGTCATACGGCGGGATACACCCCTCAGTGAAGCTGAAGCGAAGCAACTTAGGTCAGATTCTGTGGGTAGCAAGGCAGAGCAGACCTGACGTTATGTTTGATGCCTGCAGCTCGGCATCCTGCATAAAAAATGCCGCAGTACAAACTTTACATGAGGCAAACGTGATAGTGTGCCGAATTCAATCTGAAAAAGTAGTCTTGAAGTTTCAACAGCTTGGAAAAGATAGTTCACTGAGGCTCGTTATTTTTAGTGATGTCTCACTTGGAAATCTTCCTGATGGAGGGACTCAAGGGGAACATTTTATTGTACTGATGGGGGAAGAGGAAATATTTTCACCTCTCTACTGGCAATCAGAAATAATGTGAAGAGTTGAGTCAACTATGCAGGCAGCAGAAACCCTTGCAATGTCTGAAGGTATTGATGATGCCCTTTTTATGGCCACACTCTATTCTGAGCTTTTCCGTGGTGACTCAAAGAGGAACAGAATACAGATAACGTGTTATAGACAACTATTCCCGGTTGATGCTATCAAATCCACCAATTCAGTTACAGAGAAGAGGCTTTGTTTCGAGATAAGCAGCATCAAAGAACTTGTCCAAGCACAGAAAATTCTTTCTTTCTTTTTAAATCTTTTTGTTAAATAAGTATACAAAAAGGTAAGCCATATAGACACTAATACATTGTTAGAATATAATAAAATTACAGAAGATATTAATACAAAAAAACAATGTAATTTAAACATAACATACCAAGGTAACATAATAGTATACTAATTTTATATATATATATATATATATATCAATGGAGAAAAAGAAAAAAAACCCCAAAAAAAACCCCACCGTGCAACTAACTAAAAGCAACGCAAAGCAATGGGCTAACTTGAAACCAAACAGAGTTAAACTTAAAATCACGTCCTCAATCCCGACCTCCATTAAAAACAGTGAAAAAAACAAGAAGGGTATATATTACATTAAATGAAAATATTGAATAAAAGATCTCCAAGTCTGTTCAAATTTAAATGAGGAGTCATAAAGATTGCTTCTAATTTTCTCCAAATTCAAGCATAATATCGTCTGAGAAAACCAAAAAAAGGTAGTTGGAGCATTAAGCTCTTTCCAATGTTGTAAGATACATCTTTTCGCCATTAAAGTAAGAAATGCAATCATTCTACGGGCTGAAGGGGAGAGATTACTGGAAATTTTAGGTAGTCCAAAGATAGCAGTAAAAGGGTGAGGAGAGATATCTATATTCAATACCTTGGAGATAATATTAAAAATGTCTCTCCAAAAAGTTTCCAAAGTAGGGCAAGACCAAAACATATGAGTTAAAGAGGCTATCTGCCCCGGACATCTATCACAAAAAGGATTAATATGAGAATAAAAGCGCGCTAACTTATCTTTGGACATATGTGCTCTATGAACAACTTTAAATTGAATTAGGGAATGTTTAGCACAGATAGAGGAAGTATTGACTAATTGTAAAATCTGCCCCCAGTCATCCACAGAAATGGTAAACCCCAATTCCTGTTCCCAATCTACACTAATCTTATCAAATGGAGCTTTCCTAAGTTTCATAATAATATTATAAATCATAGCCGATGCACCTTTCTGACATGGATTAAGGTTGATTATAGTATCTAAAATGTATGTAGGAGGAAGCATTGGAAAGGAAGAAAGTATAGTACTTAGAAAATTTCTAACTTGTAAATATCTAAAAAAATGTATTCTTGATAAGTTATATTTATTAGATAATTGTTCAAAAGACATAAGGGAACCATCTAAAAATAAATCCAAAAACCGTGAAATACCCTTAGTCTTCCAAATTTGAAAAGCACGATCCGTAAAAAAGGGAGGAAAAAATATGTTACCTAAAATAGGAATCGCTAACCCAAATTGATTAAGATCAAAAAATTTTCTGAATTGAAACCAAATACGCAAGGTATATTTAACTATCGGGTTAGACACCTGTTTAAGGCGTTTCCAATCAAAAGGAAGAGAGGAACCTGAAATAGAGCCGAGTGTAAAACCCTGAACAGATTGTAATTCCAATACTACCCATTTAGGAATGGATAGTATATCCTGGTCCAGTAACCAGAATTTCATATGTCGAATATTAATTGCCCAATAATAAAATCTAAAGTTAGGTAATGCTAAGCCTCCATCTCTCTTAGCTTTCTGTAAATGCATTTTACCCAGTCTCGGGTTTTTATTCTGCCAAATAAATGAAGAAATTTTAGAGTCAACTTTGTCAAAAAAAAGATTTTGGAAGAAAGATTGGTAATGCTTGAAATATATATAAAAATTTTGGCAAAAAAAACATCTTAACTGCATTAATACGACCAATCAAAGTTAAATATAAAGGAAGCCATTTAGATGAAAGTTGAGTAATATGGTCTATTAATGGTAAAAAGTTAGTCTTAAATAAATCTTTGTATTTACAAGTAATTTTAATCCCAAGATATGAAAAATAATTATTAATCAATTTAAATGGAAATTTATAATATAAGGGAAGTTGTTTATTAATCGGAAAGACTTCACTCTTACTAAGATTTAATTTATAACCTGAAAAAAGACCAAATTGTGCTAATAACTCTAAAACAGCCGGGATGGATTTTTGAGGATTAGAAATATATAAAAGTAAATCATCAGCATAGAGTGATAATTTATGGGACTTTAAGCCCCAAGTTATCCCAGTAATATTTGGAGATTCTCGAATGGCAGTTGCAAGAGGTTCTAATGCAATATCAAATAATAAGGGACTAAGAGGACAGCCTTGTCGAGTACCTCGAAAAAGAGGGAAAAAAGGTGAACTTAAAGAGTTAGTACGGACCGAGGCCACAGGAGAATAATATAAGAGTTTAATCCAGGATATAAATTTCAAGCTGAAATAAAACCTTTCAAGCACCTTAAATAAATAAGGCCATTCTACTCTATCAAAAGCTTTCTCGGCATCTAAAGAGATAACACACTCAGGAACATTTTGTGAGGGAGTATAAACGATATTTAACAGTGTACAAATATTATTAAAAGAGTAACGACCTTTAATAAAACCCGTTTGGTCTTCCGAAATAATAGAGGGAAGTACTTTTTCTAATCTATTTGCTAATAACTTAGAAAAAACTTTAGAATCAACAAAGATATTGGTCTATAAGATGTACATTGAGCAGGATCTTTATCTTTCTTTAATATTAAAGAAATTGATGCTCTATTAAAAGATTCAGGAAGTTTACCAAGTTTCGATGAAGCCTCAAAAACCCTACAAAGCCGAGGGATTAATGAAGGAGCAAAACATTTATAAAATTCTACGGTAAACCCATCAGGGCCAGGAGCTTTCCCCAAATTCATAGAGAAAATAACATTTTTAATCTCATCCATGGTAATAGGAGTATCTAACATAGAAGCCATATCCTGTGAAATCTCAGGGAAGTCTAAATTATCTAAAAAATCATTCATATATTTAGAATCTCGAGGAGACTCTGATTGATATAAGGAAGAGTAAAAATCACAGAAGGTTTGATTAATCCCCACATGATCAAGTATTAGTCGATCATTTTGGTTATAAATCTGATTAATTTGAGATTTTGCATAATTAGACTTCAATTGATTAGCCAACAGTTTACCAATTTTGTCACTGTGTACATAAAATTCACTTCTTGTTTTCTTTAATTGGTTTACAATCGAGGACGAGAGTAATAAACTGTGTTCCATTTGAAGTTCAGTTCTTTGTTTATATAACTCCTCAGAAGGAGCTATAACATATTTCTTATCAATTTCCTTAATCTTGTCCACAATTACCAACTCTCCTGCTTCTGCTTCTTCCTCAAAGCAGCAGAATACGAGATAATCTGACCACGAATATAAGCTTTAAAAGTATCCCAAAGAGTGTTAACAGAAATATCCTCTGTATGGTTAATTGTAAAAAAAAGATCAATCTGTTCATTCATAAAGTTAACAAAGTCCGAGTCCTGAAGCAACAGCGAATTAAAACGCCATTGTCTATTATTTTGTATATTGGCCAGAATTTTAATAGAAAGCTTAAGTGGAGCATGATCCGAAATGGTTATAGAATCATAATCACATTTAATCACTGAGGGAATAAGACGAGAATCAATAAAGAAATAATCAATTCTTGAATAGGAATGATGAACATGTGAAAAAAAAGAAAAATCTTTTTCCTGAGGATGCAAAAAGCGCCAAATGTCCGTCGACCCAGAATCAGAAAGAAATGAATTAATCAAAGTTGCAGATTTATTAGGTAAGGTCCGTAAAGGAGCCGAACGGTCCAAAGCTGGAGACAAACAGGTATTAAGATCTCCGCCCCAGATCAATGAAAACTCATTCAAATTCGGAAACTGATTAAATAATGATTTATAAAATTCTGGACAATCCATATTAGGAGCATAAACATGAACCAAAACTACTTTTTAATTAAATAGTAAACCACTAACCAATAGAAATCTACCATTCGGATCAGAAATAATATCATGCTGTATAAAAGTAACTGAGGAGTCTATAAAAATAGAGACGCCTCGAATCTTAGCATTGGAGTTCGAATGAAACTGTTGACCCTTCCAGAATTTAAAAAAACGTAGTCTGTCCCCCCTCCGCACATGGGTCTCTTGTAAGAATAAAATTTGTGCTTTAAGTCTCCAGAACACTTTAAAAACTTTTTTCCTTTTAATAGGATGATTAAGACCATTAGTATTCCAGGAGACAAAATTAATAATAGACTCCATAAACCCTAAAGTCAACCCACAACAAGGAGGATTGACGATAGGCTCGACCCACGAACCCGGAGAGGGAACAGAACATACAAGAGATACCGGGAAGAAGAACGCAACCAATACTTCAATAATGTATATAGCCCAAGAAGAAAGAAACTAAAACGTGAAGCCCCTCCCACCACCCCCCACCCCATGACCCCAAGGCTAAATCTAACGCAGACCAGCCCGAAAGAAGCAAGCACTAAAATTACCCCCATGACTTCCAGTATATGCTCCCTAAAAAAAAGTGTAAATATAAAAAAGATCAGCTGATTATAAAACAGTAAAAGAATAAAAAAAATAACTCAATTAAAATAAACACATAACAGAATAAAAGCCAGAAAATATATGAAAAAAAACCGCAATAAACCCCAGACCCATGAATAAACAGAACAACAAAAAAAATAAGATTATTAACATAAACTAATTATAAAAACCTACAAAACAAAATAGATTAAAAAAAAAACTACAAAATTTAAGACCACAAAGGAAATACGTAAAATGACAATAAGGAAGTAACCACCCAGAATCCCCTGGGAAAAAGAAAGAAATGACGCAGTTAAAAAGAAAGTTTAGCAACCATATTAAGTAATCAAAAATAAACTTTTCTGCCCATATAAGGCAAAAAAAAAATTAAGACCGACAAATTCACAGCCTCCGATCAGCGGAGATAGTTAAAAAATTACAATTAAGATGTTGAAGGTGAAAATTGATCCAAATAACTCTGGGCATCCGATGGAGAGTCAAAAAAACGGAGGGCTCCATCCAACGTACGAATCCTTAGACGTGCAGGGTAAAGCAGCGCTGGTCTTAAATCCATCTTGTAGAGTTCCGACATCACAGATCTGTAACGAACCCGTTGATCCCGGATTGGTTTACTGAAATCTTCCACGAATCGGAATTTAAGATCCAGAAAATCAATGAAACCCTTAGATCGAACGAATCGAAACAGTTTCTCCTTGTCTTGAAAGTAATGAAACCGTAAAATAACATGTCGAGGTCTATCTGACCTAGGCGAGTATGATGGAACTCTGTGAACACAATCCAATAACGGTGGTTGGTCAGGAAATACAGTAGGAAATGCATCTTTTAAAAGTTGAGAAAAATACTTCATAGGGTTATCAGATTCAACAGCTTCACGCACCCAAATCATTCAAAGATTCTGCCGTCTCATTCTAGATTCTAAGTCAGAGTTTTTAAAGGTCAGAAAATCAAGTTTCTTCTTCATTACATTAATTGTTTCTTCGATTTTCCCCATCTTAAGCTCACTTTGTTGTGTGGATTTTTGAAGATCAGATATAGCCGACTGATGTTCCGTAATAGATGTTTGTATCTTATCGATTGAATCGGCAATTTTCTGGAAATGAATTGAAATTTCTGCACGAATCAGCTCCGTAACAGAGGTTGAAATTTCCCTTTGAATTAACTCCAATATAGCTTTCAATGTCACCGGTGGTTCAGTCGGAGGGAAATCGGTACCTTTCGGTTTAACCGGAGGTTTGCCATCCTTCCCGTTTTTCCCATTCTTAGACATAGCAGACCTTAAACGCATCCAGTTATCGAAGAGCCCAATTTGATTCAAAGTATTGTAAAAGTTGATGCCTTAATGGTTAATTAAAATATAGCTGATCAGAAGAAAAAAAACTCAGAGGTAATGGAGCGAGTCAAGAACGCGACTTCACTCCATGAGTGCTACCGGAAGTCCCCCCCAAGCACAGAAGATTCATCGTGTGCTATGGTCAACACGAAGGAACAACTGGGTGACTGTCGAACAAAGAAGGGAGCTCCATCTCTTGTCCTGCGCACGTGTAGAAGGAAGGGAATTGTGTGATGTAAGGGTGGCAGCCCTCTGGTATTGAAGGGAGGCGTTGCAAGTAAAGTTGGTTAAACAAAAGAAATAGAAGTCCTTGTTGTTTGGGCGTTAGGATTAATAATGAAGCTGTTGGCACTTGCTTTTAATTGAAAAAATCTGATGACAGCTTCAATATCTATGTGTTAAGTTGCCGAACGAAATATCCTGCTTTTCCACAAAGTGCTCTTTTGCATACTGGTTTCCCTGCAATGCTGTGAACCTGTGGTGCTAATCCACTAGTTTCAAACAAAGAATTGGAAAAGCTTAGTGCAAGTAAATATCGAAAAAGAATTACTTTTTTGCCCTAATAATTTACAATTATTTTACCAGAGCAGTTTTATCAATATGGAATCTCATTTCCTCTGAAGAATATGATTTATTTTTAATGAAAATTTCTGTATCTCTCTTTAACCTTTCTCCCTTAATGTTTACCATTCTGTGTTTCTCTTCTTCCTTGACTCATTTAACATTATTCCTTACTGTTGCTTTTCCTGTTTACAGAAGTTCCCTGTATTAAATTGGAGTCCCAAGTGGCAGAAGCAGAGACTTTGGGTTGTTCATCATTATTCCTACAAATGCCCAGGAGTAAGGATGAAAGACACAAGCTACTCCTGACACCAAGCAAAACAGGATAAACAAACAGTGGGAGGTTTACTGATTGACACAGCAAACTCAACTCTCTTAGTTAAATGCTCATGGTGTCCCTGACAGCTCAACCTCTTGTATTCTGATTTTATATCACTGTATACAGACATTGTGACATTATTATGAATGTGATGTCTTGCGACTTTCAAAAGTAAATTGTGGTCACCCGCAAGTTAACAGGAAGGACAGAAGTTCTTACAGATGGAATTGAGCTCTGAACTCTGACCCCCTGAACAGTATTAGTGTCACGCTAACCACCACACTACTGTGGCACCCTTTCGGCTATAAATAATGGCCCTGTGGCAGGTTATCATTTTAGAGATGGGATTTGTGGAGTGTTCACAGCTGCCAGAGTCATGGGCAGAGAAGTAGCAGAAACATTTGCGATACTGCCTGCAGTTGAAGCCTTAAATTATAAACCACACAGTTAAGAGCAAAGCAGGGTTTGTCTGGAAGCATGAAAATGTTCTTGAAATAGACCAATATGATCTCTTCTGGTGGCTACTGAGGAGAGAATGGATTATGTTTGATCTTGGTGTAAAAAATTGATCTTGGTGTAGACTCCTGGTTGTCATGGCTTTATTGAAAAACTTGCATTTTTGTTTATTCTCTCCTCCTTTTTTCTGATTTAGTCCTGATTTTATCCTCGATGTGCTTGATTGTATTGAATCACCTGATGCTAGATTTCAGGGCCTCTTCCGTCTGTAGTAGTTTCCCTTGGGAAAGTTAATTGGTGCATATTTTGTTTTGTCTTCTGTGTGAATAGCTTAGTGAACTGTATATTTTAAAAATTTATTTATTGAGATACAGCACAGAATAAGCCTTTCTGGTTTCTGGCCATTCTGCTCATCAATCCCCCTATTTAATCCTAGCCTAATCACAGGACAATTTACAATGATTAGTTAACCTACCAACTAGTATGTCTTTAAACACTGGGAGAAAACTAACACGCTCGGAAGAAACCCACGCAGTTACTGGAAAAAAGTACAAACTCCTTACAGGCGGCGGGGGAAATTGAACCCTGGTTGCTGGCTCTGTGAAGTGTTGTGTTAACTGCTCTGCTACCATGCTGACCCCAACATTGTATTGGTATTGGGTTTGTTATTGTCACTTGTACAGTGAAAAGCTGTCGCATGCCGTCCATGTAGATCACTGACACTGAAGAAGCAGAGTAGGGAAAAAAGCAGAATGTATGTAACACTTACAGAGAAAGTGCAGTGGAGGTAGCCAAATAATGTGCAAGAGTCATGACAGGGTGGGTTGAGAGATCAAGAGTTCATTTTTTGTGTGAGAGATCCAGTGGGGTGGAAACTGTCCTTGAGTCTGGTGGTTTTGTATCTTCTGCTCAGTGGGAGGGAGGAGGAATACTGAATGACTGCGGTAGGTGGGACCTTTGATTATGTTGGCTGCTTTCCTGAGGCAACAGGGCATGTAGACAGAGTCAATTGGGAGAAGGCTAGTTTTCATAATGTGCAGTTGACAACTCTGCAATGTAATTATTGGTGATTTTTCAGAAAGTGGCTGGTTGCCAGTGTTGAGAAGCATCTCCTTGGTGAGCATCTGACAGCTATTCTTCAAAAAGGTAAAAGAAACCAAACATATAGAATATTTCTATTTAATTTTATCACATGGTTTAGTAAAACCTCTCCTTAGCCGTTTACACTAATTGCACTTTTTCTAATGTTAACCCACTTTTCACTTGTAACTTAACTCTTTTTGAATCTTCTAACTCCTTGGGCTTTCAGATGTTATAAACATGCTGTCATTTGTTCCATCTGTCATGCCTGAACCAATGCTTAGTATTTAATATTTTTTAACATGAAAGTGTAATAGAGCTCAGCATTCCTGGGTTTTATTGATAGAAGGGAGGTTTGAACAAAGGCCATTCCTATCACAGCAGTACTCAGGGTATACCGGAGGGCTCCTCCACTGTGGCAATCTGGATGGGGGTAAAATAAGAAAGGTGCAATTACACAGTAAGTTTATGCAATTGCACATTGCAATTGAGAGGTGAAGAAACAGGTACTAGGCCAGATTATGGAAGTGTACAGAAACAACAGGGTTTTCATGGTGGGGGACTTTAACATCTCTAGTACTCATAGCAACTTCCTTAACATAAGAAACTTCAATGGGTTGGGATTTCTTCAGTGCATCCAAGAGAGGTTCTTGGAACAGTATGTAGAGAGTATATTTAAAGGACAGAGCATAGTTTTGGGAAATAAGCTAGGTGGCTGAACATTTTGGGAATAGTTTCACAATTCATTATATGTTTTAAGATAGTTATGACTAAGGATAAAATTGGATTTGCAGGAGGAGCTAAATTGATGGAGGGCAAATTAAGACAAGATAAGACAGGATTGAGGGGCGTTGATTGGGAGTAGTTGCTGTCTGGACAGGTCGAGATCTGACACGTGGGAGTTGTTTAAAGACCAGTTGATCAGAGTTCAGGATTGGCATATTCTAGAAAGAGTAAGGATGAGGATGCTAAGGTAAGGGAACCTCATGACCCAAGAGTGTCATAAAATTAGTCAGGGGAAAAAAAGGAAGCATTCCTAAAGTTTAGGAAGTTAAAAATCGGACTGGTGTCTTGTGGAAAATAAAGATAGCAGGAAAGAGTTCAGGCAAATGATTAGGATGGCCAAAAGGGGCCATAAAATGACTTTGATGAGCAGGGTCAAGTACAATCCCAAAGCATAAAGTAAAAAAAAATGACTCGAATGTAAAGGAGGAAATTTGTACTGGAGTCAGAGCAAGTGGCTGAGTGGCTAAAAGAGAATTTTGTGCTGGTATTTATTGAGAAGGAATTGGAAAATATTGAAAACAGAGTGGAGCATGCTAATGTACCAGGACATTTTCAGATTAAAGAGATGGTATGCTGGGTTACTGAAAAAACATTAAGGTGGATAAGTTTTGCTCATCTAATGACGTATATCCCAGAATATTGAAAGGAGCAAAGTGAGAAGATGGCTGGGGTTTTGACCAAGGTCTTTGCCCTCTCAGGGGATAGGCGAGGTTCCAGAGGAGCAATTTTAAAAATTTTTGTTGTTTTATTTAGAGATACAGCACGGCAACATGCCCTTCCAGACCAACAAGCCTGCATTGCCCAAATATTAACCTACTAACTCGTACGCCTTTAGAATGTAGATGAATCCAGAACACCTGGTCAGAATCAACACGGACACTAGGAGAATATACAAACTCCTTTAAGGATGACAGCAAAATTAAACCCCAGTTACCGGTGCTAACTGCTGCCTTGTTCTGGAATTTCCCTCTAAAGTACACCGAATCAGAAACTGCTTATTATCACTAACTGATTTGTTGCGAACTTTGGGGGAAGAGATCAAAATTGTTAACTGGCTGAAGGGTTCACATATGGAATTCCACACAGAACATAGAGATAATATAATGGAACAAAAACATTGCTGGACAGGTCATCTGGCCCATGATGGTGTGCTGATCTTGCTGTTAATTTATACTAAAAACCTTGTGTATCATCCATATCCATCCATTCCCTTCATATTTATGTGTCCATCTAAAAGTTTCTTATAGTTTCACTGAACTGTTAGCTTTTTTACTGCCTTTAGACTCCAAACAGATAATTTTTCAAACCCATTCTTAGCTCATAACCGCTATATTTAAATCTTCCGTCTCATTTTTCCTTCAACCATCTGCTGTGAATGAAAATCCTCCACCATAAAAAAAAATATTGGCCATAGTCCTATCACAGTCTTCATAAATTTCCACTAATCCGGAACTGCCATTCATCTGGTCCACACAATTAATCATTCAGAAACATTGATTCCCATTTTGCAGTACTGCAACTTTATAATTCTTCAACCAACACACATCAAAGTTGCTGGTGAACGCAGCAGGCCAGGCAGCATCTCTAGGAAGAGGTACAGTCGACATTTCAGGCCGAGACCCTGCGTCAGGACTAACAGAAGGAAGAGTTAGTAAGAGATTTGAAAGTGGGAGGGGGAGGGAGAGATCCAAAATGATAGGAGAAGACAGGAGGGGGAGGGATGGAGCCAAAAGCTGGACAGGTGATTGGCAAAGGGGATACGAGAGGATCATGGGACAGGATGTCCGGGGAGAAAGAAAAGGGGGGGAGAGGATGGGCAAGGGTTACAGTCAGAGGGACAGAGGGAGAAAAAGGAGAGTGAGAGAAAGAATGTGTGTATAAAAATAAATAACAGATGGGGTACGAGGGGGAGGTGGGGCATTAGCGGAAGTTAGAGAAGTCGATGTTCATGCCATCAGGTTGGAGGCATTTATAATTCTTCCCTATGTTTACATGGTTAATTACCTCAATGTCCTTGCCTCTCCCTATCTCTGCCCTGCATTGCTGCATTCTCCATTCCAAGTGGCTATGCTCTTCCATTTTATCTCACCATTGGTGCATAAGCCTAACCCCTACCATTTAGAATTCCCTCTTTAAATGCTTCTGCCTTGTCATCTCCATGACTCTGTACTGACGATCTCTATACATTGTCGGACTATTTGAAAAATTAATATTAGAGCTGTTATATAAATATAAGATGTTCTATAGTTACATACATTAAATGCTTTATTTTTATTGTTTTTTTCAGGTCTCAATCAACTGCTTGATGAAAATAGAACTGCTGATCTCACTTTACTGTATCAGCTGTTCAGCAGGGTTAAAGGTGGTTTACCGGTCCTTTTGCAGCACTGGAATGAATATATCAAGGTAGTTGGTTTATTATTGTCACAAGGTATGTCCTGAGATACTGTGGGAAAAACTGTTTTGCACAGAGACTGAGCTACAGTGGCATGCAAACGTTTGAGCACCCTTGGTCAAAATTTCTGGTACTGTGAATAGCTAAGTGAGTAAAAGATGATCTGATTTCCAAAAGGCATAAAGTTAAAGATGACACATTTCTTTAATATTTTAAGCAAGATTACGTTTTTATTTCCATCTTTTACAATTTCAAAATAACAAAAAAGGAAAAGGGCCCAAAGCAAAAGATTGGGCACCCTGCATGTCAGTACTTAGTAATACCTCCTTTGGCATGTATCACAGCTAGTAAATGCTTTCTGTAGCCAGCTAAGAGTCCTTCAATTCTTGTTTGGGGGATTTTCGCGCATTCTTCCTTTCAAAAGGTGTCTAGTTCTGTAAGATTCTTGGGCCGTCTTGCATGCACTGCTCTTTTGAGGTCTATCCACAGATTTTCGATGATGTTTAACTCGGGACTGTGAGGGCCATGGCAAAACCTTCAGCTTGCACCTCTTGAGGTGGTCCTTTGTGGTTTTTCATCTTCAGCTTTTTTTACAGACGGTATGATGTTTGCTTCCAGAATTTGCTGGTATTTAATTGAAGATGAATTCTTCCCTCTACCAGTGAAATGTTCCCCATGCCACTGGCTGCAACACAAGCCCAAAGCATGATTGATCCACCCCCGTGCTTAACAGTTGGAGAGGTGTTCTTTTCATGAAATTCTGTACCCTTTATTCTCCAAACGTACCTTTGCTGATTGTGACCAAAAAGTTCTATTTTATCTTCATCAGTCCACGGGACTTGTTTCCAAAATGCATCGGGCTTGTTTAGATGTTCCTTTGCAAACGTCTGACGCTGAATTTTGTGGTGAGGACGCAGGAAAGGTTTTCTTCTGATGACTCTTCCATGAAGGTCATATTTGTGCAGGTGTCGCTGCACAGTAGAACAGTGCACCGCCACTCCAGAGTCTGCTAAATCTTCCTGAAGGTCTTTTGCAGTCAAATGGGGGTTTTGATTTGCCTTTCTAGCAATCCTGCAAGCAGTTCTCTCAGAAAGTTTTCTTGGTCTTCCAGACCTCAACTTGACCTCCACCATTCCTGTTAACTGCCATTTCTTAATTACATTATGAACTGAGGAAACGGCTACCTGAAAATGCTTTGCTGTCTTCTTATAGCCTTCCCCTGCTTTGTGGGCATCGTTTATTTTAATTTTCAGAGTGCTAGGCAGTTGCCTCGAGGAGTTGCTGATTGTTGGCACAAGGTTTGAGGAGTCAGGGTATTTATAAAGCTTTGAAATTTACATCACCTGGCCTTTCCTAATGATGACTGTGAACAAGCCATAGCCCTAACAAGCTAATTAAGGTGTGAGACCTCGGTAAAAGTCATCTGAGAGCTCAAATCTCTTGGGGTGCCCAAACTTACATGGTGCTCCTGTCCTTTTTTTCCACTCTAAAATTGTACAAAACAAAAGTAATACACTAATCTTGATTAAAATGTTGAAAAGAATGTTTTAATCTTTAACTTTGACTTTGGAGATCAGTTCATCTTAAGTTCATCTCACTTAATTATTCACAGTAACAGAAATTTTGACCAGGGGTGCCCAAACTTTTACATGCCACTGTATGCCCACATTTCTACTTTTTTTTTGTTGCTTTCTTGGGCAGAGCAGTTGCCATACCAAGATATGATGCATTCCACTACCAAGAGAAAATCTGCAGATGCTGGAAACCAAGCAGCACACACCACTAGGCTGCTTTTCGTGGTTCATCTGTAAAGGTTGGTGAGGGTCAGGGTCAGAATCAGGTTTATTATCACTAACTTAAATGATGTGAACTTTGTTGTTTTGTGACAGCAGTATAGTGCAATAACATATCAATTGTAAAATGAACAAGCAGTGGCCAAATAAGCAATAATAAAGTTGTGTTCACGGGTTCACAAACTATCCAGAAATCTGATAGCAAACAGGAAGAGGTTGCTCCTGAATTGTAATAGGTGGATCTTCAGATTCCTCCACCTCCTTTCCAGTGGTAGTAACATCCTTCGCAACTTCTATCGTCTTCAAAGTGATCCTACCAACAAATTATATCTTTATCTTTCCCCCCACCAATTTCCTCCCTCCATGATTCCCTTGTCCATTTGTCCTTCCCCACTAATCTCCCTCCCATCACTTAACCCTGCAAGCAGCCAAGGTGCTACACCTGCCCAGTCACCTCCCTCACTTACATTCAAGGCCCCAAAAGTCTTTCCAGATGAGAGGAGGGAGGAAATAAGGGGAGGGATGGGGGAAATAGAGGGGGTTGGGGGATGGGGAAATAAAGGGGGTTGAGAGATGGGGAACTAGAGGGGGTTGAGGGATAGGGAAATGGGGCTGAGAAATGGGGAAATAGAGGAGGTTGAGGGATGGGGAAATAGGGGCTGAGGGATGGGGAGAAGGGGTTGAGGGATGGGGGAAATAGAGGGGATTGAGGGATGGGGGAATAGAGGGGGTTGAGGGATGGGGAAATAGAGGGGGTTGAGGGATGGGGAAATAGAGGGGGTTGAGGGATGGGGTAAATAGAGGGGGTTGAGGGATGGGGAAATAGAGGCAGTTGAGGGATGGGGAAATAGGGGGTTGAGGGATGGGGTAAATAGAGGGGGTTGAGGGATAGGGGAATAGAGGGGGTTGAGGGATGGGGAAATAGAGGGGGTTGAGGGATGGGGTAAATAGAGGGGGTTGAGGGATGGGGTAAATAGAGGGGGCTGAGGGATGGGGAAATAGAGGGGGTTGAGGGATGGGGGGAATGGAGAGGGGATAGATGGAAATGGAGGCTGGTATTTCCAGCAGTTAGTTTTATTGTTGTTCAATGATTGAATTGCTATTCCAAGCTCCCTGAAGTATATGGATGACATTTGGTCTTCATGGAAACAGGTTGTTGCAATCTTTTTGATGGAAAATGGTTGAGACATAGATTCCGTCTTTGAAGAAATGTGCATGAATTGGACCCTTTGTTTCCAGTTTCCAGACAATACCCATGTTGGGACAGCAGCTTTTAAATCTGGTAAAAAAATCCTCACATGTCCACATAAACAGATGTAAAAGGAACTTCAGCTGTCGTGGCAGATCATCAAGACAATTTATAAGGATTTGCTACACTAGTTGGCCTCGGGCTTACTAACCAATTTCTGGAATGAGGTGGAATTAGCGCACGTTTATGAACCTTTAGCATGTTTATTTGCTGATGCTGGATCTTCAGACTTATGGGCACTTGATTTTATTCTGTCTTTTACCTTACAGACTATTGGCACTACAATTGTGGTTAATCCTGAGAAAGACAAGACAATGGTTAAGGAGCTGCTAGACTTCAAAGATAAAGTTGATCATATAATCGAAGTGTGCTTTCTAAAAAATGAAAAGTTTGTCAATACAACGAAAGAAGCATTTGAGACTTTTATCAACAAAAGGCCAAACAAGCCTGCTGAGTTGATAGGTATGGCAGAAGTCTTATTTTGTAGCATGACAGATTTGGTGACAATGGCAATCATAAAGTGATGCTATAGTATTACTAAGCCTTTGTTCTCAGAACTTAATATTTTGCGTACATCTCTTTTTGCTCTTTTGGCTACTCGCTTTCCAATTTATCCTTCTTGACATTGTTGTAAAAAATGAGTTATACCTTCCACAGTGGCATACCTTGGCATCCCTTTGCAAACTTGCCTTGCCAAATATAAGTTCACTACAGCACAGAAACAGACCTTTCATCCTATCTGCCTAGTCCCATCAACCTGCACATCCCATCCTTGTAATTAACCAAGCTTCTTGCATCCACCATGCAGGCAGCTCATTCCACACTTGTGCTACCCTCTGAGTGAAGTTCCCCCTCAGGATCCCCTTAAATATTTAACCTTTCGCCCTTAACCTCTAGTTCTAGTCTCACTTAACCACTGGCAAAAGCCTGCTTGCATTAACCCTATCTACACCCTTCATCATATTGTATACCTCCCTCAAATCTCCCTTCATTTTCCTACACTCCAGGGGGCAGCGGGGAGTCCAAACTTGTTCAGCCTTCCCCTGTAACTCAAGTCCTGGAAAATGATTTCATTGAAAACAAAAAATGAGGGAATTGAAGGCAGTGTTCAGCAGGTAGTAACTGTATTCTGTCCACTAACATCAGTAATAAACCCCACTTGTCTGTTCTGTCCTATCTACAAATTGCTATTTGTTTAAACCTTTTTGGTCACATTCATCTGGTCACTGTGTTCCTAGGATAATTTCTCTTTTCAAATCGCCTCACAGAGCAGACTTTTCAGCTTTGATTGTATGCCATTTCTACACAATCTTGGTTATTGTGCTAAAAAGTCAGGAGGCTATTCCATTTTGTCAAATCTATAAATCTTGCATGTGTTGTCAATTTTTCAAGAGCTTTGCAGTTTAAATATCTTTTAATTAGATTTAATTTGTTTCTAGCCAAGTATGTTGATTCCAAATTACGAGCGGGTAACAAAGAAGCAACAGATGAAGAACTGGAAAGAATACTTGACAAGATCATGATCATATTTAGGTTTATTCATGGTGAGTTAATCTTGTTGATTTATAGCTGTATTAGGAACCGTCTAAAACACGATCAGTTTATTTTTGATCTTCATTGTTGGTTCCGCAAAGGCAAGAATAGATTAACCCTCCAGGGGCAACAAGTAACTCCTACTAATGATCAAGATGACTGTTTGGTCTTATTCTTCTTTTCCTATGTTCTTAATTGGAAAATATTGTGAAGAATTTAAAGTCATACATGATTTTTAAATTACCATGCATGGTAGTCATCTAGCTCCTCATTTAACTACAGTATGTTTGTATTTCATTCTGACATTTGTATATCCTTTTTGTGAGCCCGTGTGTTTCCTCTGAGTGATCTGGTTTCCTCCCCCAATCCAAAGACATAGTAGTTACTAGATTAATTGGCCATTGTAAATTGTCTCATGATAGGCTGGACAGTGCGGCTAATTGGGCTGGGAAGTCCTGTATTGTGTTGTCTCTAAATCAATCAATCAGTGGGCACCTCTGGTGAGACTGCAGTGTACTGCTTGTCGCGTAGTGGTGATTGACCACTGCTGTCAACCACTGCCAGAAGTTTGATACTAGTAGGTGGCTTGCAAGCCCACTACTGAAGGCTGTTTTTTGGAACTGCAATCTCATAGTAGCTAGAGCAGGGTAGCAGGTTTCCTTGTTTAAAGGTATTAATGAGCTGATTTGTTTTTGTTCCATAACAACAATTTAAAAGATTTCTGGTAGTTTTTTATTTCCAAATTTGGCTTTGCAGTCTATTATTGGTCTTATGGTTTTATTTTAAGTCCAGGATAATTATGAAAAATCAATACATTTGGGGATGGATCAATAAACAGCCAATATATATTTGCATTGCTTTGTGTTTTTAAACCCTTAACAGAAATAGTGATAAGGTGCAGTCTCTTCACAGCTAATTTGTCAGGACCGCAAGACACCACACCTGAGATAATGAGAGTAAAATTAGGCAGAGTTTCAGCGTTGACTACGTAATGAACCCTATCTCCCTTCATTTCCTAAGGATGCATATACAGAATGTTACACAATGATAGCAGTGACTTGTTATGTGGTCCCCAGGACTCAATTTTGTTTCATTTCCTTCCAACAGGAAAAGATGTATTTGAGGCTTTCTATAAGAAGGATTTGGCAAAACGGCTACTGGTGGGAAAAAGTGCTTCCGTAGACGCTGAGAAATCAATGCTGTCCAAACTGAAACACGGTACATCTACATGGGCACTGTTCAGCTCTAAGATGGTCTTGTTTTGTTCTGCTCTGTTGAAACCAAGTAAACCTATGTGTGTTCTTCATGTCAGATGTTGGAATTCTGGGAGACCTCCACTCTCCCTGATAACTACTTCTGCATGAAGTACAACTGGCTGCAGCTCCTTACACACTGTCTTAGGGAAATGGAACTGGAGCTGCAAGTGGATGACCAACAGCTCATACAGGAGAAGGAGGGGATAGATTTACAGAGGTATTCACCCCTAAGTTGCAGGAGGCAGGCAGCTGGGGGACTGTCAGGAGAGGGAAAGGGGATAGGCAAATGGTGCAGTATACTCTGATTGTTCCACTCAATTACAAGTGTATCACTTTGCGTACTGTTTCTGTTTGGGGTGGGAGGGAATGACCACCCTGGGAAAAACCACAGTGACCAGATCTCCGACACACAGTCTGTCTCTGTGGATCTGAAGGGAAAGGGAGTGCACTGGTGACAGGGGATTCAGTTGTTAGGGGAACAGACAGATGGTTCTTTGGGCATGAAAGAGACACCTGGATGGTATGTTCTCTTCCAGCAGCATCAAGCATGTCTTGAATCAATTCACAGCATACTAAAGGGGAAGGGTGAGCAGCCAGAATCCATGGTACCTATTGGTACCGATGACATGGATGGGAAAAGAGATGAGGTCCTGAACACAGAATATAGGGAGCTAGGTAGGAAGCTGAAAAGCAGGACCTTAAGCGTAGGAATCTCTGAATTGTTGCCTGTGCCACACACCACTGAGGGTAAGAATAGGATAACTTGGCATATGAATGTATGGCTGAGGAATTGGTGCAGGAGGCAGGGTTTGAAATTTGTGGATCATTGGGATCTCTTCTGAGTTAAGGTATTTTCTATACCAAAACGACGGGTTACACCTGAGCTTAAGGGGTGCCAATGTCCTTGTGGATAGATTTGCTGGTGCTGTTGCGGGGGGTGGGGGGCTAGTTTAAACTAGTTTCTTAGGGCAAAGGAGCCAGAGTGATAGGATGGGGCAGTTGGTGCACAGGTGGATGCAGTGTTTGAGAGTCTGTGAGGGGATAGGTAGGTGATGGGGCAAAATTGCAGTTAGCGGGATGGATTGAAGTGTATCTATTTTAATGAAGATGTATCAAGAGCAAGGGCGAGGAACTTACAGTATGGGTCAGTACTTGGAACTATGATGTTGTGGCTATTATGTAGATTTGGCTGTCACAAGGGCTGGAATGGCTGCTGGATGTTCCAGTGTTTGGATGTTTTAAAAGAGATGGGGAAGTGGCATTGCCAGTCACAGTCAGGTACAGATGTCATGGTGGGATCACCTATTGAATCAGTGTGGGTGGAAGTCAGAAACACAAAGGGAGTAATCACACTATTGGGAGTATACTATACACCCCCCCCCCCCACCCACAACAACAGAGACATCGAGGAACAGATCAGATGGATTTTGGAAAGATGCAAAAATATCAAGGTTGTTGTCCTGTGGGACTTCAACTTTCCTAATATTGATTGGCACCTCCTTAGTGCAAAAGGTTTCAATGGAGAAGAATTTGTTAGGTGTGTCCAGGAACGATTCCTGCTCAATATGTAGACAAACTGAACAGAGAGGAGGTCACACTGGACCTAGTGCTAGGCAATGAGCCAGATCTCTTCGTGGGGGAGCATTTCAGAGACAGTGACAACTCACTGACCTTTTGTATGAGAAAGAATTAGTGGGGGAGGGGGGATTATGCTATCAGGCAGGAACTAGGGAGCATAAATTGGAACAGATATACTCAGAAAAATGTACAACAGAATGTGGATGTTCTTTACGAAGTACTTGCATGAGGTTCTGGTTAAGTTTGCCCCATTGAGGCAGGGAAAGGATGAAGGAACCATAACTTACAAGAGAGGTGGACATCTAGTCAAGAGAAAGAAAGAAGCTTATTTGGGGTTTAGGAAGCGAGGAGGATACAGGGCTCTAGAGAGTTGCAAGGTAGCTAGGAAGAAGCTGCAGAATGGAATTAGGAGAGCTGGAAAAGGGCATGAGAAGGCCTTGGGAAGTAGAATCAAGGAAAATCCAACACATTCTACACATGTGAAAAACAGGAGTTTGGCCAGAGTGAGGGTACGAAAGGGAGCAGGGATAACTGGGAATTATAGATCTTATGAGCCTTACTTATCTGGTGAGCAAATTATTGGAGAAGATACTTAAGAGGCAGGATTTGCAGGCATTTGGAGAAGCATAGTCTGGTGAGTGATAGTCAGAATTGGCTTATGAAGGGCAATTCATGCCTCACGAGCCTAACTGAATTCTTTGAAGATGTGATAAAGCACGCCGATGAAGGCAGAGCAGTGAATGTGGTGTGTATAGAATTTAGTAAGGCATCTGATAAGGTTCCCCATAATAGGCTCATTCAGAATATCCAGGAGGGATGGAATCAGGGAAGCTTTTATGTCATCGTCTTCTTCTTCTTGGGTCCTTAGCTCCCAGTAGAGCATAGGCCAGCGATGATCTCCCATTTCCATTGTCCTGTGTTCTGAACCAACAGCTTGGATGTGTGGATGCAGAACTGGCTTCTGCACAAAAGAGAGGGTGGTAATCAATGGAGTGTATCCTCCCTGCATGTTGGTGACCAGTGGTGTTCCGAGGGGGATCTGTTCTCTGCTCTGTGATTGATTGATTTATTTATTTATTTCTCTTTCTCTCTCTTTCTCTCTCTCTCTCTCTCTCTCTCTCTCTGTCATATCATATAGAAAAACTAGGATAAGGAGGTGGAAGGGTAGGTTAGTAATTTTGCAGATGATTGAAAGTTGTGAATAGTGTGGAGAGTTGTATAGGTTGTGGTGGGGCATTGACAGGATGCAGAGCTGGCTGAGAAGTTGCAGATGGAGTTCAACCTGGAAAAGTGTGAAGTGATTCATTTTGGAGGGTTGATATTGAATGCAGAGTACAGAGTTAATACAGGGTTATTGACACTGTGGAGGAACAGTGGGACCTGGAGTCCACGTTCATCGATCCTTTAAAGTTATTGAGAAAGTTGATAGGTTTGTTCAGAAGCCATATGGTGTATTGGCCTTCATTTGTAGGGGCTGCGAAATAATGTTGCAGCTCTATAGAACCCTAGATAGACCACACCTGGAATATTGTGTTCATTTCTGGTTACCTCATTAAAGGAAGGAAGTAGAAGGTTTAAAGACGTTGCAGAAGAGATTTAACCAGGATGCTGCCTGGACTAGAGGCCACGTCTTATGAAGATAGGTTGAGTGAGCTAGGGCTTTTCGCTTTGGAGCAACGGAGGATGAGAGATGACGATGGAGGTGTACAAGATGATAAGAGGCACAGATAAAGTGCTTAATTTTTGTTTCCCAGGGCAGGAATGACTAATACAAGGGGGTATAATTTTAAAAGTATTTGGAGGGAAAATAGATGGAATGTCAGAAGCATGGTTAATACATAGAGAGTGATGGGTGTGTGGAACACCCTGCCAGGGGTGCTGGTAGAGGTAGGGACATTAGGGACCTTGAAGAAACTCGTAGATAGGAATGTGGATGATAGAAAAATGGAGGCCTATGTAGGAGAGAAGGGTTAGGTTGATCTTGGAGTAGAACAAAAGCTTGGCATGATGTCATATTCTATATGCAAGTATTTTGATTTCTGTGACCAGTTTTTGCTTTGTTTCTGTAGAATGTGGAGCTGCATTCACCAGCAAGCTAGAAGGGATGTTTAAAGACATGGAACTTTCAAAAGATATTATGATCCAGTTTAAGCAGGTAATCCTTCATGCAGACATTATTTGTAAGTTTTCTTTCACTTTATCCTGTGTCCTCTACTCCTTGGCCTACTATGATCTGTGATTTTTTTTTTTGCTTATACATTCAAATAATGGATGCTGACAACATCATTATTAATCTCCTATGATTGGCTGCTAGACCACTCCTTTTACCATTTTGAAGTTATATACAGAGTAAGACAGCAGATTTCTTTGCTTAAAGGGAATTAGTAAATCAGTGGAATTTTACAATAAAATCAGCTGAAAGTTTCAAAAAATATTTAATGAATTTAATTTAAATTCCCCTTCTATCGTGAGGGGTTTTGAACTCCTGAGTCTTGAGCATTCACACAGACCTCTAGTTTGGAACAACCCAAGCCTAGAAGTGTAATGTGAATTTGGAGGTTTAGCATCGGCTGACTGTCCCACCATGAATTGTACCACATCTGAACAGGGTTGCCCTGGCTCCTGGTGCTCAAAAATATTCCCGGTGGCAGATATCGCTCCAAAGCAGAGGCTCTGATTTTTCTCTCCCATCTCATCTGTAGCCTGGAGACATAAATTAATTTCATTGCAGCTGCATCATTTTACAGATTGAAGTTGTGAACTGGCTGATACAACAAGCTTGGTACATAATTATGAAGTAGAAGAGAATTTTGAAATTTACTTCTAATTTAGACCTAAGTAATTAACTGATGCAACAGAGAGAATGTTATAATTGTTTAGTAGTTTGAGTAGTGTTTAATGTGAAGCATTAGTATCTGTTAAATAAGTGTGTAGTGGTCAGTAATGAGTCACCATATTCATTGTCTTTACAAAAACTGTGCTTGGTACTATTGTTTGAGTCCAATTAGACATGACTCTATTTCTGTGCAAGTTCATCCAGCCAAATTCCTCTTTGATCAAGCATTTGCTCAGCACGTTGCATGCTTTCACTCAACCAATTGCTAATGTCTCTTTGGAACAAGTGTCTCCACCTGATCCCTAAAGGAGTTGGTTGCACACTGACATGGTATTGGTAGTTATGGTGACACTTTGTATTCTGTGGAAAGATGTTGAAGAGAATTAAGTAGGTGTGTTGCTTGTTCTTTCCAGAGGTTTGCACAGAAACACTTTCACCAGACTATTGAATCAGAATCAGGTTTAATATCACTGGCATATGCTATGAAGTTTGTTACATTGTGGCAGCAGTATAGTGTAGTACATAATTTAAAAAAAAACACTAAATTACAATTTGCAAAAAGAGAGGGGAAAATGAAGTTTTCATGGGTTCATTCAGAAATCTGATGGCGGAGAGGAAGAAGCTGTTCTGGAAATGCTGAGTGTGTATCTTCACGTTCCCGTGCCACCTCCTTGATGGTAGCAATGAGAAGAGGACATGTCCTGGGTGATGGGGGTCCTTAATGATAGATAACGCCTTTTGAAGATGCCCTCATCGCTGAGGAGGCTAATGCCCTTGATGCAATTGGCTGAGTTTACAACTTTCTGCAGATTTTTACGATCCTGTGGAATGGCATCTCCATTTTGGTGACATACCAAATCTGCTCCAACACCAAATGAAGTATAGAATCAAAACTGTTCAATGTCATTTCCTGTACACAAGCTTAAGGAGATTGAAAGAATTGTTAGTGGATTCAATGCAGCACAAAAAAAGCAAAAGATAACATATTAATAATAATAAACACACACACAATAAATATAAATATATAAGAAAGCTTGTATATATAGATTGTATGTCCATAAAGTGGCACTATACTCTACGTAAGTTGACTGACAGGAAATAATATATTGGTGGAGGTGCTGATCAGCCTTATTGCTTGGGGAAAGTAACTTTGTGTCTGGTGGTCCTGGCATGGATACTACGTAGCCGCCTCCCTGATGGGAGCAGGACAAACATGAGCAGCCTGTGTGTGATCCTTCATGATGTTACTAGCCCTTTTCTGGCACCTTTCTGTATATATGTGCTTAATGGTGGGTAGCTAGTGCCAGTGATACGTTTTTAACTACCTGTTGCCGAGCCTTCCTGTCTTATCGCAGTGCAGTTTCAGTACCGTGCAGTGATTTTAGCTTGTTAGGATGCTCACTACTGTGAATCTATAGAATGATGTGAGTGTGGATGTGTAAAGTCCAGTCCTCTTCAGCCTCCACAGAAAGTAGAGGTGTTGGTGAGCTTTCTTGACTGTGTAGGACTGAAACTGCTGTGCCGTTGATGTAAGTAGGGTGTGAGTTATCATGAAGTTGGTAACCATCTCCTTCGTTGATATTAAAGAAGAAGTTATTTGCCTGGCATCAGACCTTGAGCTCCTCCACCTCTCTATAGGCTATCTCATTGTTGTTGGTGATGAGCCCCACTGCTGTCATGTCATTGGTGAACGTGACGATGTGATTACTCGGATATTTGACTGTGCAGTTATGTGTGAGCTCAGCACATAGCCCTTGGGGCACCCATATTGAGGATGATGGAGAGCAAGCGGTAGTTTTGTATCCTGACTGTCAGATGTCTGTTGGTTAGGAAGTCCAACACCCAGTTGCACGGTGGTGTATTTAGACCGAGGAGTAGGAGTTTGTTCGGCGAAGTCTGTGGAACAACAGTGTTGATTGTCAAACTGAAATCCAGAAACAGTGTTGTGACACGTGTCCTTGTGATCAAGGTGTGTCAGGGCTAGACGCATGGCAGGTGTTATGGCATTATGGAGAGGTTCTGTCAGTAAGCATATTGATGAGTATCCAATGTGCCAGGAATGGAGTTTTTGATATGTGGAATTATCAGCTGTTCAAAGCACTTCATGATGATTGGCATCAGTGTCACCGGTTGGTAGTCGTTTAGTTCTGAAGGTGTAGAGTTCTTTGGTACAGGGATGATGGTGGCTGATGTGAAGCATTTGGGGACAGCTGCCTGGATAAGTGAAGTGTTGAAGATAATCGACAAAGAAAACAGTGAGCTAGTGTGCATTCTCCCTAGTACTTGGCCTGGGATGTTGTTTGGCCCGGCTGTCTTATGGGGATTGACTCGGCAGAGTCCTTCTCATCTTTGCTTCTGTTGCACCTGGGAATAGAGTTGCTTTTGTGGCCAGTGTTGCCTTCCATGCCTTGAAGCATACATAAAAGTTGTTTAGAGCATCAGGAAGGAAGACGTCACTGGTAAAATTGATGCTGTTTTCCTTGCATGGTCAGTAATGCCCTTGATGCCCAGCTAGAAATGCGGATAATCTTTATCAGACCTGAATTGTTTGCACAAAGGCAGTCTTTGTCGCCAAAGATGAGGTTTCTGCTGACTGCTCTGAGAGCTGTTCTGTCAGCAGGTTTGTAGTATGGAGCACACCTCTGCATGCAGCCAGGGCTTCTGGTTGGGCTGTGAGATCACCATTCTTGAGGTACCAATATTGTATACACACATGCTAATGTAGCTGATGACAGATGAGGCATATTCCTTGAGGTCTGTGCCTGCTCCGTTTGTGGTGGCCTCCTTGAACATCTGCCAGTTAGTCCACTCAAAACTATCGTAAACCATAGAGATTGCCTCATTAGGCCATTCGGTGATAGTTCTCTTGACTAGTTTCTCCCTTTTCAGCAGTGGTTGGTATGCTGGTGTTAATATTACGGAGAGGTGGTCAGAGAGGCCAAGATGAGGCTATGAGGTGGCTTTGTAAGTACTGCATCTGTTTGTATAAACCTGGTCCAGTCTATTTGTTCCCCCAGTGGCCATGGTGACGAAACTGTAAAGCTCTCCCAGTGCATTCGCGCTCTGCTACGTTGAACACAACTGTAAACTCATTAAGCAGGTAATGTGGCTGGTATTTAATTCTATGATGCTCACTTTCCCCAGAACAGTGACTGCTAGCTACAGATAAGTTTGTGCATCAACCTTTGTTAATGTACACACAGATTCCACCTCCTTTGGATTCCCCGACAGGGAGTACCTGTCTACAGAACAGAGTCATCCCATCAGGTTGAAACACTGAGTCAGGTACGTTATAGTCGCTGTCATGCCTTTTTGCAATTGCATCAGTATGTTGGGCCCAGGATAGATCTTCAGAGATGTTGACACCCAGCAACTTGAAACTGCTCACACTTTCCATTGCTGATCCCTCAGTGAAGACTGGTGTGTGTTCCCTCAACTGCGTGGTTCTATTGACGTTGAGTGCAAGATTGTTGTTGTGGTACCACTCAATCAACAGATCTGCCTCATTCCTGTATGCCTCCTTGTCACAGTCTGAAATTCTGCCCTCAATAGTTATATCACTGGCAAATTTATAGATGGCATTTGAGCTGTGCCTAGCCACATAGTCATGGATGCAGAGAGGGCTGATTATCAGCAAGTTGATGTTATCTCCAATCTGCACTGACAGTGGTATTCTGATGAGGGACTTGAGGATCCAGTTGTAAAGGGAGACACTGAGGGTGTGATGGTGTCAAATGCTGAGCTGTAATTAATAAACAGAAGCCTGATGTATTACTATTTTCCAAGACTGAGTGGAAAGCCAGTGTGATTGCATCCGCTGTAGACCTGTTGCGGTGATAAGCAGCAGGTTCAAGTCCTTGTTTAGGCAGGACGTTTTAGCCATGACCATCCCCTTAAAGCACTTCGTCGCAGTAGATATGAGCACCACTGAGCAATAGTCATTGAGATAGCTCTTCGTAGGCACGGACATGTTTGTTCCCTTCCGAAGCAGGTGGGAGCTTCCGACTGCAGCAGTGAGATATTGAAGATCTTGAACAATATTTTGTTGATGAAGCCATCAATATCCCAGGAATCTGGATGCTCAAAGATTAAGGAAGCCATCTAATGTAACTCTTAAATTATTCAATCATTGATGAGGAAGCCAACTCAAATATCACATTTGAGGGATCTAGTGCCTGTAGAAGATTTTAAAAAATTATCTTTATTTGTCCCATGTGCATCAAAACATACAGTGAAATGTATCATTTGTGTCAAATCAGCAAGTATTGTGCTGATCAGCCCATAAGTTTCGCCATGCTCTCAACACCAACACTCACTAACCCTAACTGTACGTCATTGGGGTGTGGAAGGGGAACAGAATTCCCAGAAGAAACTCAGGTGGTCACAAGGAGAACATGAAAACCCCTTTCAGACAATGGCAGGAATTGAATCCCAATCTTGCTGCTGCGCTGTAAAGCATCGTGATCCCATACCATCCTAGAAGAAATGATAAAATTGTGGAGATCACAGAGGTATCACACTGAGCTTTAAATGCCAAGTTGTGAAATAGCATTTCAGCACATGGACATTTCCTTCCAATGTCCAGAGAAGAAGATTGTGAATCAGATTCAAGTTTACAAAGGTCATGAATTGTGTTGTTTTGCAACAGTTCAGTGCAAAACATAAAAATTACTGTAAGTTACAAAATAAATGGTGCAAAAGATGAATGATGAGGTTCATGGAACATTCAGAATTCTGATGGAGGAGGGGAAGAAGTTGTTCTTAAAATATTGAAATGTGGCTCTCCTTGCTCCTGTACTTCCTCCCCAGTAGTAGTAATGAGAAGCAGGTATGTCCCAAAAGTGAGGGTCATTGGCATTGGACGTCACTTTTTGAGGCACTGCCTCTTTAAGATGTTCTTGATAGTGGGGCGAGTTGTGCCTTCCATGGAGCTAGCTGAGTCTACAACTCTCTACAGCTGGGCTCGATGCCAGAACGCTCTCCTCTATACATCTGTAGGAATTTGCAAGTCTTTGCCAACATACCAAATCTCCTCTAACTCCTAATGAAGTAGAGCCACTGGTGTGCCTTCCTCATTTTTGCATCAATCTGTCAGGGGTAGGGTAGATCCTAAGAGGTGTTGACACCCAGGAATTTGAAGCCTCTTTTGTTTTGTGTGTTTTATATAGCTACATGAATTTGCACAGTTTAGTCGTGGGTCATCGCTAGTATAAAGATTAGTACCAGAACAAAGTCATGTGGCAAACTATTATTCACCTGTAGCACCTGGTTTTGTCTGTCAGGTGGATACCGAATTTTGGTTACATAAGACAATACTAAAGAGATTGACAGAGGTTTGACAGCTGGCACGCTTAGATAACTAACAACCTTCCTTTGTGGAAAATGGTATCATAACCAGCTTTGGCTGTGTCTGTCTGAGTTGAACCGTGAATTTAACAGCAATTAAAGATATTTTTCCTTGAGTGAATTGGCCTGGCTGCACACTAGAGGGAGCCTTTTGGATCATCAGTCTGTTTTTCTACTTTAGTCTCTCTCACCTCCTTTGATTCTTTCATTCTCTTGTATACATTAGTAAAGAATTCTGCTTGGTTTTTACATCCTGCAGTTCCCAGAAACTCTGAAACTGCCCTGCCTATACCTTGTGGTCTTACCAGATTTGGCATCTGCCAGGGCTTGATTTCCTTCTCTTATTGAATGTGCTTGCTTTCATTTCCTCTTGTGTGATATAAACCAATTAATATGTTGGCTTTGAGTATATGTGTTGTCCTTGGCTTAATGCAGTGTTCCAAAGACGTGATGATGCCTGCAGCTCAGCTGATCTATTTTTGTTCCTGAACAGAGGTTTGACATTCCTTGAGGCCCCTCTTCTTTCCTGCAGATGTACTTTACCCTTTTCCCAGAGTGACTGTCCATTACCTCTGCAACAAATGTATGGATCTCTTTCTTTTAGAGCAATAACCCACCCCCTTAGCACTACATATTGATCTGTTGTCAGCACATTTGTTGTTGTCTGCACATGCACATAGGTCTCTTTCTCTCTCTCTCAATGCAATGTGAATACACTTGGTATTAAAGCTATCTCCCACATGCATGTTTTTATTTAATTGATATGTAGTTATGCACAGACACAATAAATTATTGACAAGTAAAAACCTCAAATGTCAAAAAACATCCTGAACTGCACCGACAGTTCAGCGAGAAAGCCGAAGGACCGAAAGCAGGTGAATGATGTGATGAATTTAATGTGAAAATATTATGCCGATGGCTTCAGTCAGGAAAGTTGACGAATTTGATAGTGCTAATGAAGGCTGGGAGTCTTGTATCGAGAGGGTTGAACTGTATTGTAGTGTGACTAAAGTGGAGGAGCAAAAGGAAGTTATCTACACTTAGTTTAATGAGTGCAAGGACATACAGTCTCTTACGCACCTAGTAATTCCTGAAAAACCAGCAAGCAAGGTGTTCGACAAAATTCTTAATATTTTACAAAAAGAACCAAAAAGAGCCTTTCTGAATACATTACAGAGCTGCATAAACTTTCTCAGTACTGAGACTTTAGAGATGGACTTTCTGATGCATTAAGGGACAGGCTTGTATGTAACATGCATAGTCAAAGCACTCAAAAGAGGTTACTATCCAAAAAAGACCTAACCGTAAAACAGACATTGACCATTGCAATATCGTTAGAGACTGCAACAAAGAATGCAGTAGAACTACAGGAAAGGAGGTTAGAATGTGAAATGCACAAAATATCCCTGAATGGTGCAAAAAGCCAAAATGTTAAAAATGTGGCAAATCCTTCCACGATGCAAATGACTGTTGGTTCAAAGCACAACTGTGGTCTCAAACACAAAACTAAGCAAATGAATAATGTGACCAAATGTAAAAGAGAATCAGACAGTGCAGGGTCTGACAAAGGTGAGCTGTCATGCCTAGAACTGCCTAGTATTACTGAAGCAGATCACAATATAGTATGGATGTGTCCGGTGTAAAACTGAAAATTGAGCTGGATACAGTCAGCTTCATCCATAATTCCAGAGGGTGACTACCACAGACTGTTTTCTAAGATACCATGAGAGAAGACCTCTGTGATGCTAAAGACTTGCACGGAAGTAAAAGTGTCTCCCAAAGGCAAACTGATGATGAGCCAGTTGGTTGAGTAGTAGATGATGTAATATGCAATATGAATTTTAGGAAGGACAAGCCAATTATTGGGTACAACTGCAGGCAGAGCAAAGTTGTACCACAGAGGCAAAATTCATAAAGGCGAAGAATGCAGGACTGAAGATGCTGTACTTAAATGGAATGAGGTGGACAACATCGTGTCACAATTAAAGATTGGTCGGTATGATGTTGTGGGCATCACTGAGTCATGGCTGAAAGAAGGTCATAGTTGGGAGTTTAACATCAAAGGATATATTTTGTATTGAAAGGACAGGCAGGAAAGGCATAGGCAGTGATGTGGCTCTTGGTAAAAGATGGAATTACATCTTTAGAAAAAGGTGACATAGAGTCAGAGAATGTCAAATCTTTGTGGGTGGAGATAAGAAACTGCAAGGGTAAGAAAAAGCATTCTGGGAATCATATATAGGCCTCCAAGTAGAAGCCAAGATGTGGGGTTGAGATTGCAAAGAGAGCTAGAAAGGACATGTGACATTACTCTTATAACAATTGTAATTGGGGACTTCAGTATGCAAGGGGATTGGGAAAATTAGGTTATTGTCAGATTGCAGGAGAGGAATTTCTTGAGTGCATACGAGATGGCTATTTATTGCAGCTTGTGCTTGAGCCTACTCGGGGAAAGGCTATCTAAATTGGGTATTGTGTAATAACCCACATCTTATTAGGGAGCTTAATGTAAAGGAACCAGTAGGAGGCAGTGATCATAATATGATTGAATTCATACTGCAATCTGAGAGGTCACATGCATCAGTATCGTAATGGAATAAAGGGAATTACAGAGGCACGAGAGAGGAGCCTGCCCAGCTGGATTGGAAGGGGACACTGACGGGGATGGCGGCAGAGCAAAGGTGGCTGAAGTTTCTAGGAATAGTTCACAAGGCTAAGGATAGGTATGTCCCACAGAAGAAGCAGTTCTCAAATGGCAAGGCAAGGCAATCTTGGCTGACAAGGAAAGTTGAGGTCTACATAAAAGACAAGGAAAGGGCATATAATGTAGCAAAAGTGATTGGGAAGTTGGATGATTGCAAATTTTTAAAAATTCAACAAAAGGAAACTAAAAAACTATAAGAAGGGAAAAGATAAAATATGAGGGCAAACAAGCTGATAATATAAAGATTTTTCAGTTACATAAAGAATTAAATGGAGGTAAGAGTTGATTGCAACCACTGGAAAACGATGCTGATGAGGTAGTAATAGGGGACAAAGAAATGGCAGATGAACTTAATAAGTACTTTGCTTCAGTCTTTACTGTGGAAGACACTAGCAGTGTGCCAGAAGTCCATTAGTGTCAGGGAGCAGGAGAGAGTGTCATTGCTACTACCAAGGAAAAAGTGCTACGTAAACTGAAAGGTCTTAAGATGGATAAGTCACCTGGATCAGATGGACTACAGTCCAGAGTCCTGAAAGAGGTTGCTGAAGAGATAATGGATGCATTGGTCATGATCTCCCAAGAATTACTTGATTCTGGCATGGTCCAGGAAGCTTGGAAAATTGCAAATGTCACTCCACTCTTTAAGAACGGAGGAAGACAAAAGAAAGGAAATTATAGGCCATTTAGCTTAACCTCAGTGGTTGGGAAGTGTTGGAATCTATTATTGAGGATGAGGTTTGGGGCTACTATTTGGAGACTAATGATAAAATAATTCAAAGTCAGCATGTTTCTGTAAAGGGAAATCTCGCCTGACAAATCTGTTGGAATTCTTCAAAGAAGTAACAAGTAGAATGGACGAAGGAGAGGCAGTGGATGTCACTTACTTAGATTTTCAGAAGGCATTTCATAAGGTGCCTCACATGAGGCTGCTTCACAAGATAAAATCCTGTGGTGTTATAGGGAAGATACTGGCATGGATAGAGGAATTGCTGGCAAGTAGAAGGTAGCAAGTGGGAATAAAAAGGACTTTCTGGTTGGCTGCCAGTGACTGGTGGTGTTCCTAAGGGGTCAGTATTAGGATCGCTACTTTTCACACTGTTTGCCAATGATTTGGATAATGGAATTGATGGCTTTGTGACAAAGTTTGCAGGATGATACAAAAATAGGTGGAGGGATAGTTAGTGCTGAGGAAGCAATGCGATTGCAGAAGAACTTGGACAAATTGGAAGACTGGGCAAAAAAGTGGCAGACTGAATACAGTGTTGGGAAATGTATGATAATGGATTTTTGTAAAAGGAGCAATAGTGCGGACTATTATCTAAGTGGGGAGAAGGTTCAAAAATCAGAGGTGCCAAGAGACTTGGGAGTCCTTGTGCAATACTCCCAGAATGTTAATTCACAGGTTGAGTGAGAGTTAAAGAAAGCAAACACAATGTTGGCATTTATTTCAAGGGGAATACAATATAAAAACAAGGAGATAATGCTGAAGCTTTATAGGACACTAGTCAGACTGCAACTGAGGTATTGTCAACCGTTTTGGGTCCCTTATCTGAGTAAGGATGTATTGTCACTGGAGAGAGTCCAGAGAAGGTTCACGAAGATGAGTCTGGGAATGAAGGTGTTAACATATGTGGTGTGTTTGGCAGCTTTGGGCCTGTACTCACTGGAATTTAGAAGAATGCATGGGGATCTCATTGAAACCTACTGAATGTTGAAAGGACTAGATTAAATTAGATTCAACTTTATTGTCATTGTGCCGAGTACAGATACAAAGCTAATGAAATGCAGTTAGCATCTAACCAGAAATGCAAAGAGTAGTGTCAGTTACAAAATAACTGCGAATAAAAAGTAAGTGCTACAGCACACAAGTATAAAAGTACTGAGACAGTACAATATGGGTGCAATACTGCTTAGCGCTGTGATGCGAGGTTCAGCAGGGTCACAGCCTCAGGGAAGAAGCTCTTCCCGTTCCTACTGGTGCAGGAGTGGAGGCTCCTGTGGCACCTACCGGATGGGAGGAGAGTAAAAAGTCCATGGTTAAGGTGAGATGCATCCTTGATGATGCTTTTCGCCCTGCCCAGGCGGCGTTTATGGCAGATGTTCTCAATGGTGGGCAATTGGGTGCTGATAATCCGCTGAGCAGTTTTCACCACGCTGGAGTGCTTTGCGATCCGATATGGGACAATTGCCATACCACACTGAGATGCAGTTGGTGAGCATGCTCTCAATTGTACAACAGTAAAAGTCCGTCGGTATCCTGGGACAGAGGTGAGCTTTCTTGATACTCTGCAGGAAACAAAGGCACTATTGTGCCTTTTTGATCAGGATGGAGGAGTTCAGGGACCAGGTGAGATCCTCGGAAATGTGGACACCAAGGAATTTGAAGCTTGTTGCACGCTCCACTACAGCTCCTTTGATGTAGATGGGGACATGAGTGTGGCTCCTAGCATGCCTGAAGTCCACAATGATCTCCTTGGTCTTCTGGATGCTAAGGGCCAGGTGCTGGATCTCGTCCCTGTAGGCCGTCTCGTCGTCCCTTCTGATCAGGCCAACCACCATGGTGTTGTCTGCGAACTTGATTATGGAGTTCGAACCGTGTACAGGAATGCAGTCATAGGTGAAAAAGGGGTACAGAAGAGGGCTCAGCACACAGCCTTGAGGCACGCCGGTGTTCAGGGTGAGAGTGGAGGAGGAGAGGTTGTCTTACTTAACTGATTGAGGTCTGTTAGTCAGAAAGTCCAAGGTCCAATTGCAGAGGGATGAGCTGATAACAAGCTGATGAAGTTTGGCGATCAGCTTGGAGGGGATCACAGTATTGAATGCCGAACTAAAGTCAATGAACAGCATTCTGACGCAAGAGTTGGGGTTGTCCAGGTGGGTCAGGGCAGAATGAAGTGCAGTGGAGATGGAGTCCTGTTGGTGCGACAGGCAAATTGATGGGGATCCAGGGTAGTGGGCAGACAGGATTTCAGGCGTGATAGAAGTCTCTCAAAGCACTTTGCAATGATGGGGGTGAGTGCAACTGGGTGGAAGGGTGGATGTAAAGAGGATGTTTCATCTCGTGGAAGTATCCAGAAGTACAGGGCATGGTATCAAAATTGAGGGGCAACCTTTTAGAACAGAAGTAGGGAGGAATTTTTTTTAGCTAAATTGTGAATCTGTGCAATGCTCTGCCACAGACTGTGGTGGAGGCCAAGTCAGTGGGTATATTTAAAGCGGAAGTTGATAGTTTCCTGATTGGTCAGGGCACCAGGGGATATGGTGAGAGGGCAGGTGTATGGGGTTGAATATCATCCGGGATCAGCCATGATGAAATGGTGGAGTGGACACGATGGGCTGAATGGCCTAATTCTGCTCCTTTGTCTTATAGTCTTACGTAGGTGAATGTGACGTATGAGGCCCAACACAGCAGTTATGTATTGAAAAGTGGAGGGCCAGCACTTTTTGGACATATGAATGGTTGAGAAAAATCCAACTAGACTGGCACTCAATTAAGGCTCTTACTGTGGCATCAAAAGGCAATGGCAGCACTAACCAGAGACTCGAACAGCTGCTCAATGCTAATGAGAAGATATTTGAGAAGGGGAGCGGTGAAGTCTAAGGCATCAAGGCCAGAATTGAATTGAATGAAGGAGTAGCACCAAGATTCCATAAAGCATGTCCATTGCCTTATGCACTACGTTTTCAAGTGGATGCTGAACTTCCGATCTTAGAGGTGTCTGGAATTCTCTCCCAAGGTTGAGTGGAGCATTGTCCCAGTAATCAAGAAAGGGAAAGCTGGAGCTGCTCACGTATATGGGGATTTCAAGATGAGTATCAACCCAGTGCTGCATATTGTGCAGTATCTCCTGCCATGAATAGAAAATATTTTTGCATTTTTGGCAGGTGGGGACAAGTTTTCAAAGATTGACTTGTCACAAGCCTATCTGCAAATGGAGATTGAGGAATCAAGCAGAAGTTCCTTACAATCAACACTCACAAAGGACTGTTCCAGTATAATCGTCTCGTCTTTGGCTCCAGCAATTTGGCAAAGAGCAATGGACCAAGTGCTCCAAGGTATCCCAGGAACTCAATGACATCATCGTGACCGGCAAGAATGATGAAGAGCACCTCCAGAACCTTGGTAAAGTGCTTTCTGACTGAGTGAGTATGGTCTGTGTGCAAAGAGAGAGAAATGTGAGTTTTTCAGAATGAAATCTCATATTGTGGACATGTCATTGACAAGCATAGCTTATATAAGTCACAGGAAGATTGAAACAGGCACCCAAACCAGAAAATGTGTCACAACTCAGGTCATACTTGGGCTTTGTAAACTACTACCACCAGTTTCCCTCCTACATTGCTATGGTGCTGCATCTATTGAATGCACTGTTATAGACAGGAGCAAAGTGGGAATGGTCAGAAAGTTGTGAAAGAGCATTTAATGAAACAAAGAGAATAATAGCATCCAACGAAGTGCTCACCTATCATGACCTATCCTTGCCCGTCAGACTGGTGTGCAATGCGTCTCCATGTGGCACTGGATCTGTTTTGTCACACGTTACGAAAGACGGATCTAAACGCCCAGTTGCGTTTGCTTCAAGTTCACTGATGAGCACAGAACAGAACTACGCACAGATCGTCCAATAGGCCCTTGTGGGAAATAATGAAATCCCACCGCTACCTCTATGGACAAAAGTTTATGCTAGTGACAGATCACCAGTTCCTTGTGTCCACTTCACTACCAGGAAGGGAATTCTAGTGATGACTGCTACCCAGTTACAATGTTGGGCACTATTCTTAGGGGCCCACTCTTGTGACGTAGAGTTCAGGGTTACCAAACAACTCAGCAGCAGTGATGGCTTGTCACGTCTTCCACTGCTGGCAACTGAAGAAGAAAAGCATTGATACTGTGACCCAGCAGAAATGTTCCACACCGCATTGGTGGACCAGTTGTCAGAAACAAAGGAAAACGAGGAATGACCTACATTGTCAAAAGTTCACCATGCAAGGATGGCCAGTTCATGGTAACCCTATGTTTCCAGAGTTCTCAGCGAGATAAGACCAACTGTCAGTACGTCAAAGAATGTTGATGTGTGGATCGCATGTTGTGGTTCCCTCTAAGCTGCGCACCAGAGTGGCAGAAAATCTGCATGAAGGACACCTGGGTACAGTCAAGATGAAGAATCTTGTCTGGAGCTACGCGTGGTGGCGGGGAACAGATTTATCTGAAAGATTTATCTAAACTTTCAAAAAGTCCATTATAGTGCTGGACAAGGGGGAAGTTTCACTACAGCACAAGGTGGACAACTTCCATTTGTGTATCAGAACTCTGTTCATGCAATGACAAATCAAACACCTGCAATGCTGTTCATGAACAGGAATCTGAGATCTCACATAGACCTCCTGAAACCAAACCTCTGAAGGGAAGTACAAAATAAACAGTTCAGCCACTTGCCAAGTGAAGCAGCAAGGAGCTTAGAAGTTGGACGGGAAGTCCTACCGTGTGATTACCAAGAGGACAAGTGGACACCTGGTAGGATAGCTACAAGAACTGGACCAGTGATATAGATTAGACATGGAGATGTCATGTGGACCAGATACTGGAAGCTCAACTGAAAGAACACACCTGAATCGACTGCGTCCAACAAGATGGGCATATTACAGTCACCGGAAAGCGAGAATGTTGTCTTAGACTAGACATCTCCCAAACCTGATGCCAGTCCACAGATCCAGGGGCGCGACAAGAACATTATTGTTAACAAGGCACCTGCCAAACTTGATGCCACTCCACAGGTCCAGAGGCATTGTCCTGAAAATAGCAGTGTGCCAACCAAAAGACTGAACCTTTCGAACTGTGAAGTTGTTATGGACTGTTATTGTGAAAGCATGTTTATTTGGAATATGGGTTTATGAAAGGGAAATTGAATGTTTTCTACATATACAGTTTTATGTTGCATTAATCTAAAGGGAGAGGAAGTGTAATGCATGGATCTATTTCTTTTCGAGCAATGACCCACCCCCCTCCCTCAGCACTACATACTGATCTGTTGTCTGCACATGCCCATTGCTCGCTCACTCTCGCTACAATGTGAATACTTCAGTTAAAGCCATCGTCCGTGTGCATACTTTTATTTAACCGATATGTAGCTGTGCACAGACAACACAAACAAATCAGGTTGCTTCATAATTTGAAAAATGGGTACATATTTGAACGCAAACAACAGGAATTCTGCAGATGCTGGAAATTCAAGCAACACACATCAAAGTTGCTGGTGAACGCAGCAGGTCAGGCAGCATCTCTAGGAAGAGGTACAGTTGACGTTTCAGGCCGAGACCCTTCGTCAGGACTAACTGAAGGAAGAGTTAGTAAGAGATTTGAAAGTGTGAGGGGGAGGGGGAGATCCAAAATGATAGGAGAAGACAGGAGGGGGAGGGATGGAGCCAAGAGCTGGGCAGGTGATTGGCAAAGGGGATATGAGAGGATTATGGGACAGGAGGTCCAGGGAGAAAGACGGGGTGGGGGGGGGGAACCCAGAGGATGGGCAAGGGGTATAGTCAGAGGGAGAAAAAGGAGAGTGAGAGAAAGAATGTGTGTATAAAAATAAATAACGGATGGGGCACTAAGCACATCTTTCCCTCCCCCCCCTCTGCTTTCCACAGGGATCGCTCCCTTGTCCATTTGTTCCCCCCCATCCCTCCCCACTGATCTCCCTCCTGGCACTTATCCTTGTAATCGGAACAAGTGCTATACATGCCTTTACACTTCCTCCCTTACCACCATTCAGGGCCCCAGACAGTCCTTCCAGGTGAGGCAACACTTCACCTGTGAGTCGGCTGGGGTGATATACTGCGTCCAGTGCTCCCGATGTGGCTTTCTATATATTGGCGAGACCCGACGCAGACTGGGAGACAGCTTTGCTGAACACCTACGTTCTGTCTGCCAGAGAAAGCAGGATCTCCCAGTGGCCACACATTTTAATTCCACATCCCATTCCATTCTGACATGTCTATCCACGGCCTCCTCTACTATAAAGATGAAGCCACACTCAGGTTGGAGGAACAACACCTTATATACCGTCTGGGTAGCCTCCAACCTGATGGCATGAACATCGACTTCTCTAACTTCCGCTAATGCCCCACCTCCCCCGCGTACCCCATCCGTTATTTATTTTTATACACACATTCTTTCTCTCACTCTCCTTTTTCTCCCTCTGTCCCTCTGACTATACCCCTTGCCCATCCTCTGGGTTCCCCCCCCACCCCCTGTCTTTCTCCCTGGACCTCCTGTCCCATGATCCTCTCATATCCCCTTTGCCAATCACCTGTCCAGCTCTTGGCTCCATCCCTCCCTCTCCTGTCTTCTCCCATCATTTTGGATCTCCCCCTCTCCCTCACACTTTCAAATCTCTTACTAACTCTTCCTTCAGTTAGTCCTGACGAAGGGTCTCGGCCGGAAACGTCGACTGTACCTCTTCCTAGAGATGCTGCCTGGCCTGCTGCATTCACCAGCAACTTTGATGTGTGTTACATATTTGAACCATATTTTGAATAAAATTAGTTGCTTTTACTCGCCTCCGAACAAGAGTCTTTTATGATCGTGACATCCGAACAGCCACCAAAATGTTAGTGTACAAAGCAGTGATAATCCCAACGCTCCTGTATGCATCAGAAACCTGGATAACATAACGATGACATCTGAAGGCACTTGAAAAGTTCCATTAACGCTGTCTTCGAAACACCTTAAATATCAGCTGGGAAGGTAGAAGAACCAATGTCAGTGTGCTAAATGAAGCAAAAGCAACAAGCATTGAAGCCCACGTCATCAAGAACCAACTAAGATGGAGCGGTCATGTTGTTCAGATGAAAGACGAATGCCTGCCAAAACAAATCTTCTACTCCCAGCTTAAAGAAGGCAAACGTAAAAGAGGCGGACAACAGAAGAGATTCAAAGATGTCTTAAAAGCTAACATGAAGAAATGTAACGTCGGCATCAACAATTGGGAAAGCAACGCCAAGGACAGGAAACTCTGGCAAGCCATCATCCGAGAAGGAGCAGCAACTTTCGAAGCCAACAGATGTACAGAATTAGAAGAAAAAAGAAGAAAATGGAAAGAGAGGCAGCAACAAACAAAGCCCGATCTGCCATCTGGAACTACCTGTCCTGAATGCGGAAGAACTTTAAAAGCCAAGATTGGACTCATAAGCCATTTGAGAGCCCATAGGTAGATCAACAGAACAAAGACCATCATCCTTGACCTCGAGGGATAGCCACGACAACGGCGAGTTGCTTTTAGAAATAGCTAATGAAATCGTGGAGGCTTAGATTTAGCTGCTGTGTTTATCGAAGTTCAAAGTTACTATTCTATAGATTTGCTAAGTATGCCCACAGAAAAAAAGAATCTCAGGGTTCTATATGGTGACATATACAGTGGCATGCAAAAGTTTGGGCGCCCCGGTCAAAATTTCTACTGCTGTGAATAAGTGAGTAGAAGATGAACTGATCTCAAAAATTATAAAGTTAAAGATGAAACATTCTTTTCAACATTTTAAGCAAGATTAGTGTATTATTTTTTGTACAATTTTAGAGTGGAAAAAAGGTAAGGAGCACCATACAAAAGTTTGGGCACCCCAAGAGATTTGAGCTCTCTGATAACTTTTACCAAGGTCTCAGACCTTAATTAGCTTGTTAGGGCTATGGCTTGTTCACAGTCATCGTTAGGAAAGGCCAGGTGATGCAAATTTCAAAGCTTTATAAATACTCTGACTCCTCAAACCACTCCTCTAAGCAGCTGCCTAGCACTCTGAAAATTAAAATAAATGATGCCCACAAAGCAGGAGAAGGCTATAAGAAGATAGCAAAGCGTTTTCAGGTAGCTGTTTCCTCAGTTTGTAATGTAATTAAGAAATGGCAGTTAACAGGATCGGTGGATGTCAAGTTGAGGTCTGGAAGACCAAGAAAACTTTCTGAGAGAACTGCTCGTAGAATTGCTAGAATGGCAAATCAAAAACCCCGTTTGACTGCAAAAGACCTTCAGGAAGATTTAACAGACTCTGAAGGGGTGGTGCACTGTTCTACTGTGCAGCAATACCTGTACAAATATGACCTTCATGGAAGAGTCATCAGAAGAAAACCCTGCGTACCCACCACAAAATTCAGTGTCAGAAGTTTGCAAAGGAACATCTAAACAAGCCTGATGCATTTTGGAAACAAATCTTGTGGGCTGATGAAGTTAAAGTAGAACTTTTTGGCTGCAATGAGCAAAGGTATGTTTGAAGAAAAAAGGGTGCAGCATTTCATGAAAAGAACACCTCTCCAACTGTTAAGCACGGGGGTGGATCGATCATGCTTCGGGGAACATTTCACTTGTAGAGGGAAGAATGAATTCAATTAAATACCGCAAATTCTGGAAGCAAACATTACACTGTAAAAAAACAAAAAGCTGAAGATGAAAAGAGGATGGTTTCTACAACAAGATAATGATCCTAAACATACCTCAAAATCCACAATGGACTACCTCAAGAGGCACAAGCTGAAGGTTTTGCCATGGCCCTCACAGTCCCCTGACCTAAACATCATCGAAAATCTGTGGATAGACCTCAAAAGAGCAGTGCATGCAAGACAGCCCAAGAATCTCACAGAGCTAGAAGGCTTTTGCAAGGAAGAATGGGTGAAAATCCCCCAAACAAGAATTGAAAGACCCTTAGCTGGCTACAGAAAGCATTTGCTAGCTGTGATACTTGCCAAAGGGGGTGTTACTAAGTACTAACCATGCAGGGTGCCCAAACTTTTGCCACGGTCCCTTTTCCTTTTTTATTTTGAAACTGTAAAAGATGGAAATAAAAAAGTAATCTTGCTTAAAATATTAAAGAAATATGTCATCTTTAACTTTATGGCTTTTGGAAATCAAGTCATATTTTACTCACCTAGCTGTTCACAGTAACAGAAATTTTGACCAGGGTGCCCAAACTTTTGCATGCCACTGTATGTAAGAATCTATCCAACCTTGTCCTAAATATATTTACTTAGGTAGCCTCCACTGCTTCATTGGGCAGAGAATTCCTTAGATTCACCACTCTCTGAGAAAAGCAGTCAGTTGCTCCTCATCTCCATCCTAAATCTACTCCTCTGAATTTTGAGGCTATGTCCCCTAATTCTAGTCTCACCTACCTGTGGAAACTACTTTCCTGCCTCTATCTTATCTATCCCTTTCATAATTTTGTATGTTTCAATAACATCTCCTCTCATTCTTCTGAATTCCAGCAAGTACAGTCCCATGTGACTCAGTCTTTCCTCACAGTCTAACCCTCTCATCTCTGGAATCAACCTGATGAACCTCCTCTGCACCACCTCCAAAGCCAGTATATCCTTCCTCAAGTAAGGAGACCAGAACTGCACACACTACTCCAGATGCAGCCTCACCAGTACCCTGTACAGCTGCAGGATAACCTCCCTGCTCTTAAATTTAATCCCTCTAGCACTGAAGGCCAACATTTGCCTTCTTGATAGCTTGCTATACCTCCAAAACAACCTTTTGTGATTCATGCACAAACACTCCCAAGACCCTCTGCACAGCAGCATGCTGCAATTTTTTTTACCATTTAAATAACAATTTGCTCTTTCATTTTTCCTTCCAAAGTGGATGACTTCACATTTACCAACATTGTACTCCTCCGCCAGACCTTTGCCCACTCACTTAACCCATCTATATCTCTCTGCAGACTCTCCATATCTTCTGCACAATTTGCTTTTCCACTCAATTTAGTATCAATCAGCAAACTTAGATGCACTACACACTGTCATCTTTAACTTCATGCCTTTTGGAAATCAGGTCATCTTTTACCCGCTTAGCTATTCACAGTAACAGAAATTTTGACCGGGGTGCCCAAACCTTTGCATGCCACTGTATGTACTATGATAATAAATTTAACTTTGAGCTTTGAAATTATTATACTGTAAATCTTTACTGATCCACAGTAGCCAACGAACTTGTACTAGTACTGGTTTCAAGGATAAAGTTTCTTTGCTTGGCAATTTGTAAATTACGCTTTAAATTCTGTTTTTGATGCAAGACTGTCTGCATTATATCCATGGCACTTTAACTTTGTTTATAATGTTCTTCTAATATGTGTTTTTTTTTCCTATCTTCAGTATATGCAAAATCAGAATGACCCTAGTAGGATAGATCTTACAGTCAACATTCTGACAATGGGATATTGGCCAACGTACACACCAATGGAAATCCATCTGCCTTCTGAGGTATGTGCAGATGACATTCAGTGCATATTCCTCTAAGCCTTACCAAGTGTTTCTTTAATAATACTCTTGTGTCTGCTTCAACCACCCATCACTCCCTGTGTAGAAAAATTTGCCTCTCAGGTCCCTTTAAAATCTTACCCCTCTCACCATATATATTCACACCTTCCCCCCGCTCCCCCTGCCCCTACATCCTGAGAGGAGATCATGACCTGGATTGTGGTGAGTCCTTGATGGATGCTGCGTTCTGGGGGCAGTGCTTCATCCACAACTGGTGTGTCCTGTTCTGGCTGCCATGTTTTGAGTTGATTTGAAAGAGATTTTTCAAAATGGGACCAAGGAGGAACTTTGGTTGTATGGATAGATTAGAAAGACTAGAGTTGTCACCTTGGAACCCTTGGCTTGCAGGTACAACAGGTTATTAAGAATGCAAACAGAATTTTGGCCTTCATTGCTAGAGGGATTGAATTCAGGAGCAGGAAGGTCATGCTGCAGCTAAACAGGGTATTGGTAGGGCCGCATCTGGAGTACTGTGTGCAGTTCTGGTCTCCATACTTTAGGAAGGATATACTGGCTTTGGAGGCAGTGCAGAGGAGTTCACCTGGTTGATTCCAGGGATGAAGGGGTTAACCTATGAGGAGTGATTGAGTCGCCTGGGACTATACTGTCTGGAATTCAGAAGAATGAGAGAGGATCTTATAACATACAAAATTTTGAAAGGGATAGATAATAAGATAGAAGTAGGAAGGTTGTTTCCATTCGTAGGTGAGACTAGAACTAGGGGATATTGCCTCAAGATTTAGGACGGAGATGAGGAGAAATTGTTTTTCCCAGAGAGTGGTGAATCTGTGGAATTCTCTGCCCAGTGAAGCAGTTGAGGCTTCTTCACTAAGTATATTTCAGATACAGTTAGATAAGTTTTTACATAGTAAGGGAATTAAGGGTTAAGGGGAAAAGACAGGTAGATGGAGCTGAGTTTACGGACAGATCAGCCATGATCTTATTGAATAGCGGGGCAGGCTGGATGGGCCGGATGGCCTACTCCTGCTCCTATTTCTTATGTAACCAAGAAGGAGCTCTAAAAAGATATTTAAAATCATGGAGAATATGGACAGGGTTAATGAAGATTCTTTTTCTATTGGTGAAGGACTCAAGGAAACTTAGATGAGGCTGCTAAACAAGATAAGAGCCCATGATAGAAACATAGAAAACCTACAGCACAATACAGGCCCTTCGGCCCACAAAGTTGTGCCGAACATGTCCCTACCTTAGAAATTACTGGACTTTCCCGTAGCCCTCTATTTTTCTAAGCTCCATATACCTATCGAAAGGTTTCTTAAAAGATCCTATCGTATCCATCTCCACCACCATTGCCGGCAGCCCATTCCATGCACTCACCATTCTCTGAGTAAAATACCTGCCCCTGACATCACCTCTGTACCTACTCCCCAGCACCTTAAACCTGTGTCCTCTTGTGGTAACCATTTCAGCCCTGGGAAAAAGCCTCTGACTATCCACACGATCAATGCTTCTCATCATCTTATACACCTCTATCAGGTCACCTCTCATCCCCTGTCGCTCCAAGGAGAAAAGGCCAAGTTCACTCAACCTGTTTTCGTAAGGCATGCTCCCCAATCCAGGCAACATCCTTGTAAATCTCCTCTGCACCCTTTCTATGGCTTCCATATCCTTCCTGTAGAGAGGCGACCAGAACTGAGCACAGTACTCCAAGTGAGGTCTGACCAGGGTCCTATATAGCTGCAACATTACCTCTCACGTCCTAAATTCAGTTCCACGATTGATGAAGGCCAATATTCCGTATGTCTTCTTAACCACAGAGCCAACCTGTGGAGCTGCTTTGAGCGTCTTGTGGACTCGGACCCCAAGATCCCTCTGATCCTCCACACTGCCAGGAGTCTTACCATTAATACTATATTAATACTGTAATATGATATTACAGGAAAGATACTAGCATGGACAGAATATTGGCTGACTGGAAGGAAGCAAAGAGTGAGAATAAAGAGGACCTTTCCTGGTTTGCTGCTGGTGTCTAGTGGTGTTCCGTAATGGCCAGAGTTCGGACTGCTTTTCAAGTTATATGGCAATGATTTGGATGACAGATTTGATGGCTTTGTGGTCAGGTTTGCAGATGGTACTGATAGGTGAAGGGGCAGGTAATGTTAAGGAAGCAGGGAGTCTGCAGAGGGGACAGATGAGTAGACTGGGTAAAGAAGTGACAGATGGGATATAGTATATAGTCATCCACTTTGGTAGAAAGAGTAAAGGCTTAGACTGTTTTCTAAACAGGGAGAAATCGGGATGCAAAGGGACTTAAGGGGTCCTTGTTCAGAGTTCTTTAAAGGTTACCTTGCAGGTTGAGTCGGTGGTTAGGAAGGCAAATGCAATGTTAGCATTTATTTTGAGAGGATGAGAATATAATAGCAAGGATGTAATGCTGAGGCTTTTTAAGGCTTCAGTCAGGGCACACTTGGTATATTGTGAGCAGTTTTAGGCTCTTTACCTGAGAAAGATGTGCTGACATTGAAGAGGGTCCAGAGGACGTTCAGACAGATGATTCTGGGAATGAAAGGGTTAATGTATGAGGAGTGTTTGGTGACTGGGCCTGGACTTGTGGAGTTTACAAGAATGAGGCGGGGATACCATTGAAACCTATCAAATATTGAAAAGCCTAGATAGAGTGGACGTGGAGAAGAGTGGGCAGAGCCTCAGAATAGAATAGGATATCCCTTTAGAACACAGATAAAGAGGTATTTCTTTAACCAGAGTGTGGTGAATCTGTGGAAGTTATTGCCAGTGGAGGCCAAGTCATTGGATATATTTAAAGCAGAGCTTAAAAGGTTCTTGATGAATAAGGGCATCAAGCGCTGCAGAGAAAAGACAGGAGAATGGGGTTGACAGGGATAATAAATCAGCCATGATGGAATAGCAGAGCAGACTCAATGGGCCGAATGGCTTAATTCTGTTCCTATGTATTTTAGAGGGAAATAGAACTTTCCTCACTGCTTGTGCAGAATTAGAGAGGTTAGAATATTTGTATGGAACAATGAAAGTCAAGGAACAAGAAATTCTGTAGAATTTGAAAATCCAAAGCAACACACATAATGCTAAAGGAACTCAGCAAGTCAGGTAGCAACCATGAAAGTGAACAAACAGTTGACATTTCAGGCCGAAACCTATCTTCAGGACCGGAAAGAAAAGGGGAAGGTGCCAGAATAAATAGGTTCGGGGGAGGAGAAGAGAGGATAGCTAGAAAGTGATGAGGTGAAGCCTGGTGGGTAGGAAAGTTTTTAGGCTGAGAGGAAGAATTCTGATAGAAGTGGAGAGCAAACATTGGAAAGGAAAAAGGGCACCAGGGAGAGGTGATGGGCAGGTGCAAAGAGATAAGAGGCCAGAGTGGGGAATAGAAGAAGAGGGAATGGGAGAGGAATTTTTTTTTACCGGAAGGAAAAATCAATATTCATGGCGTTGGGTTGGAGGGTACTCTGATGGAATAGAAGGTGTTGCTCCTCCACCCTGAGGGTGGCCTCATCATGGCACAAGAACTTGGCCATGGACTGACATGTCCAAATGGAAATGGCAATTGGAATTAAACTGTTGGGCCACCGGGAAGTTCTACTTTTGGCAGATGGTGGAGGTGCTTGATGAAGCAGTCCCCCAAATCACGATGGGTCTCACCAATGTAGAGGAGGCTGCATCGGGAGCACTGAAACAATAGACTGCCCCAGCAGATTCACAGGCAAAGGGTTGCCTCACCTGGAAGGACTGCCTGGGACCCTGAATGGAGGTGAGGGAGGAGGTGAATATGAAAAAAAATAATTTGGGCAGTTTTCATAGAGGAGATGGTTTCCCTTGGCAGATGTAATAACACAGATTTAACGTAACTGGCAGAACAATTGGATGAATAATGGGAATTTTGTGCATCGAGTTAGGATGTGGAGTGAACGTTGAAAAGGTGGAAGCCTATTTAAAAGTAATTTGAAAAAGGGGGGCTGAATAAATACTTGAAGAAAAGTATTGAGGGCAATGAGGAAGTGGTAGCTGCATGCGACTAATATGGTAATTCTATTAAATGTCAGCAATGAGCTGCAAGGCCACGATGCAAATGAGCATAAGTTCTCGACTTCATAATGTGTGTTACATTTCATTATGTTTTCAGATGGTGAAATTACAGGAGGTATTTAAGACATTCTACCTCGGAAAGCACAGTGGGAGGAAACTACAGTGGCAGGCCACATTAGGGCATTCAGTTTTGAAAGCAGATTTTAAAGAGGTAATAGTTTGATATAAATATTTTTAGACGTATCATTGCATACTTAAATAAAGGAGGCACTGACCTTTCCAAATTACCCATCACAGATTGGTATAGAATGGCTTGGTAGATAAATATAAACATTTCTTCCATTAGCTGACCAACTTAAAAGAGGGAGATACACAGAAGGACCAGACCGTTTAGCTCTCTGATACTTTGTACTGTTAAATCATGGCTAATCAATATCTTAATTTCTCATCACCTCCATGCACATGAACTCAGATAAGGGATTGTTTAAATGTTACCATGGGGTTCAGATATTCAGATGATATTAACAATTTGGATGGTGTTATGTGTCCAAAGTGAGCAATAGAATATTGTAGGGTCCCAGCCAAGGTAGATGGATGTGTAAGTAAGTAAGCAAGATGATGACAGATGAAAAGGTAGAAAATATTTTCTATGTATAGAAGGGTCTTAATGTACATGCAACATGCACATACATGCACATACAATAAGTGAAAAGTCAGCAATTTACTGTTTTTAATCATTTGCTTTCCAAAATTAAGTCTTGCTACAATTCTGCAGTATAGTGAGTCTATACCTGAAGTACTGCTTGCAGATTTGGTGTCTGTATCAAATGTATTATTTGATAAGGTGCTGCAAATTTGAAATACAGAGAGAAAATGCTGAAAACACCTAGTCAGGCAGTTACTTATGAGAGAAGCAATTAATGTTTCATGTCATTATTCATGACCTTTATTAGAACTGTGGTTTCTAACACTCTAGATCTTTCTACCCCTTGTATCTTCTCTGCCAATTTCACTATTCCTTCTGTCAATCCCTAGGAACTGAAATGACCCATCCTTGACAGAACCAGCTTAGTGCCTATATTGTGGCATCTCAATAAATTTGAAACCCAACCTGACATCGAGCTCTTCATCCACTGGCAAAGATTCTTGATCCAGAAACCTTGCAAAAACCCTTTCTCCCAGTTTTAGAATTCCTGATGCACTAAGCCTCTTAGCCTCTTTCCAATTTACCACCAAAGCTTTTCACAATGTCACAATCAAGATAAACTGCTGGAGGAATTTGGTGAGTTGGGTGGCATCTGTGGAGTGAAGTGGACAGTCAGCAAACCTAGTATTTGTTCTCTCTCCCACTCCCCCCCCCCCCCCCCACCGTTGCTCTTATAACTCCCTCTGAATTGCAGCTCTCCATTTGCCTGGATAGGTGTAGTTTCAATAACACACGATGTTAAACTCATGGATAGCATCCTGTTTGATAGACAACTACTAACCTACCTTGCACACTCTCTTCCACTACCACTCGTGTACAGTGACTGCACTGTAGCCAATGACATTAACTGACCTTCGGACTTGAAATATACTGCCATTCTTCATTGTCAATAGGTCTGAATGTTGAAACTTCCTTTCCAAAGCATGGTGGTATTACCTTCACCACATGAGCTGGGGCAGTTAGAGTCCAACAGTAAACATTTAAAGGTTTTTTGGCATGATGTACTGCTGAGGCTTTATAAAGCATTTATAAGCCAAACTGTATTTGGAACATTGCAAGCAATTTTGGGCCCCATATCCAAGAAAGGTGCTGGTCCTGGAGAAGGTTCTGAGGAGATTCATAGGAATGAAAGGCTTAATATTTGAGCAGTGTTTGATGTCTGGACCAGTAGTTCAGAATGAGGGGAGAATCACACTGAAACTTCAGGATGGTGAAAGGCCTGAATGGAGGAATAGAATTATTATTGCCCACTCAAGATGGTGCCAAGCTGTGATGTCTGTTAAGGTTGTTGCTCAGTCTTGGTTGCATTTTAGTTTCATAGGGAGGGATTTGGGGACAACGAGGGGATTTCGGGCTTTAGTGATGTGGATGAGTTTAGATCAGAGTCCAGGCTGGAGCACTCCATAGTCAAAGGCTAGTGATCCCTGTGGAAGGATGTCGGGCCTGCAAACGCTGTGGATGAACACCTAGCAATCCCCTTTGGCAATGACCAAGATCGCGCAACCTGTGGTCGGAGATCTGCCTGAGTCTGGGTCCCATCATCAGCAAGTCCTGGGGCCAGTACAGAAGGAAGAAGCCCGAAGGCTGAAGACCAAAGTCAGCGAGTTTAGAAATCGAGTCCCAATGGTTGAAACCCTAGTCGGTGCAGCCAGGGGTTGGAGGTTCATTATCTGCTAGTCTGCCGGAGGCCTGTAGATGGCCTGTCCTGGCATCGGAGACCTGTCTGTGAATATAAATGGGTGTATGGCTGGGAGAAAAAGGGTTTGTTTTGTTGCTTGTGTTCATGATGGGTATGCTATGTTGACAATGGAATGTGTGTTGGCACTTGCATGCTGACTCAGGACATCCTTAGATTGTGTTGGTTGTTAACACAAATGGACAGGCCTCCAGTGGACACATCATTGTATGTTTTGGTGATAGATAATAAGGTGCAAGATTATAACAAAGTACAAACGTGTGTGAGGTCAAGAGTCCATCTTAATGGCTAGGAACTATTTAATAGTTTTATCTAGTAGGGCAGAAGCCTGGACCTGGTGATACATTCAGCTTTCAGGCTTTTATATTTTCTGTCCATGAAAAAGGAGAGAAGAGTGAGTCTAATCATTAGGTGTATTTAAGGTAGAGATTGATAGATTTTTGATTGGTAAGCAGTTAAAAGGTTATGAGAGAAAGTGGGAAAATCAGTTGAAAGAAAAAGAAATCAGCCATGATAGAATGGCAGAGCAGGTTTGATGGGCCAGATAGCCTGATTCTGCTCCTTTATCTTATAGTCAAATGTTTTGTATTCAATTCAATTATGGTCTTTTCCACTTAACCTATAAAGGTTATATAGCATAAAAACTTTGGTGTTGATTCGTTTTGCTCTCAATTGATCTTGAGTTTCTTCAATGTATGCTCTAGGGTAAAAAGGAACTGCAGGTTTCACTCTTCCAGACCTTGGTGTTGCTTATGTTCAATGAGCACAATGAGTTCAGTGTGGAAGAAATCAAGGCTGCAACTGGCATAGGTATGGAAACAATATGCTTCCTGTATGGCGGAAATAGTCAACTTTTAAACAAATTTGAATAACTTAAATTTTATAAAGCCAGGATATGTGGAGTTGCCACTTACTAATGAGCAGACTAAAAGATCAGCAATTAATTTGTAGCAATTCATATTTGTAGTTATATATTTTATCACAGATGATTCTAAGTAATGTGCACATCAGATATTAAATTAAATTTGTAAGCCATTGGCTAGACCTGTGTTCCTCTTCTTGATCTCCACACCCATTTGCACCATCATCATAGCTACGATAGGGAAAACTGCACCAACTTCCTTCAAAATCACCTCTGTCCCCTGCAGCTAATATCTGTATCTGTAACTGTAAGTTCTCCTTGATTTGGGCATACATTGCCATTCCTCCTTGCATTTGTTAACACTCATATCACAACTAAGTTGAACGGGGAGCTGAAGTTGCTTGTATTGAAAAGATAGATCAGATGGTATAATTGGTATGAGGTTTGAAGACCATTTTCCAAACATCACTACTAGTCATTATTGTAGCCTCTGTGTGATAATGTTTGAAGCGATAGTTGTATGTCTTTGCATAGTTTTGGTGTATGGACTTTGCTGAGTAGCGTGATTAGAGTTTCTTTTAGTTCAGGATTATTTAATGCACAAGTGATAGAGTGAAAATTCAAAAGGAAAATGTACATCCTCATTAATGTCTAGGACACTGTCAACAGATATGTATTGTGCAGGTTGTCTGGGAAACTTTGAAAGAAAGTTTTTATTCATGGCCTGCACTGCATCCCTTTTGGTGTTCAAATTGCACTGTCCCACAACCAATGCCAATTCAAATACTGTTGGGTGACATTTTGGAAAGTAACCTGCATCATATAGAATATTACAACACAGTACAAGCCTTTCCACCCACAATATTGTACTGACCTTATAAACTACTCAAAGATCAATCTAACCATTCCCTCCTGCATAACTCTCCATTTTTCTATCGTCCATATTCCCATCTAGGAGTTCCTTAAATATCCATACTGTATCTACTTCCCCTGCTTCCATTCACCCACCACTCTCTGTATAAAGAACTCACCACACCCCCCATACTTCCTTTCAATTTCTACCTTGAGAGAACATCTCTGGCTATCCACTCTAACTTTGCCTCTTAGCATCTTGTACACCTCCATCAGGTCACCTCTCATCCTTCACTCCAGAGAGAGAAGTCCTAGCTTGCTCAACCGTTCCTCATAAGATGTGCCCTTTAATCCAAGCAGCATCCTAGAAAATCTTCTCTGCACCCTCTCTTTCTTTCTTCTCTTCCTATAATGAGGGTGACCAGAACTGACACAATATTCCATATGTGGTATAACAAGAGCCTCATGCCACTTGCACTTGGTCCCCTAACTAATGAAGGCTAGCACCTCATACACCTTCTTAACAACCCACTCAACTTGTCTGGCAACTATGAGGGATCTGTGGGCGTGGAATCCAAGATCCCTCCGTTCTGATGAGATGTGACAATTCGGTTTATAGTTTCCATCAAAATTATTCCTGTTACGTCTTAATTTTTAATTTTCCCATCTCCTAGTCTGAATAATTTTGATACAGACTTACGGATGGATCAGCTGTTAAATAAATGCACTGTCATATCGGTTTTCAAGTGTAATCATTTAAATTTTTCCCAGGTATATAGAGCAGGTTTTCAGTTCATCTGCTTTAATCTGCTGTGTAATAACTGATAATGTCTGACAACAATCCTCAGCTAGCACTAAAGTAACTACTCCCACTAATTGATTATTGTGGCTACGATCTTGCAACATTTGAATCTAATGCTTTGGTAGCTGCTTTGTGAGCCATTGTATATTTACCCCAGACAATATGTTTACAAGTTTCTTAGAGTTTTTTCCTTTACAGTTCCTTGACCAAAGTATAACATTTGTCAAATTTAAAGGAGGTTTAAAAGCCAAATGTGCAGTTTTCCTCCCATCATAAATGTTGATTTAATGTCTGTTGAAGCAAGGGCAATCATGTTTGGCCTTTGAACTTTAACCAAAAGTAGACTTGTTAGGAAAGTTTTTCCCATTCCATCAGAAGCATCCAAGAAAATTTCCTAGTCATCACAAACAATCTCTAATAGTATCTGAGACATCTCTTTGCTATCTCGCTAAATTTTCTCTTGGATGTATTTGTTAGATTGCTTTAAGTCATGTATGGTCTTTAGCAGAAACAGTGTACAAATTTTCATTCTCTCTTTATGGTACTAGAAAAGAAAAAAAGGGTTAGGTCAGGTCCACCCAAATTTTTAGTTGTTCAAAGATATCAAGAAAGTATTATCAATTTTCAATGGAAATAATAGGCTTCCTTCTCCTTGAGATTTTAGAAAAACCAAGTGCACATCCTAATCCTAATCCTAATTTAGATGCAACATTTGTTATGTCTAATTCATTTTGTTACTGAGCTTTCTGTGTGACCAATGGATGTTCTATTTTGTTATGTGTCTCTGGATGAAGTTTGGTAAAATAATTAAAGTTTTGTTAAATATGTTCTGTTTTTTAATTTCTACTGTAGAGGACGGTGAATTAAGGAGAACGTTGCAGTCTTTAGCTTGCGGTAAAGCTCGTGTGTTGAACAAAGTTCCCAAGGGGAAAGATGTGGAAGATGGAGACAAGTTTATCTTTAATGATGACTTCAAGCACAAACTGTTTAGAATAAAGATTAACCAAATCCAGATGAAGGAAACTGTATGTATCTCCTCCAGTATTCTGAAATTTTACCAAAAATCAATTTGATGCATTCTTATTTGATATCTGCACCCTTTATACCAATAACATTTGATATTGCAGCACCTTTTGGGCAATTCACTTACGGCTATTTCCTCAGATTTTGAAATAGGAATGTATTCATGAAGATATTTTGTTAAGCAGTTTCTGAAATCAAAGTCTGGACAAAATTTAGATGTAGTTTCTTCTATTGTGTGTAGAGTGACACACTATGAGTTATAGAGAAACATCAAGAAAACAAACCCAATAGAGTCGGTGGCATTAGAGTGAAAATTAATAAGGTGAATAATAATAAACTGAAGAATATGTATGAAATTTTACAATTTTTCAGGTTGAGGAGCAGACGAGTACCACTGAACGAGTATTCCAGGATAGACAGTACCAAATCGATGCTGCTATAGTTCGAATCATGAAAATGAGAAGGACACTTAGCCATAACCTCCTTGTTTCAGAACTCTATGACCAGTTGAAATTTCCAGTGAAGGTAATTAAAATTTTTGAATGATGGCACAATTTTTGTTGGAATAAACATTGCAGATGTCCGTTTCACTCCTGGAACTCTGGCCGGATTAGATCCTTTCCTGGAAGCTGAAAATCTTCGCCTCAGAGGCTTGCAACAGGATCAAAGAATGTTACAGTACTAGAACAAGTTGTTCAGCCCACCATGGCTGAACCATCAAGTAACTGTTTCCAGACCTGTCACCTTCTATGCCAGGTGTTCATCTAAATACAGTCTGAAATGTTGTGAGAGTATCCCTTCTGGCAGTCATTTCAGATTTTATCCTCCCTCTGGGTAAAATTCATCCTCAGATCTCCTCTAAATTTCCTACTCCTTATCATATATCTGTGCCTTCTTGTTATAAGAACCACACTTTCTTGCAATCCTTCCCATCCATGCTTCTCATAATGTTGTATATCTTAATCAAGTCCCACTCAGCCTCTCTGCTCCAAAGAAAACAGGACCAGCCTGTTCCTGCCTTTAATCTTTATGAACTGCTATATCTCGAGCAATATTCTTGTGAATCCAGCATCCTCTCCTGTGCAATCCGATCCTGTAAGTTGTAAACCTGAGATTATTATGATTTGTTCTAGATTATGGTTTATCTAGTAAAGACTTGAAACCGTTCAATTCATTGAATGGGAACAGATCAAGGGATCCCACGTCTCGTGCCATTTCTGATGTTTGTTGATTGATTGAGTCTTTCTTGCTTTCTCTCGGTGTACGACATCCTATTCTCAGCTTCAGTTGTAGTGTCTCACAGTGCAGAGATTGAACTTGACACGATTCTGCCAATTCCCACTGAATGGCTGAGGAGCTACTTGTCCTGAATTCATGCATTTAAGGCTGGGACAAAGCAACAATTGAACAAATAATGATGCTATATAGACGAGATAATTATCCCCAGTCATTGTCAATGGGAGTTGTGCAATGGTGGTACTATATATCTGAGAAGTTGCCGGTTCTACTTGGTTTTCCAAAGTGAACAGACTGCACATGTTTTTCCTGATCTTTTCCCAGTTATTTCCATGAAAATGGAAGTGTGGTCAGTCACTGCAGCAGCTGAAACCACCTCACTCCAGTCAAATCAAAACTCCAGTCAACACCCATAGAACCATATACCAGGCTGTCTTGTTTAATTTACTGACATGAGTACAGCACAGCAACAGGTTATTTGTCCCACGATGTTGTGCCAAACCAGCTGAAAAGCAAATCAAACACAGCCAAACACTAATCCCTCCTGCCTATACCATGTCCATATCCTTCCATCTTCCTTACATCCATATACTTATCCAAATATCTTTTAAAAGCCTCTAGTATATTTGCCTCTACCACCACACCAGGCAGCACATTCCAGACATCCACCACTCTCTGAGTAAAAAATATCGCTTAAATCCCCCTTTCACCTTGAAGCCCTCTGGTATTAACATTTCAGCCCTGGGAAGCAGAAGCTTCCTGTCCACTCTAACCACGTCTCTCATAGTCTTGTAAATCTCTTATCAGATCTCCCCTCAGTCTCTGATGCTCCAGAGAAAACAACCCAAGTTTCCAGGCAACATCCTGATAATCCGCTTCTGCACCCTCTCCAAAGCCCTAACATTCTTCCGATAGTTGGGCAATCCAAACTGTACGCAATACTCCAGATGTGGCCTAAACAGAGCATGTTAAAGTTGCGACATGACTTTTGAAGTCGGTGCCTCAACTAAAAAAGCAAGCATTCCATAAGTCTTCCTAACCAAATTATCGACCTGTATAGCTACTTTCAAGGAGCAATGAACTTAGATCCCAAGATCTCTCTGCTCAGCAATACCATAGAGAAACTACAGCACAGAATCAGGCATTTTGGCCCTTCTCTGCTGTGCCGAACCATTTTCTGCCTAGTCCCACTGACCTGCACACGGACCATATCCCTCCATACACCTCCCATCCACGTATCTGTCCAATTTATTCTTAAATGTTAAAAAAAGAATCCGCATTTACCACCTCATCTGGCAGCTGATTCCACACTCCCACCACTCTCTGTGTGAAGAAGCCCCCCCCCCCAATGTTCCCTTTAAACATTTCCCCCTTCACCCTTAACCCATGTCCTCTGGTTTTTTTTCTCCCCTTGCCTCAGTGGAAAAAGCCTGCTTGCATTCACTCTATCTATACCCATCATCATTTTATATACCTCTATCAAATCTCCCCTCATTCTACTACGCTCCATGGAATAAAGTCCTAACCTATTCAACCTTTCTCTGTAACTGAGTTTCTCAAGTCCTGGCAACATCCTTGTAAACCTTCTCTGCACTCTTTCAACCTTATTAATATCCTTCCTGTAATTTGGTGACCAAAACTGAACACAGTACTCCAGATTGGGCCTCACCAATGCCTTATACGACCTCATCATAACATTCCAGCTCTTATACTCAATACTTTGATTAATAAAGGCCATTGTACCAAAAGCTCTCTTTACGACCCTATCTACCTGTGACGCCATTTTTAGGGAATTTTGTATCTGCATTCCCAGATCCCTCTGTTCTACTGCATTCCTCAGTGCCTTACCATTTACCCTGTATGTTTTACCTTGGTTTGTCCTTCCAAAGTGCAATACCTCACACTTGTCTGTATTAAACTCCATTTGCCATTTTTCAGCCCATTTTTCCAGCTGGTCCAAATCCCTCTGCAAGTTTTGAGAACCTTCCTCACTGTCCACTACACCTCCAATCTTTGTATCATCAGCAAATTTGCCGATCCAGTTTACCACATTATCATCCAGATCATTGATATAGATGACAAATAACAATGGACCCAGCACTGATCCCTGTGGCACACCACTAGTCACAGGCCTCCACTCTGAGAAGCAATTCTCTACTGCCACTCTTTGGCTTCTTCCATTGAGCCAATGTCTAATCCAATTTACCACCTCTCCATGTATACCTAGCGACTGAATTTTCCTAACTAACCTCCCATGCGGGACCTTGTCAAAGGCCTTTTTGAAGGCCATGTAGACAACATCCACTGCTTTCCCTTCATCCACTTTCCTGGTAACCTCCTCGAAAAACTCCAATAGATTGGTCAAACATGACCTACCACGCACAAAGCCATGTTGACTCTCCCTAATAAGTCCCTGTCTATCCAAATGCTTGTAGATTCTGTCTCTTCGTACTCCCTCCAATAACTTACCCACTACCAACATCAAACTTACCGGCCTATAATTTCCTGGATTACTTTTCGATCCTTTTTTAAACAACGGAACAACATGAGCCATTCTCCAGTCCTCTGGCACCTCACCCGTAGACACCGACATTTTAAATATGTCTGCCAAGGCCCCTGCAATTTCAACACTAGTCTCCTTCAAGGTCCGAGGGAATACCCTGTCAGGTCTTGGGGATTTATCCACTTCAATTTGCCTCAAGATAGCAAGCACCTTCTCCTTTTCAATCTGTACAGCTTCCATGATCTCACTACTTGTTTCCCTTAATTCCATAGACTTCATGCCAGTTTCCTTAGTAAATACAGACGCAAAAAACCCCATTAAGATCTCCCCCATTTCTTCTGGTTCTGCACATAGCCAACCACGCTGATCTTCAAGAGGACCAATTTTATCTCTTACAATCCTTTTACTCTTAATATACCTGTAAAAGCTCTTTGGATTATCCTTCCAAGGCAACCTCATTTCTTTTAGCCCTCGTGATTTCCTTCTTAAGTATTTTCTTGCACTTTTTATACTCAAGCACCTTATTTACTCCCTGTTTCCTATACATGTCATACAACTCTCTCTTCTTCTTTATCAGAGTTGCAATATCCCTTGAGAACCAAGGTTCCTTATTCCTATTCACTTTGCTTTTAATCCTGACAGGAACATACAAGCTCTGCACTCTCAAAATTTCTCCTTTGAAGGCTTCCCACCTACCGATCACATCCTTGCCAGAGAACAACCTGTCCCAATCCACGCTTTTTAGATCCTTTCTCATTTCTTCAAATTTGGCCTTCTTCCAGTTTAGACCCTACGACCAGATCTATCTTTATCCATGATCAAGTTGAAACTAATGGTGTTATGATCACTGGAACCAAAGTGCTCCCCTACACACACTTCCGTCACTTGTCCTAACTCATTTCCTAATAGGAGATCTAATATTGCATCCCCTCTAGTTGGTACCTCTATATATTGATTTAGAAAACTTTCCTGAACACATTTTACAAATTCTAACCCATCTAGACCCCTAACAGTATGGGAGTCCCAATCAATGTGTGGAAAATTAAAATCCCCTACCACCACAACTTTGTTTCCTGCAGTTGCCTGCTATCTCTCTGTAGATTTGCTCCTCCAATTCTCGCTATTGGATGGTCTATAATACAAACCCACTAATGTGGCCATACCCTTCCTGTTGTCAGCTCCACCCAAAAGGACTTAGTAGACAAGCTCTCTAAGCTGTCCTGCCTGAGCACTGCTGTAGCATTTTCCCTGACAAGCAATGCTACCCCTCCCCCCCTCCTTTCATTCCTCTGCCTCGATCACATCTGTAACATCGGAACCCTGGAATATTGAGCTGCCAGTCCTGCCCCTCCTGTAGCCAAGTTTCACTAATTGCTATAACATCATAATTCCATGTGTCAATCCACACCCTCAACTCGTCTGCTTTCCCCGCAATACTCCTAGCATTGAAATATATACACCTCAGAAGACTTTTACCACCACTCACAACCTTTCTATTTGCGGCTTTGCTTCAACTGTTAACATAATTTATTTTCACCCCAGCCCCACTGTCAGCTCTGGCACTCTGGTTCCCATCCCCCTGCAAATCTAGTTTAAAGCCTCCCCAATAGCACTAACAAACCTCTCTGAAAGGATATTGGTCCCCTTGTAGTTCAAGTGTAACCTGTCTCTCTTGTACAGGTCCCACCTGCCCCAGAAGAGGTCCCAATGATCCTGAAATCTGAAACCCTGCCCCCTACACCAGTTCCTCAGCCACTTGTTCATCCTCCAGAGCATCCTATTCTTACCCTCACTGGCACGTAGCACAGATAGCAATCCTGAGATTACCACCCTCGAGGTCCTGCTTTTCAACTTCCTACGAAGCTCTCTATACTCACTCTCCAGGACCTCCTCACTCTTCCTTGCTGTGTCATTGGCACCGATGTGCACCACGACATCTGGCTGATCACCCTCCCACTTCAGAATGTCTTGTAAGCGATCAGAGACGTCCTTGACCCTGGCACCCTGGAGGCAACAAGCCATCCTGGATTCTCTGTCATGACCACAGAACCTCCTATCTGCACCTCTAACTATCAAGTCCCCTATCACTACCGCTCTCCTCTTTTTCCACCCTCCCTTCTGCACTGCAGAACCAGACTCAGTGCCAGAGATCTAGCTGCTGCAGCTTGTCCCAGGTAAGTCATCCCCCCCCAACAGCATCCAATGCGGTATACTTATTTTTGAGGGGAATGGCTACAGGGGAACCCTGCTCTGCCTGCCCTTTCCTCTTCCCTCGCCTGAAAGTGACCCAATTTTCTGTGATCTGCTCCTTTGGCGTAGCTACCTCCCTGTAGCTACTATCTATAATCTCATTCTCCCGAATGATCCAGAGATCATCCAGCTCCTGCTCCAGTTCCCTAACGCGGTTTGTTAGGAGCCACAGCTGGATGCACTTCTTGCAAGCGTCGTTGTCAGGGACACCGGAGAGCTCCCTGACTTCCCACATCTTGCAAGAGGAGCATTCCAACATCCTGCCTGGTATTCTCTCTACTCTTTAAAAAAAAACTGGACAAAAAAAACTTACTGGAACCTACCCTGGCCTCTGCCTGTTCTCGCCAAAGCCTGTTGAGCCAAAGCCGTCCCACTCTGCTCCATCTCACTCCGCTGCCCGCTGTATATGGTGGTCTCTTTATAAACCTTGGCGCACTACGTCACGCGCCTGCACAGCGCTGACCCTTCTCCTCGAGCTGTGTTTAAAAAAAAGACTTTTTGCACCCGATTTCTTCACTCTCTTCTTCTCAGCTGCTTGCTTCGACTGAAATCTTGCCCTTAACAGTGTACTGTCTCCTTGCATTTGTCCTACCGAGGTGCAACACCTCACATTTACCTGGGTTAAACCCCATCTGCCATTTTTCAGTCCATATCTGCAACTGGTCAATATTGTGCTATATTCTTTGCCAGTCTTCTACACCAGCGGTCCCCAACCACCGGGCCGCGGACCGGTACCAGGGCGCAAAGCATGCGCTATCGGGCCGCGAGGAAACGATATGATTTGGCGATATGAGTCAGCTGCACCTTTCCTCATTCCTTGTCATGCCCACTGTTGAGCCATTACGCACGCGAGGTCATTACCCGCGCGTCATCCATGTCAACGCGGGAAGGAGATCAACTCCTCGAGCTTGCAAATGACGGCGGGCTGAGAAGTATGTTTGACATAACATCTCTGCCGGCATTCCGGATCAAAGGCAAGGGTAAATATCCTGAGATAGCCAGGAAAGCACTGAAAACGTTGCTTCCATTTCCAACATATCTCTGCAATGAATGCAACGAAAACTAAATTGCGGAATAGACTGGACAGAAGGAACCTCCTTCGAGTATCGCTGTCTCCCATCACCCCTCGTTGGCACCGTGTGGTTGCAGGAAAACAAGCCCAGGGCTCCCACTGATTCAGAAATATTGGTGTGTTTCAATGATTTTATATGTTCATACGGGGAAAATATGTGCTGTGTGTTTAGTATCCAAACGTTACTTAAAATGTTATGATGCTGTTGACTTATATAACCATATAACAATTGCAGCACGGAAACAGGCGATCTCTGCCCTTCTAGTCTGTGCCGAACACTACTCTCACCTAGTCCCACCGACCTGCGCTCAGCCCATAACCCTCTATTCCTTTCCTGTCCATATACCTATCCAATTTTTATTTTAAATGATAATGTCGAACCTGCCTCTTCCACTTCTACTGGAAGTTCGTTCAACACTTACTTCAAGCTCCCCGTCCTCCCCTGATAATTGACTTATCACTATATTCATGCGAGAAAAATATGCACTGTGTGTTTAATATTAAATTCGTTAGATAAACCCTTTTAGAAACAAAATTGAGTGTATTAGCCACTTATCACCTATATTCCGGTCGTGATTAACACCACCCCCACCCCCGTACAGAATCGCCAAAAACGATTTATAAAAAAAATCGGCACTTACATGCATACGCAAATCATGCATGCACACTGGTGCCAGCGCAAGGCTTCATGGTCATTGTAGTCTCTAGTGGTAAAAAACGTATTTGACTGCTGCTCTTGTCCGTTGACAACCCTCCCCCCCGCCCCGGTCGGCCAGTCCGCGAGAATATTGTCAATATGAAACCGGTCCGCAGTGCAAAAAAGGTTGGGGACCCCTGTTCTACACTATCCACAACTCCACCAATCTTCGTGTCATTCCCAAATTTACTAACCTACCCAACTACATTTTCATCCAGGTCATTTATATACATCTCAAACAGCAGACAGGTCCCGGCAAAACTCCACTAATTACAGACCTCCAGCTCAAAGAAGTCCCTTCAACCAGTACCCTCTGTCTTCTATGCGCAAGCCAGTTATGAATCCAAACAGCCAATTCTCCGCAAACCCTATGTATCTTAATCTTCTGGTTTAGCCCCCATGACAGACTTTGTCAAACACCTTACTAAAATCCATGTAGACAACATCCACTGCCCTACCCTCATCAGGCTCTCTTGACACCTTGGCAGAAAACTCAATCAAGTTGGTAAGGTACACCTTGCCATGCAGAAAGCAATGCTGGCTCTCCCTAACTATGCCATTGATTTTCAAATTATCATAAATCCTGTCCCTAAGAATTTTTTTCCAGCAATTTCCCTACAACTGATGTGAGACTCACTGCTCTATAGTTCTCAGGATTTCCCCTTGTTCCCTTCTTAAATAGTGGTACAACATCACCAGTCCTCTGGGACATCGCCTGTGGCTAGAGGACACAAAGATACTGGTCAAGTGCCAACAATCTCATCCTTTGCCTCCTTCAGTAACCTGGGGTGAATCCCATCGGGCCCTGGGACTTATCCACCTTAATATTCATTTGGAAGCCCAACACTTCCTCCTTGACTTCTAACAAGCCTATCGTATTTATACACTCAGTAATGATCTCCTGGTTCTCCGTATCCTTTTCCTTGATAAATACAAAAGCAAAGTACTCATTAAGTACCTCACTCACATTCTCTGCATCCAAGCAAATGTTCCCCCCTTTATTCTTGAATGGTCCCATCCTTTCCCTAGTTATTCCTAATTTCCCTAGGAAATTAGGTGAGCCAGAAGGGGCCATGAGAAGGCCTTGGCGGGCAGGATTAAGGAAAACCCCAAGGCATTCTACAAGTATGTGAAGAGCAAGAGGATAAGACATGAAAGAATAGGACCAATCAAGTGTGAGAGTGGAAAAGTATGTATGGAACCAGAGGAAATAGCAGAGGTACTCAATGAATACTTTACTTTAATATTCACTATGGAAAAGGATCTTGGTGATTGTAGTGATGACTTGCAGCAGACTGGAAAGCTTGAGCATGTAGATATTAAGAAAGAGAATGTGCTGGAGCTTTTGGAAAGCATCAAGTTGGATAAGTCGCCAGGACCAGATAAGATGTACCCCAGGCTACTGTGGGAAACGAGGGAGGAGATTGCTGAGCCTCTGGTGATGATCTTTGCATCATCAATGGGAACAGGAGAGGTTCTGGAGGATTGGAGGGTTGTGGATGTTGTTCCTTTATTCAAGAAAGGGAGTAGAGATAGCCCAGGAAATTATAGACCAGTGAGTCTTCCCTCTGGTTGGTAAGTTGATGGAGTTGATCCTGAGAGACAAGATTTATGAACATTTGGAGAGGTATAATATGATTAGGAATAGTCAGCATGGCTTTGTCAAGGGCAGGTTGTGCCTTACGAGCCTGATCGAATTTTTTGAGGATGTGACTAAACTCATTGATGGAGTTAGCACAGTAGATGTAGTGTAAATGGATTTCAGCAAGGCATTTGATAGGGTACCCCATGCAAGGCTTATTGAGAAAGTAAGGAGGCATGGGATCCAAGCCAACATTGCTTTGTGGATCCAGAACTGGCTTGCCCACAAGAAGGCAAAGAGTGGTTGTAGACGGGTCATATTCTGCATGGAGATCAGTCACCAGTGGAGTGCCTCAGGGATCTGTTCTGGGACCCTTACTCTTCGTGATTTTTATAAATGACCTGGATGAGGAAGTGGAGGGATGGGTTAGTAAGTTTGCTGATGACACAAAGGTTGGAGGTGTTGTGGATAGTGTGGAGGGCTGTCAGAGGTTACAGCGGGACATTGATAGGATGCAAAACTGGGCTGAGAAGTGACAGATGGAGTTCAACCCAGATAAGTGTGAAGTGGTTCATTTTGGTAGGTCAAGTATGGTGGCAGAATATAATATTAATGGTAAGACTCTTGGCAGTGCGGAGCATCAGAGGGATCTTAGGGTCCGAGTCCGTAGGATGCTCAAAGCAGCTGCGCAGGTTGACTGTGGTTAAGAAGGCATATGGTGTATTGGCCTTCATCAATTGTGGAATTGAACTTAGGAGCCGAGAGGTAATGTTGCAGCTATGTAGGACCCCGGTACACTTGCAGTACTGTGCTCAAATCTGGTCGCCTCACTACAGGAAGGATGTGGAAGCCATAGAAAGGGTGCAGAGGATGATTAACAAGGATGTTGCCTGGATTGGGGAGCATGCCTTATGAGAATAGGTTGAGTGAACTCGGCCTTTTTTCCTTGGAGCGACGGAGGATGAGAGGTGACCTGACAGAGATGTATAAGATAATGAGAGGCATTGATCGTGTGGATAGTCAGAGGCTTTTTCCCAGGGCTGAAATGGTTGCCACAAGACGACACAGGTTTAAGGTGCTAGGGAGTAGGTACAGAGGAAATGTCAGGGTAAGTTTTTTTACGCAGAGAGTGGTGAGTGTGTGGAATGGGCTGCCTGCAACGGTGGTGGAGGTGGATACGATAGGGTCTTTTAAGAGACTTTTGGATAGGTACATGGAGTTTAGAAAAATAGAGGGCTATAGGTAAGCCTAGTAATTTCTAAGATAGGGACATGTTCGACACAACTTTGTGGGCTAAAGGACCTGGATTGTGCTGTCGGTTTTCTATGTTTCTGTGTTTTATCCTCTTGCTCTTGATGGAATGCCTTGGGATTCACCTCAATTCTCTTGCCAAGGACTTTTCACGTCCCTCCTGGCTTTCCTAATTCCCTTTTCTCAGTTCTTTTCTGGCCTCTTTATATTCCTTATATGCTTCGTTAGATCCTAACTTCCAAAGCTTTACATACTTTTCCTTTTTCCTCTTGACTAAATTCATCACCTCTCGGACATCCAAGGGTCTCTTATCTTTCCATCCCCGTCCTTTCTTTTAACAGGAACATACCTTTCCTATACTCTGTGAAATTGATCTTTAAACACCTTCCACATGTCTAATGTGGACTTACCAGAAAAAAGGGTGTTCCTAATTAATGCTTTGTAGTTCCTGCTTAATTCCCTTGTAATTTGCCCTAACCCGATTTAAAACTTCCAACAAGATCGTACCTGTCCTGAAAAGTAGGAGTTGCAGTCACTGTTCACCCACTGAAAGTTCAGTCATTTGGCCAGGCTCATTACCCAACACTAGGTCCAGTATGGCCCACCCACTCGTTGGACCATCACGAAACAAATTCTGCCCCATTTGAACCCATAAGGAGGTCCCAGTTTATATTAAGGAAGTTGAAATCCCCCATGACAACAACCCTTTTATTTTTACACATTTCGTTAATCTGTTTACATGTCTGTTCCTCAATGTCCCATCAGTGTGATTGCACCCTTCCTATTCCTAAGTTCCACCCAAATGGATTCAGTTGCACTCAGGAGAGACATAATGGAGGGGTCAGACACGATGATATTGTCCCTGATTAGTCGTGCAATTCTTCCCCCCCTTTTTTTTTTTAACCTTCTCCCCTATCTTTTCTAAAACTTTGAAAACCTTCCAGAGCTGCTGAAGTAGGAAGTGGTTTATACAGAAACAGTAATGATCGCTGTTCTTGGACTGGTTTTAAACATAAATCCTGAGTTCCTGACAGTGGCAATACTGGTATACAAGGTGGTAAGTAAGCCATGGCACATATTATGAAGATGCTTATGTCACACTTTATAACACACCAGTTACACCAACTTGTGGACAATTTTGGTTGCCACACTATGGGAAAGGTATGTTTGCATTGGAGAAAGTGTGGACATGTACCAGGATACTGTAGGATTGAAGGACTTTACTTTTGGGAAGAGGTTAGGTGGGCTGGCTTTTTCCTAGAGAGAGGGAGGCTGGGGGGAGACCTGATAAGTGGTATATTAGATTATCAGAGGCAGAGACGGTCATCAAAATCTTTTCCCCTGGTAAAATTGTTAAAAACAAGAAGGCATAGGTTGAAGGTAAGGGTGAAGAGTTTTCAAGGGGATCTGAGGGGTATTTTTTTTTTACCCAGAGAGTAATTGATATCCAGAACATGCTGCCAGAGGAGGTGATGGTATCTGATACATGACGATGATGAAGAGGCACTGAGACAAGGTCCTGATGTGGGCAAATGGGATCTAGTGGGTTTGAACTGTACAACCCTGACCCTGAGATAAAGCTGTACCACTAGATGTAGACTCGAGCTGCTGAGAGGATTATTTTTGCTTAGCCCAAAATCAAATCAGTTTCAAATCAAACCATAAACACTCAGAATTCCAAAAAAGCTACTGTTATTTGAGTCCTTCATTTTTTTGAATGTGATGCTAACCATACCACTTGACTTTTGCTTCAGTGGGAGAGCAAGTTTTGGAGAATACTTTATTCAGATTTCTGCTCCTGATTTCACAGGATGTTTGTTGTTTCACTACCCAGAGGTTATTACATCACCTTATATTTGCTTATTTGTGTTCTTTGCCTTTTCCCATTTTTTGAAAATTCAGCCTGGAGATCTGAAGAAAAGAATTGAGTCTCTAATTGATCGGGATTATATGGAGAGGAACCGAGACAATGCCAACCAGTATCATTATGTGGCATAATATACAGAACAAGACTTAATGCTGACTTTCAACTCAGTAAATCTTTAAAAGCACTGATTCTCTCTGCATCCATTTTGGATTCTGTTTGGTTTTGCACAGTCCAGCCAAAGCCTCTTGTGAAGCAATGGAGGGCATTCCTTTCAGGAGCAGCATCCTCAGGCACCCCTTTTTTACACAGCCTTTGTTTCCTGAGGATCACTTCAGAAAGTGTGAAAAGAGCACAGAAGTTAAATACATCTCCCATTGGGTTGTTGAAGATTTCATATCTACAGTGTAAGTTCATTTGATTTCTTTTGTAACTCATTCCCTTTTGATTGAGATTTAAAAAACATAGTCTGCACACCAATCCTCCCATATAATCAACAGCCTGGAATCTTTTGAGAGAACTATTAAAATATAACTACGTAAGATACCCTGAGAGAATATGTTTCACATTGCATACTGACTTTCGGCATTACTGCAGCAGTGAGATAAACAACATTTTTGATCAGTGAAAATGATATTTTTATTTTTTTAAATGACTTACACAACCAATAAAGAAATCAACTTTAAGCAGTAGCGAGGCCCCATTATACTTCTGGTCACCAATGCACACACGCCACATTTAGGTTTTTATTGCATGCATCATGTGAATGGAGAAATGTTACATCAAAATGAGATAACTATCTGGAAAACATGTAAAAGTGCCAAAAATTAGACTGTCAAGCACATATTCCATGAATAACCTACAGCTGTTGCTAAAGTAGTCATTATGGGCCCAATATTCCTAGACCCAAGGTTGGTATTTGTTTTAGATGGAATAGCATTTTCACCTCCTTCCACTTGATTGCTTTTTCAGAGTAGTTTTCCCAATTTTGGATGATTCCTCCTGTTTAAAGTATTTCTCATAGTGCCCAACAAACTGAAAACTTTGCAGATTATACATATGCTTTGTACAGAATATACAAGTATTCCTTTGTATTATTCACTGTAAGTTGTTCAGAAACACTAACTAGTCTGGTGGAGATGAGGTGATGAATTCCTGTGAGTTTGTCCTAATTTGTTTCATATTGTTACTTATGTGCAAAAAAAAGTTATCCTCAAATTACTTGGATCTTCTGTCTTCTGATAATATAAAATGATTTTCTGCTCTGGGCTCTGTCTTTATTGAATTACAGCTGTATAACACAATTTCTGGAAAAAGTTAAGTAATTATAGTGGCAAATTAAAGATTTCTGTAATCTTTGTATCTTTAACCATTCTAACACTACAGAAAATGTTGCAATTGGGTCATGTCTGCATCAGGGTTTTGTTTACAGAAAGAAATTTCAACCTCTTTTGACTTTGAAGGGGAAAAATGAGTTGTATCTTTCCAAAATTACTTATTTAGGCTAGAGTTTGGAACGAGCTCCCAGTGGAACTGGTGGATGTAGATTCAATTTCAACATTTAAGAGAAATTTGAATTGGTAAATGGATGGAAGGTTACTGGGTGCAGGTCAATGAGACTAGACATTAATAACTTAGCATTGACTAGATGGACCTAAAAGTGTGTTTCGGTGCTATAGCGTTCTGTGACTAAGTGGGTCAATAGGGGCAGTTAGAGTAGCAGTTACATGTATATTAGAAGGTAAAACAATTGTTCAATGTTAGGACAAATTCAATCAGCCAGATGTACAGGTTGGAGAGGAAATGGTTAGGCCTCTGTTCATAGAAGAAGAGGAGGGATTGTTCATCTACTATAATGAACTGGTTGGGACTGGGAAATTGGAAATGAACAAAGTGATTGAGGACCCCTGGTGTGTCACCAACCTAGGTGAGAAGGGACTGGACCAGAGAAGAAAGGATGAAGTCAAGGTAGGAAAAAGTGAGGCAAATACAAGTAGAAATATTGGTCCTCTGCTTGTGGATCTTGGCTGGAGGCTAGATTTAGAAGTTTAGAAACTGGTGGGAATGAGGTCCATGATGTTCTAAGATAGTGCTATGACCCAAAGGAAGGAAGAAGGATGCACCTGGAAGCTCCTGTTTGGTCTCGGTTTGCTAGACCACAGTGGTATGGCAAATTTGGTGCCGATGTCAGGATTAGTTTTAATATGTTGACTGCTGCAAGGTAGTGTAGGCTAGAGTGAGCGAAGGGAATGGAAAACCCAAGGCAGTCGGCAATGAGGTGAATCAGGAATTCAGTGTGTTTCAGTAGGGGTTCTGGGATTCAAGAGCGGTTGAAGTTTGCAATCTTTGATCCCTGAATGGAAAAGGGGGGGGAGGGTGGGAAAACATTGTTTTGCAGCACCAAATGTGGTAGAGGATGAAGTGGAACTGCAGATCATAAGAGTTTTGAGATAGAGTGAATTGGTTCAGTTGCAGAAGGAGATCCAGAGCATGTGTGATGGAAGTGCCACTCTTATTACGTCTGGTTTTACTTTCTTTTGTTCTACAATTTCTCCATCTCGTCAGCTACTGAAAACCTGTGTTTTTCTTTCTCTTTACCAGTTCTGATGAAGGCTCCCTGACCTAAGACTTTCTCTCCACAGATGCTGCCTGTCTTGAGTGATTGCAGCATTTTCTGCTTTTTGCGTTCTATTTCTAGCATCTGCTGTTTTGGTTTTCACTTAAAAGTTTGTTTACTTTGAGCCAACATCAAGGAGATCAAAAAAAGGAATGTGATTGGCAGGAGAGCCCAATGTGACAGGCACTTGGGTTGTGGGGGGTGAGCATGCACACGTGGTTGGGGTAATGAACTGCCAAATGTGTTGGTGGTGGAGGGAGTTTCAATGGTGGCATTCAGAAAGGAGTCGGATACAGTGAAAAGAAAGCAAACAACAGGAATTCTGCAGATGCTGGAAATCCAGAACAAAACACACACAAAATGCTGAATAAACTCAGCTGGTCAGGTAGCATCTAGAGAAAGGAGTAACAAGTCATTTCAGGCTGACACCCTTCATCAGGACTAGAGTGAAGGCGGGCGGGGGGGAGCCAGAATAAGAAGGTGGGGAGAGGAGAAGGTGTACAAGCTGAAGGTAATAGGTGTAGCCAAGTAAGGTGAAAGCTAGGTGGGTAAGGGAGGGGTGATGGTGAAGTAAGAGGTGATAGGTGTAAAAAGTAAAGGGCTGAAGGAGGAATCTGATAGAAGAGGGAAAGGGAAGGAGGGGCATCAGAAGGATGTGATAGGCAGGTAAGAAGAAGAGAGAGGGGGGCCAGAATTGGGAATGAATGAGGAGAGAAGGAGCAGGGGAAGAAATTACCAGAAGCCAGAGAAATCAATTTTCATGCTGTCAGGTTGCATGCTACCCAGATGGAAAGTGAGATGGAAAGCTGCTCCAACTTTCGAGTTGTCTCAGCTTGGCAGTAAGTTGACCAACGACTTGCATGTCAGAATGGGAATGGGGATTGAACTTAAATTATCTATCTTGTTTATTGCGGATGAAGCAAAGTGCTCGACAAAGCAGACTCCTAATCTACATCAGGTCTCACTGATGATTGATCTGGAGCAGGAATTATTGGATTATTGTAGCTTTGAGCTGGTGTGTACTCATTAGGTCAAGGTCCTCTAACTTTCTGCACATCCAGTCCATGTTAAACTGCCCAGTCCCATTCACCTACAATGTTGAAATCGAGCTTGCATGCACCACTTGTGCTGGCAGCTCATTCCACACTCTCACAGCCCTCCGAGTGAAGAATTCTCTCTTTATGTTCCCCTTAAACATTTCCCCATTTCCCCTAAAGGCAACACCTCACACTTGTCTGCATTAAATTCTATCTGGTCCCAATCCCACTGCAAGCTCCGACAGTCTTCGATGTCTGCCACGCGGCCAATTTTGGTGTCATCTGCAAATTTGCTGATCCAGTTTGAATGATCTGCTGTCCCATTAACGAGTTGGATCATTGGTGATGTTTGGGGTGGAGTTGTTTTAAGAGAAACATTATCATTTTGGGAAGTTAAACCAGACCAGAACGTACACAGAGATTGCAAGGTCCTGGGAGTATTATTGAACAGCAAGAGCTTATGGTGCAAGTACATTGTTTCCCAAAAATGGCAGCTCTGGTAGACAGGGTGCTGAGCAAGGCATACAGAGTGCCTTTCTTCATTGCTGCGGTACTGAATTATGCGGTATTGAGTTATGTTACAAATCGTCTGTAAGGCTGCACTGGAGTTTAGTGTGCAGTTCCTGTTGCCACACCATAGGAAATGAGAGAGGATGCAAAAAAAATTCACAAGATTAGGGTGCTTGAGTTAGAAAGAGAGATTGGATAAGTTGGGACTGTTCCCTGGAGCAAAGGAGGTTGGGTGATCTTAGAGGTTAATAAAATTATGAAGCTCATAGTTAGGGTAAAGAGTCACTGTCTATTTCTCCAGGGTAGGGGAATCTAAAATTAGGGGGTTATAAGTTCAAGGTGAAAGGAGAAAGATTCAGAGGGTATTGGGTATAGGGAAGAAACTGCCAGAGGAGATGATAGAGGCAGGTACAGTTCTAACCTGTAGAAGACATTTGGTACATGGATAAAAAAGGTTAGAGGGATATGGGCAAAACTCAAGTAGATGGGATGGCGTACATACATTTTGATGGGTATGGGTAAGTTGTACAGTAGAGCCTAGTTTCTGTGCTGTGTAACTCTATGAATCATTTCTTTGTTATTCCAATCACCACCTACCTGAACTTCCCCTGGAGGTGACCACTGTGAATTACCTCTGTTGGTTCTCAGTCTTCCGCAGGTTGTGAATATTCAGAACACCTGAGCCTAAGGTATGAGTCTATTTTTGTCAGAACTTCACCAGTCCCTCATGGAAACAGGCCCTTCAGCTCAAAACATCAACGCCAACCAAGACGCCCCAACCACACTAGTCCAGCAATCAGATTTCAAAAGGCACCCAGATGTGTCAGGAACAATTTAAGAGCACTTCCCAATGCCAAGGTAAGTAGTGCCATGTAATGGGGCCAGTCCTTGATGGAACAAAGCAGCTAATAGTGCGCCAGCTGTTCTGAGGCTTCCTGCCACTGAGTGCGGCTCCTACAGCTGTGGAACATAACTTCACTGACTTGTTCAAAGGCCTCTGTATCAATGAATGCAACATCCCCAGAGTGACGAGGATCACTGGGGGTAGACCTGGCAGGATTCTTCAGTATGAATGGGCATGGATCCCAATGAATAAGCGACCTGCAACATTCCCATTCCCTCTACCCGTGGGGGATACAGTGCTGACGATGTCTGCTTTGTTTGCAGTCTGTTGAAATCTACAGGAACACCCACAATATGTTGGAGGAACTCAGCAAGTCATGGAGGGGAATGACCAGTCGCTATTTCAGGCTGAGACCCTTCAGCAGGATTCAGGACTGTTCAAACCTACATCTTGAGGGGGCTTTGCATTACAACACTGATCTAGCAAAGCATCTGGTTTGTGACCGCGGTTTCAAATAAAACAGACATAAAGAAGGTGCTTCCACACACACACACCTGATACCACTTTGACTTGGTTAGGTGTCAGTCAGCGAAGCAAGTGATCTGAATCATAGTCTACCACACTCGGCAGGAGTTAGCATCTCTGTTCATCGGTGATGTACTAGGGCAATTGTAAGCCTTGCTGAATTCTTCAAAATTAGCGATTGCACCAATAACTCTGCAAATTAAAAGAAAACTGTTCACCCAGTCAAAGCTGCACTAGAATCAGTTTATATAGAAATCTCACAGGGATTTGAAAAGTAAGAGTTAAAGCAGCAATACTTCAGCCTGTTGAACCAAAACAAACTGAAAGCTAACAATCATATTTTTTCAACATTGTATGTTGCAGCAATAACATTTTTTACTGTACTTGTACTTCACTGCACTTGTGCACTGACAATAAACTCGACTTTTCCTCCTTTTCTGTTAATATCTATTTATCCTATCCTACCCAGACCTCTCCCACTTCCCTCTCAAACCACTTTTTTTTTGATATTTGACTTAAGCTTCTTTTTTAAATAGTGAAGATACATCACTTTAAACAGTGAAGATACAGATAGAGTTAAGAGTCTGACCAGGCAGTCCTGGCATCAAGAATGAAATCACCAGGCACTCCTAATGGCTATCTATATACCAACTCTGTGATGAATGTCTCTTTTGGGGCAGTTTTGACCCCCAGTAGGACCCATAGGAGATGATCATGCTAATACTCATCGGTCAGGGAAGCCCTCAGAGCAGCTTTTAGGGAGCAGTGAAATTGCTCGCGTAGGCTATTAGACTGTGGGTTATAGGCCGTGGTGTGATGTAGCATAATACCGAGGTTCGGGCCTTGCAGCCCAGGGGCCTGAGATGAATTGGGGACGATGGTCATCGGAAATACCAGATAGGGTGCTAAACCGAGCAACACAGGTGCTGATGAATGCCCGAGCCACGTCTGCGGCCGTCGTCGCTCTGACCATCTGGTGGTACAGTCCACCATGGTAACGAGGTGCATGAAACTGTGGGAAGGGTTAAGATAACAAGCAAGATCCATATTGACGTGGTCAAACCGTCACTCAAGGACCACAAAAGGTGCTAATGGCGCCTGAACATAACGGTTCATTTTTGGCCGCTGGCAGTCCAACCACACGCGTACTTTCTGAGGCCGTGCCAAAGAACCTTTAGTGCAATCATTTTCTCTGAGGCCTTCTGGCCTAGATGTGAAAAGCCACGTATGGAGTCGAAAACAGTACGGGTCCAGTTTGTAAGCAACTAGCTAAGACATCGCACAGGAGAGAAACCCAGCTTCCCCAAACTTTATGTCAGCCAGTCGCAGGCCTGTGACTGCTCTTCGGTAAGCCTGGCCCTCCGGGTCAGTAACTTGGCTGGCTGTCATGCCGGCATAGTCATCCCCGATGTGTAAGGGCTCAGCAGTTGGCCATGAAAGGCAATCAGCCGCGGCATTACTTTTCCCCTGGTATGTTGTACATCAGTTGTGAACTCGGATACGAAAGCCTGCTGTGCAGACCAAGAGTCTGCTATTTAGGCCATCGCATGCACAAGGGGTTCGTGGTGACCCTCCAGAAGAAAATGAAAATGGCGAACAGCCAGATAAAGACAGAAGTTCATGGTCAAACGTACTGTACTTCCTTTCAGGGGGATGGTGCTGTCGGCTGAAGGCGGCAAGCGGCTGCCGCACGTCTCTGACCAACTGTTCGTGCTCACCACCCACAGCATCCTCTGAAGCGTCAGTAGTAACAGCAGCTATGGGTTGGGTTGCGGAGCGGGTGCTCCAGTAGGGTTATTAGAAAGAGCTCGTTTGGTATTATCAAATGCCCTGGTCATGTCCGCTGACCAGTCAAGCGCGTGATTGGGGATTGCTTTTAAACGGGGGAGCACAAGTTCAGCAGCTCGCGGAATGAAGCGGTAATAGAAATTTAACACACCTAAACATTCATGTAATTTTTTGTAGTGCGAGGCAGTGAGAAATCTATAATAGAGACTACTTTTGATTGGAGGGGTTTCGCACCTTCTGCTGAGATGTGATGTCCAAGAAAGTCAATGGTTGACAACCCAAATAGGCATTTAGCAGGGTTATTAATCAATCCATGCTGGTTTCAGCGCTCGAAAAGGATGCGGAAATGAGATGGCGCCAGTGCATCCAAATCTGAACACAGGTATGTCATCCAGGTAAACAAAAAGAAAATCTGAGTCTTTTAATAACGAGTCCATCAGCCATTGGAAAGTCTGTGCTACATTTTTCAGTCTATACGACATTCACAAAAACTCAATAAGGCCAATAAAGCTGTTTTGGGCACACAGGTACCAGATGGTATCTCCCAGTTAGATCGACTTTGGAAAAAAAAATACTTCCCTGCTAAATATACCAAGAAGTCTTGGATGTGTACTACTGGGTAACAATCGGGGGTAATGGCGTCAGTAATTACATGGGTGACAACTACCATCGGACTTAGGGACCATTTGGAGAGGTGAAGGCCAGGGGCTATTTGAGCAGCGTACAATGCCTTCTGTCGCGGTTGCCAGCTTTTCTGGGTCCAGTTTACACGCACAGGTGTGGACCGGTGGACCGATGGACCGACTGTGGGAACGTGGTGCATGGCCCCATGTTTTGCAACTGTAGTGGTCAATGTGGGCCGGGTGAGGTTTGCGGATTCGCCCAGCAGCCGAGTAAACGCATACGCGGCGGCGCATGCGCTTGACAGAGTCGTTGTAGGGAACTTGCTACGGGAACAGGGTAACGATCCAAAGTCCATGACACCCACAAGCCTGTAGTTCATAAGATTAACTAACAGTCCCTGGGCACACAGGAAATCTGCACCGAGCAGAGGTCTAGCCAGTTGAGCCAGGATGAAGGCCCACGTGTAACATCGCCCACCGAACCGAAGCATCACCCATCATGTCTCGTAGGTCTGGATCTTGCTGCCATTAGCAGCGTCCAGCAAGGTTTCGTCACTCTTTGCCTTATCGACAGGGGATGCTGGCAGCACACTCACTTGAGCACCCGTGCCAGACAAGAAGCGTCGCCCTGAAAGGGTGCCCATAATGAACAGCGGACGACCGACCCCGCGGTGTTCACAGACCTCTGATGTCCCGATGTGCTGGCACCGTCGAAGCTGCAAGGCGGTTAGCACTCCTACCAAAGCGATAGTGGTAAAAACACAGACCCAGAGTTGGCTGTTTCACAGCTGTGGGTATCCTCATGTTGGGAGTCTTGCTTACCGGGCTTATCGAGGTAGCGAAAGGAGAGGAAATGATGCACCGCTGTCCGCTGCCCGGCTGAGTATCGACTATCAGCCATTTTAGCCAACTCCCTATAGTCCATCATAGGTGCATCAGGGAGGGCTATGCAAACTTGATCAGGCATTTGCTGCATGAAGAGATCTTTAAAAATAAAACAAGGATGGCGATTTCCTAGGAGAGACAGTACGTGTTCCATTAGCTCCGGAGGCCTATCATTACCGCGATCAGGTAAGGAAGGCGAACAACTGTTTGGCGCTCAGAAGTCTGTAAGAGGAGAATTTTCAGCGATTGGTGTTTATTGTGTTCAGGCGGGTGTTCAGGCAGACTCACCACTCTGGGATTGCTGAGCAATGCTACCACCTAATAGAGTTAGGTGCCGTCGGTGGTAATTCCTCGCAGGGCAAATTGGGCCTCAGCTAGTACAAACTAAGCCAAGGCATTTTGCTCCAAAACCCCATCAGATTCAAAGAGACTGCATTGGCCGACATGTTAAATAACTCTGGAATCGTCCTATCACATCGGGGTCACCAATGTAGGTTTTCGCAAATAAAACGAACAGAGGCATTTATGCTTAATGAACCCCGTAACACATTTTATTGAACTCCAATACCTAAACACAAGAGCACACTAAAAACCTTTATGTAACAAAGTCATCATGTCAGACCAGCCTGTTAAAGCGAAACCCCACCCCAGTGTTGGTGGTTGTGAATTATGTACATTTCTCCCAATTACGTTATCTCATGGTCTTAAGATCAGAGGTGAAAGATTTCAAAGGAATACTGGGGTAGATTTTTTATGCAAAGGATGGTGTGCATTTGGAATGAGCTGCCAGAAATAGTGGTTGAAACAGGCATATTGGCAACATTTAGAAGCCATCTAGATATGTACATGAATAAAGGATTGTGGGTCAAATGTGAAGCACTTGGGACTAGCTCACCGGAAACAGAGTCAGCATGGAGAAGTGGGGCCAGATAGTCTGTTCCAATTCTGTATGACTGTCTAATAACAACTGAATGTTACTCACAAGGACGGACATGCAAAAGTTCAGAAAATCTGCCAGGCTGTCATCACCAAAATCCTAAATATGCTGGATTATCGGAGTTTTATTTCTAATTTTTCCCAGATCCAATGTTATATTTTGAGCAGAAGTGTTTTATCTCCTCTGGAGGTGAGAGTGGCACAGTGGTGCAGCCTTTCAAACTGTGCCCTCCCTCTCTACTCCAGTGATCCTGAGCTCAAGTGCTGTCTGTGTGGAGTTTGCATGATCTCCCCGTGACTGGGTGCTCCAGTTTCCTCCACATCCTAAGGACATGCAAGTTAGTAGGTTATTCAGCCCATGTGTGGGTGAGGGCAGAGCCTGGATGGGGATGTGGAGAGAATGGGTGATGGGGAATGTGGGAGAACAGGACCAGTGGAAATGCTCTGAGTGCTGGCAGTGACTCGATGGGCTGAATGGTGAAGGATTAAAAATGAGAAAGATGTTGCCTGATTTGCTGAATATTCCCAACAATTTCTGCTTTAAACTTACAAATTATAATTGGAATTAGTAATCGGTTTATTGTCTCACGTACCAAGTACAGTGGAAAATCTTTTGTTTGCATGTCATAAGACCATAAAACCGTAAGACAAAGGAGCAGAAGTAGGCCATTCGGCCCATCGAGTCTGCTCCGCCATTTTATCATGAGCTGATCCATTTTCTCCTAGTTAGTCCCACTCTCCTGCCTTCTCACCATAACCTTTGATGCCCTGGCTACTCAGATACCTATCAATCTCTGCCTTAAATACACCCAATGACTTGGCCTCCACTGCTGCCCGTGGCAACAAATTCCATAGAATTCCTCTGACTAAAAAAATTTCTTCGCATTTCTGTTCTGAAAGGGCGCCCTTCAATCCTTAAGTCAAACCCTCTCGTACTAGACTCCCCCATCATAGGAAACAACTTTGCCACATCCACTCTGTCCATGCCTTTTAACATTCGAAATGTCTCTATGAAGTCTCCCCTCATTCTTCTAAACTCCAAGGAATACAGTCCAAGAGCGGACAAACGGTTCTCATATGTTAACCCTTTCATACCCGGAATCATTCTAGTGAATCTTCTCTGTACCCTCTCCAACGTCAGCACATCCTTTCTTAAATAAGGAGACCAAAACTGCCCACAGTACTCCAAGTGAGGTCTCACCAGCACCTTATAGAGCCTCAACATCACATCCCTGCTCCTATACTCTATTCCTCTAGAAATGAATGCCAACATTGCATTCGCCTTCTTCACTACCGACTCAACCTGGAGGTTAACTTTAAGGGTATCCTGTACGAGGACTCCCAAGTCCCGTTGCATCTCAGAACTTTGAATTCTTTCCCCATTTAAATAATAGTCTGCCCGTTTATTTTTTCTGCCAAAGTGCATAACCATACACTTTCCAACATTGTACTTCATTTGCCACTTCTCTGCCCATTCTTCCAATCTATCCAAGTCTCTCTGCAGACTCTCCGTTTCCTCAGCACTACCGGCCCCTCCACCTATCTTCGTATCGTTAGCAAACTTAGCCACAAAGCCATCTATTCCATAATCTAAATCATTGATGTACAATGTAAAAAGAAGCGGCCCCAACACTGATCCCTGCGGAACACCACTGGTAACTGGCAGCCAACCAGAATAGGATCCCTTTATTCCCACTCTCTGTTTCCTGGCAATCAGCCAATGCTCTATCCACATATGTAACTTTCATCTACACAGATAATTCCATAAATAAATACATTGATAAGAGAACGCAACATGATACAATAACAGATGAAGTGCAGTGCAGGTAGACAAGGGAGGTACAAGGGCCATGATGAGGTAGACTGAGTTCATCTTTCAGTATGAGAGATTCATTCAAGAGCCCTACAGAAACTGTCCTTGAGCCTGATATTTAGTGTTCTCAACCTTTTGTATGTACTGCCTCACAGGAGAGCGGGGAGTGGAAGTGTCCAGTTGGAAGGAGTCCTGCCTCATGTTGGCAGCTTTCCTGAAACAGCAGGAGGTGCGGACAGAGTCTATGGTGGTAGCCTGATCTGTGTTCACAACTTTCTGGAATTTCTCATTCTGATCAGCTTCCATACCAAGCTGTGATGCGTCCACATAGAGAAGTATAAAATAGACAGCATCAAATTGAGACCTGCACAAGAATGGTTAATAGTCTGACCATGAATCTCACCTGATTTCAGGAGGACTATGTACACCAGTCAGAATCCTATTCCTACCAGCCTCTGGATTATGATTACTGCATCTGACCTGGAAGTGGTAAAGGTCAAAATGACAAAGAGTTACTTCCACAACTAAGGGTAGAGTTGCAGAAGGAGAGTTTTATTGCTAATTGGATCCTGAACTACAAGTAATGCAGCATCCATTAGAGAGTAGACTTCAGGACTTGACCAGTGAAGGGCGGAGCATTTTACTGTGATCATAGTCATAGTCACAGTCATACTCATGACTCACACCCATCACTCCCTGCGTAGAAAAATTTGCCTCTCAGGTCCCTTTAAAATCTTACCCCTCTCACCACATATATTCACACCTTCCCCCCGCTCCCCCTGCCCCTACATCCTGAGAGGAGATCATGACCTGGATTGTGGTGAGTCCTTGATGGATGCTGCTTTCTGGGGGCAGTGCTTCATCCACAACTGGTGTGTCCTGTTCTGGCTGCCATGTTTTGGGATGATTTGAAAGAGATTTTTCAAAATGGGACCAAGGAGGAACTTTGGTTGTATGGATAGATTAGAAAGACTAGAGTTGTCACCTTGGAACCCTTGGCTTGCAGGTACAACAGGTTATTAAGGCAGCAAACAGAATGTTGGCCTTCATTGCTAGAGGGATTGAATTCAGGAGCAGGAAGGTCATGCTGCAGCTATACAGGGTATTGGTAGGGCCACATCTGGAGTACTGTGTGCAGTTCTGGTCTCCATACTTTAGGAAGGATATAGTGGCTTTGGAGGCAGTGCAGAGGAGGTTCACCTGGTTGATTCCAGGGGTGAAGGGGTTAACCTATGAGGAGCGATTGAGTCGCCTGGGACTATACTGTCTGGAATTCAGAAGAATGAGAGAGGATCTTATAACATACAAAATTTTGAAAGGGATAGATAATAAGATAGAAGTTGGAAAGTTGTTTCCATTCGTAGGTGAGACTAGAACTAGGGGATATTGCCTCAAGATTTAGGACGGAGATGAGGAGAAATTGTTTTTCCCAGAGAGTGGTGAATCTGTAGAATTCTCTGCCCAGGGAAGCAGTTGAGGCTTCTTCACTAAGTATATTTCAGATACAGTTAGATAAGTTTTTACATAGTAAGGGAATTAAGGGTTAAGGGGAAAAGGCAGGGAGATGGAGCTGAGTTTATGGACAGATCAGCCATGATCTTATTGAATGGCGGGGCAGGCTGGATGGGCCGGATGGCCTACTCCTGCTCCTATTTCTTATGTAACCAAGAAGGAGCTCTAAAAAAAAAGATATTTATTGATCCCGGGGGAAATTGGTTTTCGTTACCATTGCACCATAAATAATAAATAGTAATAGAACCATAAATAGTTAAATAGTAATATGTAAATTATGCCAGTAAATTATGAAATAAGTCCAGGACCAGCCAATCGGCTCAGGGTGTCTGACCTTCCAAGGGAGGAGTTGTAAAGTTTGATGGCCACAGGCAGGAATGACTTCCTATGATGCTCTGTGCTGCATCTTGGAGGAATGAGTCTCTGGCTGAATGTACTCCTGTGCCCACCCAGTACATTATGTAGTGGATGGGAGACATTGACCAAGATGGCATGCAACTTAGACAGCATCCTCTTTTCAGACACCACCGTGAGAGAGTCCAGTTCCATCCCCACAACATCACTGGCCTTACGAATGAGTTTGTTGATTCTGTTGGTGTCTGCTGCCCTCAGCCTGCTGCCCCAGCACACAACAGCAAACATGATAGCACTGGCCACCACAGACTCATAGAACATCCTCAGCATCGTCCGGCAGATGTTAAAGGATCTCAGTCTCCTCAGGAAATAGAGACGGCACTGACCCTTCTTGTAGACAGCCTCAGTGTTCTTAGACCAGTCCAGTTTATTGTCAATTCGTATCCCCAGGTATTTGTAATCCTCCACCATGTCCACACTGACCCCCTGGATGGAAACAGGGGTCACTGGTACCTTAGCTCTCCTCAGGTCTACCACCAGCTCCTTAGTCTTTTTCACATTAAGCTGCAGATAATTCTGCTCACACCATGTGACAAAGTTTCCTACCGTAGCCCTGTACTCAACCTCATCTCCCTTGCTGATGCATCCAACTATGGCAGAGTCATCAGAAAACTTCTGAAGATGACAAGACTCTGTGCAGTAGTTGAAGTCTGAGGTGTAAATGGTGAAGAGAAAGGGAGACAAGACAGTCCCCTGTGGAGCCCCAGTGCTGCTGATTACTCTGTCGGACACACAGTGTTGCAAGAACACGTACTGTGGTCTGCCAGTCAGGTAATCAAGAATCCATGATACCAGGGAAGCATCCACCTGCATCGCTGTCAGCTTCTCCCCCAGCAGAGCAGGGCAGATGGTGTTGAAAACACTGGAGAAGTCAAAAAACATGACCCTCACAGTGCTCGCTGGCTTGTCCAGGTGGGCGTAGACACGGTTCAGCAGGTACTGTCCTTTCGCACAGTATCTCCCTATACAGTCTTGAAACACAAGAGACTGCAGATGCTGGACTGTGGTGCAAGACATTTAACACCACCGTATCCCAAAAACTGGTGGGGAAGCTGTCTTCACTGGGTCTCAACGTCGCCCTCTGTAACTGGATCCTGGACATCATAACAGAAAGGCCACAGTCAGCAGCAACGTCTTTTGTCCCATTGCGCTGAGCACTGGCAATCCCCAGGGCTGTGATTAGCACACTGCTTTTCACACTGCCGGTGCACGACTGAGCCATGGGAATCAGCTCAGATCATGCCAAGTTTTTGGGTGACACAACAGTGGTTGGCCTCATCACCAACGATGATAAGACAGTGCACAAAGAGGAAGTGAAGCGGTTGGTGGACTGGTGTGAGAACAACAACCTAAGTCTGAATTTGGAGAATGTCAAAGAAATGATTGTGGACTTTAGGAAGGTGCAGGTGAACCATCTCTCTCTGCACATACATACCTCCTCATAGGGAGAGTCAACTGAATCTAGTTCCTGGGAGTTCACATCAGGGATGATCTCACCCGGTCCCTCAATATCACCTCCCTGAATAAGGAGGCACAGCAGCACCTCCACTTCCTGAGTAGATTGAGACAAGGGAGGCTCCCCTCTCCTATCTTAACTGTATTTTACATGAGCACCATTGACAGCATTCTGACAAGCTGCATTTCCATCTGATATGGGAGCAGCAGAGCATCAGACTGCAAGTCCCTACAAAGGTCTGTGAGAACAGTTGAGAGGATCATAGGGGCCTCCCTACCATCCACTGGGGACATTTATCAGGAGTGTATGCAGGATCATCAGTGTTATCAAAGACCCTACCCATCTTCCTAGCATCCCTTTTTGGCTTGCTACCGTCAGGAAGGAGACTCCAATGCATAAAGACAAGAACGGTCAAGATGGGTCATTGCCTTGTTGCTGTTTGCGTGTGGGAGGGGGGAGCTGGGGGGTGCTTTGGGGTTCTAACATTTAACTGTCATTCATTCTTCAGGGCACTCCTGTTTTTGTGGATGGTTGCAAAGAAAGAGAATTTCAGGATGTATATTGTATATATTTCTGACATTAAATGTACCTATGTGTTGGCGCATGGCCAGGTGGTTAAGGCATTCGTCTAGTGATTTGAAGGTCATTAGTTCGAGCCTTGGCTGAGGCAGCGTGTTGTGTCCTTGAGCAAGGCACTTAACCACACATTGTTCTGTGACGACACCAGTGCCAAGCTGTATGGGTCCTAATGCCCTTCCCTTGGACAACATTGGTAGCGTGGAGAGGGGAGACTTGCAACAAGGGCAACTGATGGTCTTCCATACAACCTTGCCCAGGCCTGCGCCCTGGAAACCTTCCAAGGTGCAAACCCATAGTCTCATGAGACTAACAGATACCTATATAAATGTACCTATTGAACTTCTTTCCTCAGAGCATTAGGCTTCTGAACTCCCTGCTGCATCACACTCCAGTCTAGCAGCAGAAAGAATGATATAGTTTGTCATCCTGAAACGTTGGCAATTCCTTATCCTCCACAGATGCTGCGTTCCTCTGGAATATTGTTCGTTAGTCCCTATCCAGTCTGCCCAGTGCCATGTGGTTGCAGTCATTGAGTACAGTTGGTGGTGAATCTCTGGAGAGTTTGAGGCCAGTTTGTTATGTGTTTAAAAGCAAGTGCAGATAGACTTTTGCAAGTGGAGAAATTGGGGTCACGGAGAACTGGCCATAAAACAAGTTGAGGTCTGGTGTAGATCATCCATGATTTTGACGGCAGGTTTGAGGGGCTCTTATATTCTTGTATTCGTGTGAAATGCGAGGGAGGAGAAGATGGCAGCACGACGCAGCGCGCACTGCCATTCCGAATTGATGTCGTATCTGTGAAGTAGGATGCCGTGCACAATCCTGATTTGATAGAGACAGACGTGAAGAAGCACGGAGGAACATCTGAAGAAACCTCTGAAATGCCTGCTTTGCTGCCACTGCTACTGTGCAATTGAGAATCTCCGGAGGGAAGGCCCCAAATCCTCGGCCTTGCCTATTGCCTGTTGCTGGGGCCAGGGTTGATGCATGAGGTGATGGGACTTTCAAGAGTTTTTGAGACTTTACCGTTCCCATGGTCTGTTCTTATCAAATTACGGTATTGCTTTGCACTGTTGTAACTATATGTTATAATTATGTGGTTTTTGTCAGTTTTTTAGTCTTGGTTTGTCATGTGTTTCTGTGATATCATTCTGGAAAAACATTGTATCATTTCTTAATGCATGCATTACTAAATGACAATAAAAGAGGACTGTGTGTCCTCATAATCTAATCTAATCTAAATATTACTCACCTGAGCATGACTTAAAAAGAAGAGCTGATTATGGTTCAGTTTGGGGCCAGGGAGAAGTGCCTCTTCTCTGCCTCCTTTCTCCTCTCGTACCCACTTCCGATAGGCCTGGAGGGCAAAATTCCAGTCATTAATAATGGAATGGAATTCTATTTCCTGCACACTCTCTACCGCTCTTTCCTCCCCTTCATTGTTCCTCAGTCGTGTTGCTCTGCATTGTCCATTTTTAAATTGGGAATGGGGCTTTCATTCAAACTGCCCTGCATTGTCCGGTTATGTAGTGACGACAGGAAGAGGTGCAGGTTTCACTCAGCTGATATACACTTGTGATGAGGTCAGGAAACATGGCAAGCTGAGCAAGCTTGCTCAGTTTGGCTGGCTCTGGCAGTGTCTCCCCAGCTCTGTGGGGAAGGGTACAGGAGCCCAGGAGGCGGTGAGGTGAGCTGCATACATTCCCACCAATCAAAACACCAGCGAAGACTTCACCTGTATTATTATGGCAGATTCTCTCCCTCCTGATGCACTGCGGCAAATTTTCCTACCTTCAAGCAAAATGCCCCAAAGTACTCCGCAGAGGAGTCATCAAACACAATTGGATCCTCAATCCACATTAATGAGAATGCAACAACGATTTCAAAGGATGCTACCAGGATTTCAGGGCCTGAGTTACAGGGGAAAGTTGGACAGGCTAAGACCTTATTCCTTGGGGCACAGGAGACTAAGGAGTGACTTTATAGATGGGTATAAAACTATGAGGGGCATAGCTAGGGTGAATACACCCATCTTCTTTTCCAGTGAAAGGCAATCAAGAGCTGGAGAGTATAGTTTTACCGTGAGGGAAGAAAGATGTAATAGGGACTTGAGTGGCAACTTTTTCACCTACAGATTGGCCTGTATATAGAACAAGCTGCTAGAGGGAGCGATTGAGGTAGGTACAATAACAATATTCAAAAGGCATTTCAATAAATAGATGGATAGGAAAGGTTTAGAAGAATAACGACCAAATGTAGACAAATATGACTTGCACCTTGACCAACATGAACTGTTATGTCAAAGGGCGGATTTCCATGCTGTGATGCTCTATGAATCTGTAAGCCCAAGGAGGGATCAGTCTAGGTGACCAGTGCAGGTCAAATGTACAGGATGTTTAGCGTCTTTGGGAAACACTTGGAAGAAATTCTCATTGACGTTAGTGACATTCACCTACCTTGAAAGCCAGGCGGACAGCAGCATTGTCAGCGATGTTCTCTGCTAGTGTTTGTTGACCATTTACCTACAAGGCACAAGATTGAAGACTTGGTTTTAGAAATACTCAAACTACTATGATGCACATTTCCATAGCATCTTATAAAACATCCCACCTTGATGCTGAGGAGTGTTGTAAGATAATACATTAACACTGAGTCAGGTAAAGGTGATCAAAGACCTTCCTGACCCAGCCTCCTCCACCTGGCTGAACTCATCCTTACTTTGAGCAAGTTCTGCTGTAACCACTCACTCGCTCCAAGTCAAAGGTGCAGCCATGGGCACATATTTGGATCCAAGTTCCACATACACATCTCCTTGTGGAATGCATGGAACAGTCTTGGCTCCAGTTCAGTTAGAGCTCCTTCCTCACCTTTTTCTCTGGGACATCAATGATCTTCCTGCTCTCGTACAGAATGAAAATTGGCACATCGTTGCTGCCAGTCTCCACTCTGCTTTCGTACATATCTTCCCTTCCCTTCATCATCTCTATCTCCATCTCAAGGACAGATCAGTGTTCAATCCCCATTACAAACCTACACAATCCCACAGCTGCCTGTGATTCCCACAGAATCCCGTAAGGATTCCAGTCCACTGGAGTTATCCAGCAAGGAAACCAGCCTTTCTGCCCAACTCCTCCATGCCAATCGTGCATTTGATCTATATTCTCCAGCATGTAACTGGACTGGTGCAGTGGGTGGGAGTGAGGCAGTGGAGGGAGGCAGGGAGGAATGGGATGATGGAGGGAGTGTGAGCGAGAGTGAGGCGATGGAGGGAGGGAGGAACGGGATGACGGAGTGAGTATGGGCGAGAGTGAGATGATGGACTGAGAGAAATGGGATGATGAAGGGAGTATGGGCGAGAGTGAGATGATGGAGGGAGGCAGGGAGGAATAGGATGATGGGAGTGTGGGCGAGAGTGAGATGATGGAGGGAGGCAGGGAGGAATGGGATGATGGAGGGAGTGTGAGCGAGAGTGAGATGATGGACTGAGAGAAATGGGATGATGGAGGGAGTGGGCAAGAGTGAGATGATGGAAGGAGGCAGGGAGGAATGGGATGATGGAGGGAGTGTGAGCGAGAGTGAGGCGATGGAGGGAGGGAGGAACGGGATGACGGAGTGAGTATGGGTGAGAGTGAGATGATGGAGGGAGGCAGGGAAGAATGGGATGATGGAGGGAGTGTGGGCGAGAGTGAGATGATGGACTGAGAGAAATGGGATGATGGAGGGAGAGTGGGTGGGAGTGAGGCGATGAGGGAGGCAGGGAGGAATGGGATGATGGAGGGAGTGTGGGTGTGAGTGAGGCAATGGAGGGAGGCAGGAAAGAATGGGGTGATGGAGAAAGTGAGGGAAGATTTAAGTGAATTGAGGGAGTACAAGGGTGAGAATGAACATAAGAACATAAGAAATAGGAGCAGCAGTCGGCCATCTGGCCCCTTGAGCCTGCTCCACCATTCAATAGGATCATGGCTGATCTGGCCATGGACTCATCTCCACCTACCTGCCTTTCCCTCATAACCAGTAATTCCCCTACTATGCAAAAATCTATCCAACCTTGTCTTAAATACGTTTACTGCTTCACTGGGCAGCTCCTCCTCATATTCATCCTAAATCTACCCCGCTCCCCGCCCCCCCCCGAATCTTGAGGCCATGTCCCCTAGTTCTAGTCTCATCTACCAGTGGAAACAACTTTCCTGCCTCTATCTTCTCTATCCCTTTCATAATTTTATATGCTTCTATAAGATCTCCTCTCATCCTTCTGAATTCCAGTGAGTACTGTCATGGTCTGGTCCCGTGAAGTCTGCATTCCGGCTCATGGTCCGGTCTGTGGACTCAGGGCTCCGGGTCTTCCAGCTGTCCCTTGTTTGGAGGAGTTAATCATAGGCACCTGATTCCCATCTTGGGGTTTGGAATGTAAGTAGCTTTGGGGTTGAGTGTGGGCTGCTGGTTTGTCCTGTCAAGACCCCCTGGGAGCAACCTGCCAGTGGAAGGCTAGAGCGGCCACTTGCCATCTTTAGGCCGCGTTGGGGAGCCATCGCTCATGGAGCCTTGCTGTCAGTAGTCGGAGCTGTCTTTGCGGTATGGATTTGGCTGTTTCCTGGGCCAGCTGAGTGGCTGTCAGCCACTCCAAGCTAGGTAGGGATCCGGCTGTTTCAGTAGCCAGCCGAGGTTGCTGGCCGTAACTGCTGCTCAGAGCAACCCCGATGCCAAGATGGAAACGTCTGATGTTCTTCGGTGTTTGTCTCCTCTTGTCCTCGCCTCCGTGGAGTAAGTCAGGCCATTCTGCCGTTGCCCTGTGGGGGGGATCTGCCATGTCTTGTCCTCACATCCGTGGGGTAAGTCAGGCTGTTCTGCCGTTGCCCTGTGGGGGCTGCGGATCTGTCATGTCTTGTCCTCGCTTCCGTGGGGTAAGTCAGGCCGTTCTGCCATTGCCCTGCAGGGGATCTGTCATGTCTTGTCCTCGCCCCCATGGGGTAAGTCAGGCTGTTCTTCCATTGCCCTGCGGGTGGGGGGACCTGTCTTGTCTTGTCCTCGCCTCTGTTGGGTAAGTCCGGCCGTTCTGCCATTACCTGACGGATGGTCCTGTCCCACCTTGGTGTGGAGAAGAAGTTGAGTCCCGGCTTGTCTAAGGATAAGTCCCGGCTCTATGTTTGATGTTCAGTTCCCAGTCTGTCTCTGAGCTCCAGCCTCTGAGTTAGCAGCCTCCAAGCCTCAAGACCAAGACGCCAGCCTGTCTCCAAGTTCAGGAGCCAAGACCCCAGCCCGTCTCCAAGCTCAGGAGCCAGGACCCCAGCCATGTCCTGTCCTGAAGCCATATCATGTCCTTGCCTGGTTCTGGGGTCCGAGCCTGAGGCAAGACCCAGGTTCTGGGTCCTTGTCCAGTCTCTGGCTTGGAGTCCAAGCCTTGTCTCCTAGTCCATGGTTTCTAGTTCTGGTCCCGCTCTCCCTAGCCCAGGCTGCTAGTTCTTAGTTCCTTGTCTGGGTTCCCTGTCTTGTGCATGTCCTAGCCCAAGTCTGTATTCTTGTCCCTGCTCCTTGTCTGTATCCTGTTACATCCCTACTCTAGTCAAGTCCTGTTCCTTGTACTTCAGTGTCTGTGTCTTGCATTTGGGTCCACCATCAATGACCCCATTGTGACAAGTACAGCCCCAGGCGACTCAATTTCTCCTCATAGTCTAACCCCCTCATCTCTGGAATCAACCTGGTGAACCTCCTCCGCACCACCTCCAAAGTCAGTATATCCTTCCTCAAGTAAGGAGACCAGAATTGCATGCAGTACTCCAGATGTGGCCTCACCAGTACCCCATCCAGAAGCAGCATTACCTCCCTGCTCTTAAATTCAATCCCTCTAACAATGAAGGCCAACATTCCATTTCCCTCCTTGATAGCCTGCTGTACCTGCAAACCAACCTTTTGTACTTCATGCACAAGCACTCCCAAGACCCTCTGCACAGCAGCATCCTGCAATTTTTTACTATTTAAATAATAATCTGCACTTTCATATGCCCTTCCAAAGTGGATGACTGCATTTACCAACATTGAACTCCATCTTTCAGACCCTTGCCTACTTGTATCTCTCCGCAGACTCTCCGTATCTTCTGCACAATTTACTTTTCCACTCAATGAAGTGGGTGGAGGGGACAAGAAGAGTGGTTTAAACCTAACATATCACATCCGTTCTCACAGGGATCAGAAGTGGAAGGAGCAAGCAGCTTCCAGGTCCTGGGTGTCAATATCTCTGAAAATCTAACCTGAATCCAAGATATCTATGCAGCTACAAAGAAGGTATGACAGTGCCTATACTTCATTAGGTGTTTAAGAAGATTTGATATATCACCAAAGACATGCTCAAACTTCTATAAGTGTACCATGGAGAACATTCTAACTGGATGCATCACCGTCTGGTATGGGGGTGGGGGTACTGCACAGGATTGAAATAAGCCGCAGAGAGTTGTAAACTTAGTCAGCTCCGTCAGGGGCACTAGTCTGCACAGTATCCAGAACATCAAGGAGCGATCCATCATGAAGGACATGCCTTGTTCTCATTGTTACCATCAGGAAGGAGTTACAGAAACCCGAAGGCACACACTCAACAATATAGCAACTGCTTCCTTCCCTTTTCCATCCAATGTCTGAATGGACTTTGAACCCATGAACACTACCGCACTACTCTTTTTATTTCTATTTTTGCACTACTTACTTAGTTTAACTATTTAATATTCATATAAATAAACGTGCAGACTATTTTCTAAATGGGGAGAAAATCCAAAAATCTGAGATGCAGGGGGATTTGGGAGTCCTTGTATAGAACACCGTAAAGGTTAACTTGCAGGTTGAGTCAGTGCTGAGGAAGGCAAATGCCATGTTAGCATTCATTTCAAGAGGTCTAGAGTATAAAACCAGGGATGTGATGCTGAGGCTTTATAAGACACTACTGAGGCCTCACCTTGAGTATTGTGAATCGTTTTGGCACAAGGACAATTCTGGGAATGAAAGGGTTATCATGCAAGGAATGTTTGATAGCTCTGGGTCTGTACTTGCCTGAACTTAGAAGGATGAGGGGGGATCTTATTGAAACCTTTTGAATGTTGAAAGGCCTAGACAGAGTAGATGTGGAAAGGATGTTTCCCATGGTGGGGGAGTCTAGGACAGGAGGGCACAGCCTCAAGATAGAGGGGCATCGATTCAAAACAGAGATGCGGAGAAATGTCTTTAGCCAGAGGGTGGTGAATTTGTGGAACTTGTTACCACAGGCATCTGTGGAGGACAGGTCGTTGGGTATATTTAAGGCAGAGCAATGGGCACTGCATCAAAGGTTACGGGGAGAAGGTCAGGGAGTGGGGCTGAGGAGGGGAAAAAAGGATCTGTCACAACGGGGTGCTGGGAACGGACCCAAATGCGAGACACAGACACTGAAGTACAAGGAACATGACGACTGGAGTAGGGATGTGACAGGATACAGGCATTTGCAGGGACAAGAACACAGATTTGGGCTAGGGAAAGCGTTACCAGGACTAGGAACCATGGACTAGCAGACAAGGCTTGAACCCCAAGCCCGAGACTGGACAAGGACCCAGAACCTGGGTCTTGCCTCGGGCTCGAACCCCAGAACCAGGAAAGGACATAACATGGCTTCAGGACAGGACATGGCTGGGGTCTAGAGGCCTGAGCTTAGAGACAGGCTGGGGTCTTTGCACTTGAGGCTTGAGGCTGGGGTCTTGGGTCTTGAGCTTGGCCTGGGATCCTCAAGGCTTGGGTTCTTGGAGCTTGGCCTGGGACCCTCCAGGCTTGGGCTCTTGGAGCTTGGCCTGGGACCCTCCAGGCTTGGGCTCTTGGAGCTTGGCCTGGGACCCTCCAGGCTTGGGCTCTTGGAGCTTGGCCTGGGACCCTCCAGGCTTGGGCTCTTGGAGCTTGGCCTGGGACCCTCCAGGCTTGGGCTCTTGGAGCTTGGCCTGGGACCCTCCAGGCTTGGGTTCTTGGAGCTTGGCTACGGGATCCTTGAGGCTTGGGTTCTTGGAGCTTGGCTGCGGGATCTTCAAGGCTTGGGTTCTTGGAGCTCAGAGACAGACTGGGAACCGAACATCAACATAGAGCCGGGACTTATCCTAAGACAAGCCAGGACTCAACTTCATCTCCACACCAAGGTGGGACAGGTCCCTCCAACAGGTAACGGCAGAACGGCCAGACTTACCCAACAGAGGCAAGGACAAGACAAGACAGATCCCCCCGCAGGGCAACGGCAAAACGGCCTGACTTACCCCACAGAGGCGAGGACAAGACAAGACAAGACAAGACAGGACCCTCCGCAAGGCAATGGCAGAACAGCCTGACTTACCCCACGGAGGCGAGGACAAGACCAGACAGATCTCCCCCCCAGCCCCCCCGCAGGGCAACAGCAAAATGGCCTGGCTTACCCCATGGAGGCGAGGACAGGAAGAGACAAACACCAAAGAACGACAGACAGTTCCATCTCTGCTCTGGGGAAGCTCCGAGTCTCAGTTCAGCCAGCAACCTCAGCTGGCTACGGAAACAGCTGGATCCCTACCTAGCTCAGAGTGGCTGGCAGCCACTCAGCTGGTCCAGGAAACAGCCCAATCCATACTGCAAAGACAGCTCCGACTACCGACAGCAAGGCTCCATGAAGCAATGGTTCTTCAACACGGCCTAAAGATGATAAGTGGTCACTTTAGCCTTCCACAGCAGGTTGCTCCCAGGGGAACTGACGAGACAAACCAGCAGCTCACACTCAACCCCAAGGCTACTTATACTCCAAGCCCCAAGATGGGAATCAGGTCCCTATGATTAACTCAAACAAGGGACAGCTGGAAGACCCGGAGTCCTGAGTCCACGGACCGGACCGTGAACTGGAATCCGACTTCATGGACCGGACCATGACAGGATCAGCCATGATTGAATGGCAGAGCATTCTCAATGGGCTAAATGGCTTAATTCTGCTCCTATGTCTTATAGTCTTTTTTATATACTTACTGTAATTCACAGTTCTTTTCTCTATTATTATGTATTTCATTATACTGCTGCCGCAAAGTTAACATATTTCACAACGTACAGTGGCATGCAAAAGTTTGGGCACCCATGGTCAAAATTTCTGTTACTGTGAATAGTTAAGTGAGTAGAAGATGAACTGATCTCCAAAAGTCATAAAGATCTTTTCTTTCTTTCTTTCTTTTTCCAATATTTTTTATTAAACTTCATATACACAAAAACAGAATTCATAAGGATACTCATTATAAGTCAAAATAAGGTAGCACAAAATGCACTATATATAATCACACTGATACAATCACGGTATCCCATATTCATAAACAATCAAATAAAATAAGTTAAACATGAAACATTCTTTTCAACATTTTAGCAAGATTAGTGTATTATTTTTGTTTTGTACAATTTTAGAGTGAAAAAAAGGAAAGGAGCATCATGCAAAAGTTTGGGCACCCCAAGAGATTTGAGCTCTCAGATAACTTTTACTAAGGTCTCAGACCTTAATTAGCTTGTTAGGGCTATGGCTTGTTCACAGTCATCATTAGGAAAGGCCAGGTGATGCAAATTTCAAAGCTTTATAAATACCCTGTCTCAAACCTTGTTCCAACAATCAGCAGCCATGGGTTCCTCTAAGTGGCTGCCTAGCACTCTGAAAATTAAAATAAATAATGCCCACAAAGCAGGAGAAGGCTATAAGAAGATAGCAAAGCGTTTTCAGATAGCTGTTTCCTCAGTTCGTAATGTAATTAAGAAATGACAGTTAACAGGAATGGTGGAGGTCAAGTTGAGGTCTGGAAGACCAAGAAAACTTTCTGAGAGAACTGCTCATAGGATTGCTAGAAAGGCAAATCCCCCCGTTTGACTGCAAAAGACCTTCAGGAAGATTTAGCAGACTCTGGAGTGGTGGTGCACTGTTCTACTGTGTAGCAACACCTGCACAAATATGACCTTCATGGAAGAGTCATCAGAAGAAAACCTTTCCTGCATCCTCACCACAAAATTCAGCGTCAGAGGTTTGCAAAGGAACATTTAAACAAGCCTGGTGCATTTTGGAAACAAGTCCTGTGGACTAATGAAGTTAAAGTAGAAATTTTTGGCCTCAATGAGCAAAGGTACGTTTGAAGAAAAAAGGGTGCAGAATTTCATGAAAAGAACACCTCTCCAACTGTTAAGCACGGGGGTGAATCAATTATGCTTTGGGCTTGTGTTGCAGCCAGTGGCACGGGGAACATTTCACTGCTAGAGGGAAGAATGATTTCAATTGAATACCAGCAAATTCTGGAAGCAAACATCACACCGTCTGTAAAAAAGCTGAAGATGAAAAGGAGGATGGCTTCTACAACAGGATAATGATCCTAAACACACCTCAAAATCCACAATGGACTACCTCAAGAGGTGCAAGCTGAAGGTTTTGCCATGGCCCTCACAGTCCCCCGACCTAAACGTCATCGAGAATCTGTGGATAGACCTCAAAAGAGCAGTGCATGCAAGACAGCCCAAGAATCTCACAGAACTAGAAGGCTTTTGCAAGGAAGAATGGGTGAAAATCCCCCAAACAAGAATTGAAAGACTCTTAGCTGGCCACAAGAAGCGTTTACAAGCTGTGATACTTCCCAAAGGGGGTGTTGCTCAGTACTGACCATGCAGGGTGCCAAAACTTTTGCTTTGGACCCTTTTCCTTTTTTGTTATTTTGAAACTGTAAAAGATGGAAATAAAAAAGTAATCTTGCTTAAAATATTAAAGAAATGTGTCATCCTTAACTTTATCCCTTTTGGAAATCAGGTCATCTTTTACTTTGCTTAGCTATTCACAGTAACAGAAATTTTTACCAGGGGTGCCCAAACTTTTGCATACCACTGTATGCCAGTGATATTAAACCCAATTCTGATTCCGATATGGAGGCTGCACTCCCTTAAAAAACCCTCACTTCAACCATAACCCTACCTTCAGACCTGCCGGAGTCCAGTAGTAGTTACTGTACTGCTTCACCATACAGTTGGCTTTGGCTTCAAAGTTTGAAATCGAGTCATTACTCCACCACTGATGCAAATTTCCATCTATGTCATATTTCCTACCTACAAATGAAACAAAACAATTGAAGTACCCAAGAGTTGTACATAGTTATCAAAAGTGTACTGACACAAAAACTCAGAGGCAAATGAACTGTGAGGGGTATAGACTAGGCAATAATCCTGGTCAGGTGGAAGATCGTTTAGTGGGTGAGCACTTTACGATAGCCTTGGACAGAGAAAGGGAGAAAGGAGCAGACAGTATGGGAAAGTATTTGCTTGGGGGAGGTCAAATTATGACACAATTAGGCAGGAACTTGGGAGCATAATTTAGGAAAAGATGTACTTTTTGGGAATAGCAACAGAAATGTAGAAGTTGCCTCGGGAGCACTTGCTGTGGGTTCTGGAAACTTTGTCCCATTGAGGTAGGGAAAGGATGGTAGGGTGAAGGAACCATGCATGATATTGCTGGCTACACCCCATTACTGGGGGATTTGAGACCGCAACAAAAGTGGTCAGGAGCAGGACAGGAAGCTTGGAAAAGTGCAGTTGCAGATCACTTTCCAGGTACGGACACCTCTGAAGTCTTTGCAAGCTGGGGTTTTCTGTAATAACTGCACCAATGTGTGGGCGAGTCTCGCCCCATCTCGCATGCTGTAGGGATCACGGTCAGGGTGGTCTGGCTGCTTCATCATTGCAGTTGGCCACAGCAGGGTTCTGCCACGTCTCCCAGTCTACTGCTCCGTGCTGCAGTCAGGAGGCCAGTGATCACCTTCAGTCACCGAGTCTGGGCCCAGTGCCCTGGGATTTGACAGTATTCACAGTGAGTGTGTTTGCGCCCAGTGCCCTGGGATTTGACGGTATTCACAGTGAGTGTGTTTGGGGCCAGTGCCCTGGGATTTGACAGTATTCACAGTGAGTGTGTTTGGGGCCAGTGCCCTGGGATTTGACAGTATTCACAGTGAGTGTGTTTGGGCCCAGTGCCCTGGGATTTGACAGTATTCACAGTGAGTGTGGAGCCAGTGCCCTGGGATTTGACAGTATTCACAGTGAGTGTGTTTGGGCCCAGTGCCCTGGGATTTGACAGTATTCACAGTGAGTGTGTTTGGGGCCAGTGCCCTGGGATTTGACAGTATTCACAGTGAGTGTGTTTGCGCCCAGTGCCCTGGGATTTGACAGTATTCACAGTGAGTGTGTTTGGGGCCAGTGCCCTGGGATTTGACAGTATTCACAGTGAGTGTGTTTGGGGCCAGTGCCCTGGGATTTGACAGTATTCACAGTGAGTGTGTTTGGGCCCAGTGCCCTGGGATTTGACAGTATTCACAGTGAGTGTGGAGCCAGTGCCCTGGGATTTGACAGTATTCACAGTGAGTGTGTTTGGGCCCAGTGCCCTGGGATTTGACAGTATTCACAGTGAGTGTGTTTGGGGCCAGTGCCCTGGGATTTGACAGTATTCACAGTGAGTGTGTTTGGGCCCAGTGCCCTGGGATTTGACAGTATTCACAGTGAGTGTGGAGCCAGTGCCCTGGGATTTGACAGTATTCACAGTGAGTGTGTTTGGGGCCAGTGCCCTGGGATTTGACAGTATTCACAGTGAGTGTGGCATAAAGGGCTGACACCATTCTCTGATCACTGTGCCAATGTGCTGAATTTAGTCCGGTCCCTGTAGGTTATATTTGGTGCTACGTTCTGTCTTTGCACCACCCTAACACTGTTGCTTTTAGCCAGTTCTGAGAGTTGTTGAGAGGACCAGACCAAAGGAGCACAGGATGTTTCCCAAAATTTCATAGAGGCATACAAATTGGCACCAGCCCCTCCAAATCTGTGCTTACCATCAGCAACCCATTTACTCAGATCTAAACTCCGACATTCCCATCAACTACCCCAAATGCTACCGCTCGAGGGGTAACTTACATTGACCAATCACCTACAGACCCAGCCATCTTGGAGATGTGGAAGGAACCTGGAACACGTAAGGGAAACCGAGCTGGTTATGGGGAAAACATGCACATCCCACATACCACAGGCAAGCGAGGGGCAAAATTGGCCCTCTTGAAGATCAGAGTGGTCGTCTATGCATGGAGTCAAATGAGGTGTGGAATACCTTTACTCAGGAGGCAGACACGCAGCCCATATCATGGTTCATTTATTTTCTTTCTCAACCCCATTCTCCTGCGTTCCCTGTAACCATTGCTACCCCTACTAATCAAAAACCTATCAATTTCCACTTTAAATATACCCAGCAACAAAAGGTGAAATGTTTAAGAACATGAGGGGGAACTGCTTCTCTCAGAGGGTGGTGAGAGTGTGGAATGACCTGCCATGGGGAGTGATGGATGCAGGTTTGATTTCAACATTTAAGAGAAATTTTTCAGGTACATGGATGGATGGGTTATGGAGAGCTGTGGTCGATGGGACTAGGCAGATTAATAGCTCAGCATGGGCTAGAGGAGGCAAAGGACTTGTTTCTGTGCTATGACGATGATTCCTGATGCCAGGATTAAACCCAGGTTTCTGGACATTGTGAAGCAATATTCCTTGCAGCACTCCATGAATGTTAATGTTCAGATTATTAAAGGAACCTCTTGTATTGTAAAAGATAAACTCTTGATCTCCCAATTACCTTGTTGCAGACATTGTACCTGATGTGTCTGCCTATACTGCACTTTCTCTGTAACTGGAACACTAAATTCTGCATTCTGTTTTGTTTTTAACTAACTCAATGAACCTGTGTATGGCATGATCTGTCAAAAGACAAAGGCATCTCTGTACATAGAGCCACACAGAACAAAAACAGGCCCTTCAGCCTAATTGCTCCATGACAACTAAGATTCCCATCTAAGCGAGTTCCATTTTCCTGCAGCTGGCCCTATATCTCTCTAAATCCTTCCAATCGATGTACCCTCCAAGTTCCCTTGCAAATGTTATTATTTTTCTTGCCTCCACCACTTCCTCTGGCAGCTGGTTCCATTTCCTGATCACTGTCTAGTGAAAATGTTGCCCCTCAGGTTCTTATTAAATCTCTCCCTTCTCACCTTAAATCTGTGACCTAGTTCTCTAGTGTGACCACTAGTTCTCTATTCTGCAATCCTGGGAAGCGGACAAAGTGCATTCACCCCATTATTGACCCTCAATTTTATATACCTCCATACAATCACCCCTCATTCAGCTAAGCTCCATAAGAGGTCTCAACATGCTCAACCTCTCTCCACAAGTCAGTCCCTCATGGCACATGACAATAGAAAACAAATCCCAGATACAACAACTAACACATCAGTCAAAAGTGTTTTTCTCACTGCAAGCCCAGTAATTCCCAGACTCCTCCATTTGCCAATTTGTGAATCAGCAATCCGTACATTTCAGAAGGCTGCTAGGTTGATAAGAGATACGATATGCTTGCCTTCCTCACTAGGAACAGAGTATAGGACTCAGGGAGTCATGTCACAGCTGTATAAAGCTGTGGATAAGCCACACTTGCAGTGTTTTTGCACAGACAGTGGCAGGTCCATATAATGAACTGTCAGGGTGGTGGAGGTATAGATTAAGAGACTCTTAGCTGGGCACAGGAATGAAAGAAAAGATGAGGGCTATGTGTGAGGGAAGGTTTTGAGTTAAAAGGTTAGCGCAACATGGTGGGTAGAAGAGTCTGCCCATTCAGCTCATCAGGTCTCCACCACTCAATCATGGTTCATTTATTTTCCTTGTCAGCCCTATTCTCCTGCATTCCCTGTAACCACTGATGCCCTTACTAATCAAGGACCTATCAATTTCCTCTTTAAATATACCCAGTTTCTTGTCCTCCCCAGTTGTTTATGCCAGTGAATTTCACAGAATCACACCCTCTGGGAAAAGAAATTCCTCCTGTAGAATTCCTCAAATCATGCTGCCTTCATTTTCTTCCTTACTCTCAACACCTTTAAGCGAAGATCATGTCTGCATAATTTCATTGAAGCTTTTGAGGTAGCGGTAGGATTGGTGAATAAGGTTCACGCAGTCTACATGCTAGTTTTAATCAGGGTGCAATTGGCAGACAGGTCAAAATACTTCTGTGCACAGGAGAGTGGCAAATTAGCTCCATGGCATAAAGCAAGGGGCAATGGTTGATGGGTGACTGCTACACAGAGCTTGGCATAGAGTTCCTTGCTTCCAAGTGTAAAATAGCGTAGACATCAATGCAGAAACATATTAAAGATGTTTGCACATGGCACTGACCCTGTTTCAGACTGCAGAAAGATTGAGATGAGCAGAAAAGTGATGGTTTGTTTATTTTTTCAATCCTGCAGTGTCATCTGACAACTTTTAGTGACATTTTATCAGACCAGAGACACTTACCACGGCTATCAAAGGCATGTGAAAACTCATGTCCGATAATGGTACCGATTGCTCCATAACTGATAGACCTGCAATTGTAAGTAGTTCACCATGTGAAAGATCAAAGATGTTCCACTCCATAATACCAGACTTCTTAACCGTGTCAAGATGAACCCTGAATCTCTTCTGATCACACATCCCCTAAGTCATATTGTGGATTCTGCCCATCTGAAGCACAATGGACCTGGGTCTTCACTTAACGTTTCAGTGCTATTTTCTGCCTTTGGACCATTTTAACATGATTGTTTTCAGCCAGTTTTGAGTTCTTGGGGGGACCTGACCTGAGGTTGGATAGGTTCAATTTCATTTCCAACCAAAAACCACATGATGCTTCCCACCATTGCATGGGTCATGGAAACAGGTCCTTTGGCACCCCCTCCTCCCACCCCAGTCCGTGCTGACCACCAACAACCCCTTTATACAGATCCCACTCATTCTCCTCACAGTCCAATCACTTCTACACCCCACCCCAGTCCGTGCTGACCACCAACAACCCCTTTATACAGATCCCATTCATTCTCCTCACAGTCCAATCACTCCCCCCATCCCAGTCCGTGCTGACCACCAACAACCCCTTTACACAGATCCCATTCATTCTCCTCAAAGTCCAATCAACTCTACACCCCACCCCAGTCCGTGCTGACCACCAACAACCCCTTTATACAGATCCCATTCATTCTCCTCACAGTCCAATCACTCCCCCCATCCCAGTCCGTGCTGACCACCAACAACCCCTTTACACAGATCCCATTCATTCTCCTCAAAGTCCAATCAACTCTACACCCCACCCCAGTCCATGCTGACCACCAACAACCCCTTTACACAGATCCCACTCATTCTCCTCACAGTCCAATCACCCCTACAGCCCACCCCAGTCCGTTCTGACCACCAACAACCCCTTTATACAGATCCCATTCATTCTCCTCACAGTCCAATCCCCTCTACTCCCCACCCCAGTCCGTTCTGACCACCAACAACCCCTTTATACAGATCCCATTCATTCTCCTCACAGTCCAATCACCTCTACCCCCCCACCCCAGTCCGTTCTGACCAGCAACAACCCCTTTACACAGATCCCATTCATTCTCCTCACAGTCCAATCACCTCTACCCCCCCACCCCAGTCCGTTCTGACCACCAACAACCCCTTTATACAGATCCCATTCATTCTCCTCACAGTCCAATCACCTCTATCCCCCACCCCAGTCCGTTCTGACCACCAACAGCCCCTTTACACAGATCCCATTCATTCTCCTCACAGTCCAATCACCTCTACACCCCACCCGAGTCCGTTCTGACCACCAACAACCCCTTTACACAGATCCTATTCATTCTCCTCACAGTCCAATCACCTCTACACCCCACCCGAGTCCGTTCTGACCACCAACAACCCCTTTATACAGATCCCATTCATTCTCCTCACAGTCCAATCACCTCTACCCCCCACCCCAGTCCGTTCTGACCACCAACAACCCCTTTACACAGATCCCATTCATTCTCTTCACAGTCCAATCAACTCTACCCCACAACCACCTTCTATCAAGTGTTTCGAAGTAACATGAGGAGAAAGGTTGAAGTTGGGAAGACAACTAGGGGTTGGACATGAGGAATGTTGATGAACTCAGAGGAACTCACTGTCTGAGAGTCAGACAGATGGAAAAGGCATGCTCGTCTTCATCGGTCAGGATACAGAAAATAAAAGTTGAGTTGCTTACAAAGCACTGGTGAGACTGCACTTGGAGTATTGCATGCTCTTCTGGTTGCCTCCTTATAGGAAGGGTATTGTTGCACTGCAGAGTGCACGTAGATTCAACGAGATATTGCCTGGACTGGAAATGGGGAGAAACTGGACAGGCTGATTCAGAATCGGTGTTATTATCACTGATAAATGTCTTAAAATTTGTTGTTTTGTAGCAGCGGTACGTTGCAAAGCATAAAGATTGCAAGTTACAAAATAATTAAATAGTGCAAAAGACAAATAGTGAGATGGTGTTTGTTTTCCCTGCAATGACAGCTAAATAATGATTATCAGAGGTACAGATAATCAAATCTTCTGCACATGGTAGGTTTATGAAAATTGAGAAGGCATGGGTTTAAGTGTGAGGAAGGAGCTTTAAATGGGATCTGATGGATAGTTTTCTTCCCCCACACAGATACTGGTTGATGTCTGGAAACTACTGCTAGTTGTGGTGGTGGAATCAGATTTGGCTACTACTAAGAGACATATAGACGGACACATAAATAAGCAAGACTTAGAAAGTTTCAGGCAAATGGGATGAGTATAGATGGGCAAAAGGTGTGTGTGGATCTGATAGCCAGAAGGCTCTGTACTTGTGCAGGGGCTCCCAAGCAAAGGTGCATGGACCCCTCGGATAATGGTAAGGGACCATGGCATAAAAGGTATGTACCATCCTATGATTCTGTGAGACTGACTTGATAAGATGCACCTTAATAGAGTTAAGAATGAAGGCCACAAAATAAAAGAAGCAGAGATAGAAAACTTGTGAAATGAGAGAGCTGCTCCTTAGACTGGATGTAACACTCCGGAGCAGTTTGGCAAAGGTGCACTGAATTTCTGAAAGTACACAAATCAATTGGTGCACCAAGAAATTATAAATGCCGCATTTTGGATGGGTTGAATACAAAGGGATGAGCAATTCTGAAGGGTCTAAGTGCAGAGAGAAGTGGGAGTACTTGTATAGATCAACACTGAATTCTGGAGGAGCTCAGTAGGTTGAGCAGTATCTATGGAGAGGGTTAAACAGTCGACGTTTCAGGCTGAGACTCTTCATCAAGACTTTACTTCTATAAAGTAAATGCAAATAGCAGGCCAGGAGGTGAAAGTGGTTAAAAAAGCAAAAGGGATTTTGAACTTAGATCACAGGAACAAGAAAGCCATGGTGAATCTCAGTAAACACCAGTTCAGCCACATGGTGTTCCTGGTCCCAGATGTCTCACTTTAGGGAAGATATGAAGGCTTTGGAGGGGGTGCAGCAGAAATTTACTGATACGATTCCAAGTGTGAGGAAGGGGCAGGAGTATGTTACTTCTGAAACTGGAGATGCTGATGTTGTCGACCTCAGAGCAGGGAGGCTGTAAGAGACCTGACAGGTGACAAAGGGCATAGAAAAACCATTCCCATTGATAGAGGGGGACAAGAATCAGAGAACTCAGGGATATAGACCATAGAAACAGCCCATAGGCTTTGCCGTGACCTTCTATATCTTTCCTATTCACAAGGTGCATGAAAGTGATTGTGAAAGAACCAAAAGTGATGCAAGGAAAAAGCCTTTTGGGTCTCGATGCACAGGCAGGGTTAGTAGTGGGGGCACTACTGGTTCGATTGTAGCAGGAGCTGGAGAAGTATTTGAAAGGGAACAATGTGCAGAGCTGTGTTGATAAAGACTCAGGGAGGTGGCACAAGCTGGATATTCTTACATCAAAAGTATTCTTACATAGAGACAGTACAAACTCAATGGGCCAAAGAATTCTCTTCTGTGATAGTGTGAGATTCCAGGGGAGGTGTTAGGAGATGAAGATGGTGATCCAAGCAGCCATCAATACCTGGGTCTGGGGATGGGTTGTGGCAGTGAATGGTGTTTGGTTTGAAGGGAGAAGAGAAATGAGTCAAAGCAATCAGAGGGACAAACACTACTTACAAAGGATACTCTTCTCCCCAGAAAAATGGTTTTTGAAGCTCACCAGCTGGAAACTCTGCAAATGGGATGGAAACAGGTCAAATTCAGTAGAGACAGATTCAACCCACTTAGAACACGTGTGCTTCAGTCTAAGATCCCCTCGTGTTTTAAGAAGGCAACGATAATCCCGGTGCCAAAGAAGAGCAAGGTGGCATGCCTGAATGACTATTGACCTGTGGCTCTGACATCAATTGCTATGAAGTGCTTCGAGAGATTGGTTATGGCACACATCAACCACAGCCTACCGGTCAACCTCGACGCTTTGCAATTCGCCTACCGGAGCAACAGGTCAACAGCAGATACCATCTCTCTGGCCCTACATTCTTCCTTAGGACACCTGGAGAATAAAGATGCATATGTAAGGCTCCTTTTCATTGACTACAGCTCTGCCTTTAATACCATCATTCCAAATAAACTGATTCCTAAGCTCCGGAACCTGGGCCTTAGCACTCAGATCTGCAGCTGGATCTTCAACTTCTGCACAGACAGGACCCAGGCTGTAAAAATAGGGGATAAGCTCTCCTCTACAATCACTCTGAGCATCGGTGCCCCACAAGACTGTGTATTTAGCCCCCTGCTGTACTCACTGTACACCCATGATTGTGTAGCCAAGTTTCCATCAAACTCAGTATGTAAGTTTGCTGATGACACCACAATTGCAGGCCTTATCTTGGGTAATGATGAGTTTGAGTACAGAGAGGAAATTAAGAACCTGGTGGCATGGTGCAAAGACAATAACCTATCCCTCAACGTCAGCAAGACGGAGGAATTTGTTGTTGACTTCAGAAGGAGTAGTGGACTGCACGACTCCATTTACATCGGTGGTGCACAAGTGGAACAGGTCAAAAGTTTTAGGTTCCTCAGGGTCAATATCACAAATGACCTGACTTGGTCCAACCAAGCAGAGTTCACTGCCAAGAAGGCCCACCAGCGCCTTTACTTCCTGAGAAAACTAAAGAAATTTGGCCTGTCCCCTAAAACCCTCACTAATTTTTATAGATGCACCGTAAGAAGCATTCTTCTGGGGTGCATCACAGTCTGGTATGGAAGTTGTCCTGTCCAAGACCGGAAGAAGCTGCAGAAAATTGTGAACACGGCGCAGCACATCACACAAACCAATCTTCTGTCCTTGGGCTCACTTTACATCGCACGCTGTCGGAGCAGTGCTGCCAGGATAATCAAGGACACGACCCACCAGCCAACACAATTTTCGTCCCTCTTCCCTCTGGGAGAAGGCTCAGGAGCTCGAAGACTCGTACGGCCAGATTTGGGAACAGCTTCTTTCCAACTGTGATCAGACTGCTGAACGGATCCTGACCCGGATCTGGGCCGTACCCTCGAAATATCCGGACCTGCCTTTCGATTTCTTTGCACTACCTTACTTTCCCTTTTCTATTTTCTATTTGTGATTTATAATTTAAATTTTTAATATTTACTATCGATTTGTACTCCAGGGAGCACAAAGTGCAGAATTAAATATTGCTGTGATGATTGTACGCTGCAGTATCAATTGTTTGGCGACAATAAAGTATAAAGTATACCTGTGGGAGGGTGGTTAAAGTAGCCTTTTCAGGGTCTCTGGCAAGGCTAACGTTTATTGCTCAACCCTCATGCTGTTATGAGTATGTGGGTGAACTGCCTGCTTCAAGTGCTGCCGTCCTGGTGAAGATATGCAGATGGGCTTCCAGGATTTAGACCCAGAGATGATGGAAGAAAAGCAAAGCTAGGATGATACCCAACTTGGGAGGGGAACGCATAGATAAGACCAAAAGATACAAAGAATTAGGCCATGGCTGATCTAATTTTCCTCCCAGCCCTAATAGAAACAGAAATCTACAGCACATTACAGGCCCTTCGGCCCAGAATGTTGTGCCGACCATGTAACCTACCCTAGAAACTGCCTAGAATTTCCCTACCACATAGCCCTCTATTTTTCTAAGCTCTATGTACCCATCTAAGAGTTTCTTAAAAGACCCTATGTATCTGCCTCTACCACCTTCACTGGCAGTGCATTCTATACACCCACCACTCTCACCGTGAAAAACTTAACTCTGACATCCCCCTTGTACCAACTTCCAAGCACCTTAAAACTATGCCCCATCATGTTAGCCATTTCAGCCCTGGGAAAAAGCATCTGGCTATCCACACGATCAATGTCTCTTATCATCTTGTACACCTCTATCAAGTCAACCCTCATCCTCCATCACTCCAAGGAGAAAAGGCCAAGTTCACTCAAGCTATTCTCATAAGGCATGCTCCCCAATTCAGGCAACATCCTTGTAAATCTCCTCTGCACCCTTTCTATAGTGTCCACATCCTTCCTGTAGTGAGGTGACCAGAGATGAACACAGTCCTGCCAACTGAGGTCTAAGTAATTTTTTATGTAGCATTAACATATTGCATTACCTCACAGCTCTTGAACTCAATCCCATGGTTGATGAAGGCCAACACACCATACGCCTTCTTAACAATACTGTCAACCTGCTCAGCAGCTTTGAGTGTCCTGTGGACACGAAACCCAAGATCTCGCTCATTCTTCACACTGCCAAGAGTCTTACCATTAATATTATATTCTGGCTTCAAATTTGACCTACCAAAATAAACCACTTCACACTTATCTGGGTTGAACTCCATCTGCCACTTCTCACCCCAGTTCTGCATCCTATCAGTGTCACACTGTAACCTCTGACAACCCTCCAGACTATCCACAACACCCTCAACTTTTGTGTCATCAGCAAACTTACTAACCAACCCTTCTACTTCTTCATCCAGGTCATTTATAAAAATCACAAACAGGAGGGGTCCCAGAACAAATCCCTGCGGAACACCACTGGACACTGTCCTCCAGGTAGAATACAAATCATTCACAACCATCCTTTGCCTTCTGTGGTCAAGCCAATTCAGGATCGACAACGCAAGATCTTGGATCCCATGCCTTATTACTTTCCGAATGAACCTTGCATGGGGAACCTTATCAAATGTCTTACTGAAATCCATATACGTACGATACATCCACTACTCTAACTTCATCAATGTGCTTTGTTTGTAAGGCATGACCTGCCCTAGACAAAGCCATGCTGACTATCTCTAATCAGATTATTATTATCAGAGCATTAATCCAAATGCTCCTAAATCCTGCCTCTCAGGATCTTTCCCAACAACTTGCCCACCACTGAAGTCAGACTCACTGGTCTATAATTTCCTGGGTTATCTCTACTCTCTTTCTTGAATAAGGGAACAACATCTGCAACCCTCCAATCCTCAGGAACCTCCCTCATCCCCACTGATGATGCAAAGATCATCGCCAGAGGCTCAGCAATCTCCTCCCTCGCTTCCCACAGTGGCCTGGGGTACATCTCATCTGGTCCCGGCAACTTATCTAACTTAATACCTTTCAACAGCTCCAGCACATCCTCTTTCTTAATGTCGATATACTCAAGTGTTTCAGTCTGCTTTAAGTCATCCCCACAATTTCCAAGGTTCTTTCCACTGGTGAATACTGAAGCAAAGTATTAAGTATCTCCGCCACCACCTCAGACTCCGTGCACGTTCCCACTCTCACTCATAATTGGTCCTATTCTCACATGGCTCATCCTTCCCACCATACACCTTCACACCCTGACAAATCAAGAATGTATCAACCTTTGCTTTAAATATACATAAAGACTTGGCTTCCAAAACTGCCTGTGGCAAAGAATTGCACAGATTTGCCACTCCTTGGCTAAAGAAATTCCTCCTCATCTCTGTTATAAAAGGACACCCCTCGATCCTGAGGCAATGTGCTCTGGTCTTAGATTCTCCCGCCATAGGGAACATCCTTTCCACATCTACTCTATCACAGCCTTTCACCATTTTAATAGGTTTCAATTAAGTTACCCCTCATTCTTCTGAATTCCAGTGAGTACAGGTCCAGAGCCATCAGATCCTCTCCATATGACAAGCCATTCAATCCTGCAATCATTTTCGCAAACCTCCTTCGAATCCTCTCCAGTTTCAGCACAGCCTTTCTAAGATGGGGCCCAAAACTGCTCACAATACTCCAAGTGAGGCCTCATCAGTGCTTTATAAAGTCTCAACATTATATCCTTACTTTTATTTTCTAGTCCTCTTGAAATGAATGCTAAAATTGCATTTGCCTTCCTCACCACAGACTGAACCTGCAAATAAGCCTTTAGGGAATCCTGCACAAGAACTCTCAAGCCCCTTTGCGTCTCAACTTTTTGTATTTTCTCTCCGTTTAGAAAGTAGTCAACCCTTTCATTTCTTCTAACGAAGCGTATGACCATACACTTCACAACATTGTATTCTATCTACCACTTCTTTGCCCATTCTCCTCATCTGTCCAAGTCCCTCTACTTCCTCAAAACTATCTGCCCCTCTACCTATCTTTATATTATATTCAACAAAGCCATCAATTCCATCATCCAAATCATTGACAAATACTGTAAAAAGAATCAGTCCCAGTACAGACCCCTGTGGAACACCACTGGTGGCCAGCAGCCTTTATTCCCACTCTTTGCATCTTGCCAAACAGCCACTACTTTATCCATGTTAGAATCTTTCCTGTAATACCATAGGCTTGTAGCTTGTTAAACAGCCTTGAGTGTGGCACCCTGCCATAGGCCTTCTGAAAACCCATGTACACAACATCAGCTGATTCTCCTTTGTCCATCTTGCTTGATATTTTTTAAGGAATTCCAACAGATTTGAGCAAACCATGCCGCCCAATAACCGGTTTTATCACGTGCCTCCAAGTATCCTGAGATTTCATCCTTAATAATCGACTCCCAACATCTTCCCAATCACTGACATTGGACTAAATGGCCTGTAATTTCCTTTTCTACGTCTCTCCCTTCTTGAAAAGTGGAGTGATATTTCCAATTTTCCTGTTTTCTAGAACTATTCCAGAATCTAGTCATCATTACTGATGCCTCCACAATCTCCTCAGCCACCTCCTTCATAACCCCGGGGCGTTCACCATCTGGTCCAGGTGACTCATTTACCTCCAGACCTTTCAGTTTCCTGAGAACCTTCTCTCTAGTAATGCCAACTTCACACACTTCATGACCCCTGTCTCCTGGAACTTCCACCATACTGCCAGTGTCTTCCACAGTGAAGACTGATACAAACTACTTAGTCCATCTGCCATTTCCTTGTACCTCATTCCTATCTCTCCAGCAATACCTTCCAGCGGTCTGATATCCACTCTCTCCTCTCTTTTACTCTTTATGTATCTGAAGAACCTTTTTCTATCTTTAATGTTATTGGCTAGCTTATTTTCATATTCCATCTTTACTTTCTGAATGACTTTTTTTTAGTTACCTTCTGTTGGTACTTAAAAGCTTCCCAATCCTCTAACTCCCCATTATTTTTTGCTCTCTTATATGCCCTCTCTTTGGCTTTGATTTCCCTTGTTAATCATGATTGTGTCATCTTGCCTTTAGAATACTTCTTCCTATTTGGTGTATATATCCTGTGCCTTCCAAATTGTTTCCAGAAATTCCAGCCATTGCTGCTCTGCCTTCATCCCTGCCAGTGTTCTTTTCCAGTCGATTCTGGACAACTCCTCTCTCATGCCTCTGTAATTCCCTTCACTCCATGGTAATACTGATACATCTGACTTTAACTTCTCAAATTTCAGGGTGAATATGATCATTTTCTGATCACTCGTCCCCAAGGTTTCTATTACCTCAAGCTCTCTAATTAATTCTGGTTCATTGCACAACCCCTAATCCAGTACAGCTGATCTGCTAGTGGGCTCAGCCACAAACTGCTCTAAAAAAAAAATCTGGTAGACATTCTAGAAAATCCTCCTCTTGGAATCCAGCACCAACCTAATTTTCCCATTCTACCTACATATTGAAATCCCCCACAACTATTGTAAGTCTGCCCTTTTGGCATGCATTTTCTATCTCCCATTGTAATTTGTAGACACATCCTCACTACTGTATGGAGGTCTGTATACAATTCACATCAGGGTCTTTCTACCCTTGCAGTTCCTTAGCTCTATCCGCAATGATTCACCTTCTGATCCCATGTCACCTCTTTCTAATGATTTGATTTCAGTTTTTACCAACAGAGCAACACCACCCCCTCTGCCTTTCTGCCTGTCCTTTTGATACAATGTGTATCCTTAGACATTAAGCTTCCAGTTATAATCTTATTTCAGCCAAGATACAGTGATGCCTATAATATTATACTAACCAATCTGTAATTGTGCTACAAGTTCATCGACCTTATTCCGTATACTGCATGCATTCAAATACAACATCTTCAGTCTTGTGTTCACCCTTTGCGATTTTGTCTGCCTTTTACGTTGCAGCTCATCCTGTTGACTGCAATTTTGTCCTTTCATCAGCCTCTCCGTGCGAGGAGTCTCACTACACCTTGCCTCTGGTTGTAAACCAACTTTCTCATCTTCAGAACTATCACTCCGGTTCCCATTCCCCTGTGTACTTAGTTTAAACCCTCCCAAACAACTCTAGCCAACATTCCCACAAGGACATTGGACCCTCTCTGGTTCAGGTGTAACCCATCCCTTTTGTAGAGGTCGTACCTTCCTCAGTAAAGATCCCAATGATCCGTCAATCTGAACCCCTGCCCCATGCACCACACATTTACCTGTCAAATTATCCTTTTCTTACCCTCACTGGCATGTGGCACAGGCAGCAATCCAGAGATTACTACCCTGGAGGTCCTGTTTCTCAGCTTTCTGCCTAACTCCCTAAAATCTCTCTTCAGGACCTCCTCACCTTGTCTGCCTATGTCATTGGTGCCAATATGTACTAAGACTTCTGGCAGCTCACCCTCACCCTTGAGAATGCCTTGGACCTGATCTAAGACATCCCTGACCCTGGCACCAGGGAGGCAACATGCCACCCGGTGTCTGTCATGCCCACAGAATCTTGTCTCTGTTCCTCTGACTAAAGAATCTCATATAAACACTACAGTGCTCTTCACCTCTCTGCTTTTCTAAGCCACGGTATCAGAGAGCCAGAGACCTGTTTACTGTGGCTCCCCCAGATAGGTTGACCCCTCCATACTATCAAAAGCTGTGTATTTATTACTGGGGGGAATGGCCACAGGCACACTCTGCACTGGCTCTGCCCTTCCCCTCCATCTCCTGACAGTTACCCATCTCCTGCAATCCAGATGTGACTGTAGCTCCTGTCTGTCACCTCCCCATTCTCCTGTATGAGTCGAAGATCATCGAGCTGTAGCTCTAGTTCCTTAATCTGTTCTCTCGGGAGCTGTAACTCAGTGCTCCTGCTGCAGATGTGTTTATCTGGGGGGTGCGGAGGTCTCCCAGACTTCCCACATCACACACACTGTACAAAACACTGCCCCTGGAGCTACTCTCACTAACCTACTATACCCTCACAGACAAGAAATGGACAAGTAAGAACAGAAACAGAGTAACTTATAAGATACTTTTCCCGACGACCCAAAAGCCTCTCTAAACACTAGCAGACTCACATCAGCGGCTGCTCCGCCTACGCCTGTGCTATTTTTGTTGGCCTGTTCTAATGAATCCCTCCTGCTGATTGGCCGCTCCTCAGCTCAGAGAAACTGCTACGAAGCTCTGCTTTTAAAATCTCGATCACCATCCTGATTGAAATCTAGCTATTTTTACACACCCCTGACGTTGGTTGGTCACCTGCTGCCCTGCTCCTTGGCGGTAGAGATTACTGCTTTGGGAGGTACAGTACTATCGAAGTAGCCCGGTTTTGCTTTGTTATTATAGTCATAAGCACCGAGAAACAATGAAAGGCTGCTGTCTGCATGCCATCTGGACAAATCTTTCCATACATAAGAATATCAAGGTCGTTCATGACACAATATCAGTGCCTAGGCCTGAGGACAGCTGGGTATCCCAGTCGTGTAGCAGCAAGTACAGAGTGTTCATAGTCATAGTCATAGTCATACTTTATTGATCCCGGAGGAAATTGATCCATCACACTCCTGACGTGATTTGTAGATGGTGGAAAGGCAGGAGGTGATCACCCAGCCCCTGGCCTGCTCTTGTAGCCACAATGTTTATGGTGAGTTTCTGGTCAGTACTGACCTCAAAGGTACATTTTGTTTTAGTTCCTTTCCTGTTAATTTCAAGGGCGGGTTGAAGTTTAAAAAATTCATGAACAGCCACACCACATCACTTCATCTCTCTTCTCAAACAGACTTTCCTTATTTTTACCATTATGTCAACAAACTGTTGACACTTCTTCAAATGTGTCCACTTTCTCCAGATTGTGTGAGTCCAAGCTAGACCTGTGCCTTTCTAGGAGATTTTAAACTGCTGAGAGTAGTAAACTCCTCGTGGACACCTCCCCCCCAACCCTGCCCCACCGGCCGCCGAGCTGCGATGCTTGTCAATGTCGTGACCCACACAGAGCAGTCTTTGTTAGGTTCGTAGGGATTGGGTTGGGCTGGCTCTCCGGTCTGCAGTCAACGAATGACACGGTGCTAAGCTGAACTGAACTGAACCGAACCTGGACTGTTTCAGTGACCGTGTGGTTCGATGTTTTATATTCTCTATTCTTCACTCAGTTTTTGCTGTTTGCATGATTTTTTTGTGCATGGGGGGGCGGTTTGATGATTTCCTTTGAACGAGAAAGTCCATGATCAGCATCCTGGGGTGAAGTCTGAAGTTGGAAGCCGGATGTCTCCAAGTCTGAAGTTGAGACCAGAAACAAGGTCTGAAGGCCCGAAAGTGGCCTGTCCTGGGGTTGGGGCCTGACTGGGTGGTGGGAGGGACGGGAAAGAGGCTCGTATTGCTGTTGTCTTGTTCAGTTTCTGTTGTTGCTGCTGCTTGTGTTGTTCTGGGGGACTTTGTGGGCATGCAATGATGGTGCTGGAATGTGCAGGCTGCCCCCAGTGCATCCTTTGGTGTGCTTGTTAACACAAATGGTTCATGTGCATGTACCTGAATCTATGGGAGGTGCTCCTGCAAGAAGAGAAATCCATTACTAAAGATTCCACTCTCCAGATCATGCCATCTTCTCCCAGCTACCACTGAGCAGGAGGTACAGAAGCCCCATGTCCCACATCACCAGCTACTTCCCTTCAACCATACAGTTCTTAAACCAACTTGCACAATCCTAATCACGACCTCAGTATTGAAACATTATGACCACTCTGCACAGCAATGGACTTTTTTTTATTCTAACTGTATTGTTTCTTGTAAAATGTGTAAAACTCAATGGGCCAAATGGCCTAATTCTGCTCCTATGTCTTTTTGTCTTGTGTCTTTTGATTTAATATGTTTCTCTTGTGAATGTTGTGTGACTGATGACTGTGCTAAGATGCTGCTGCAAATGAGATTTTCATTGTACCTCTGTGTACATGAGCTTGTGCTCATGACAATAACCTCCATTTTGATTTCTCTGCTCCCCAGGCCACCTTTTCGCTGGTTCAGTGAGATTGAATGTCTTCCTACTCTAGACCCAGTGTCCATTTCCATCTATTGCTCTTGGTCAGCCCATTCCTCTCATTCTCTGCTTCCATATCTCCATCAGTTATAACATCCACAATGAACCCTTGCTGGTCAGTGGTGTAGCGGCATCCGCACCGGATTTCGAGGCGAATGGTCCTGGGTTCGAATCTGGCCAGCTCCTTGCATGCTTTCAATCCGTGCTGGATTGAGCATTGAGCTAGCAACTCAACCTCATAAAAAAACAGTCAAATGCTAAAGAAACAGCAAGGTTGCTACCCAATGCGTGGAGAGGAACAATGAAAAAAAAGCAATGAACTCTTGGTGCCATGACAATCTTGACACCCACACCCACACCCACACCCACAGAGTGGAGCATACATCCCGTCTGCTAAGGTGAAGGTGGAAATAGTTGAGAGCTTCAAGTTCTTAGGGGTAAATACCACTAAAGTTCAAAGTAGAACATACAGACTCATTGGCCATGTTATTAGGACTTCTTGAACCAAATCAAGTGGCCACTGTGTGTATGTACGTGGTCTTATGCTGCTGTAGCCCATGCACTTTAAGGTTTGACATCTTGTGTGTTCAGAGAGGCTCTTCTGCACACCACTGTTGTACTGCGTGGCTATTTCAGTTACTGCCACTTTCCTGGCAGCTTGAAGCAGTCTGGCATTTTCCTCTGACCTCTATCATTAGCAAGGTGTTTCACCCATAGAACTGCTCTCACTGGATGTTTTTGCTATTTGCACCATTCTCTGTAAATTCTAGAGATTTTGGGTGTGAAAATCCCAAGGGATGAGCCGTCTCTGAGGTACTCAACCCACCCCACATATGCCATCTTGATCATCCCATTGTCAAAGTCACTTAGATCACATTTATCCCCCATTCTGATGTTTGGTCTGAGCAACAGCTGAACCTCTTGATCATGTCTGCATGTTTTTATGCATCAAGTTTCTGCCAAATAACTGGCTGATTCGATGTTTGCATTAATGAGCAGATGTGCCTAATAAAGTGCTACTAAGTGTAAGTCACCATGTACTATCCCGAAATTCATTTTCTTGTGGGCATTCACAGTAGATACAAAATCAGAATCAATGAAACACTACTGAAACCAAGACAAAATAACCTATGTGCAAAAGACAACAAATTGTGCAAATACAAAAAGAAAAACAAAATAATGATAATAAATACATACATAATAACTAATATTGAGAAAATGAGTTTTAGAGTCCTTGAAAGTGAGTCCATAGGTTATGGAATCAGTTCAGGGTTGGGGTTAGTTATCCACTCTGGTTCAGGAGCCTGATGTTATATTAACAATAACTTAGAAAGCAGCCTGTCAGATACAATATAGCTTTATTATATAGCAAAGACGAGTGGGAAGCCGGAGGATTGGGAAACTTTTAAGGAGCAACAGAAGGTAACTAAAAAGGCAATACGCGGAGAAAAAATGAGGTACGAAAGTAAACTAGCCAAGAATATAAAGGAGGATAGTAAAAGCTTCTTTAGGTATGTGAAAAGGAAAAAAATAGTTAAGACCAAAATTGGGCCCTTGAAGACAGAAACGAGTGAATTTATTATGGGGAACAAGGAAATGACAGACGAGTTGAACAGGTACTTTGGATCTGTCTTCACTAGGGAAGACACAAACAATCTCCCAGATATAATAGTGGCCAAAGGACCTAGGGTAATGGATGAACTGAAGGAAATTTATATTCGGCAGGAAATGGTGTTGGATAGACTGTTGGGTCTGAAGGCTGATAAGTCCCTGGGACCTGATGGTCTGCATCCCAGGGTCTTAAGGAGGTGGCTTTAGAAATCGTGGACGCATTGGTAATCATTTTCCAATGTTCTATAGATTCAGGATCAGTTCCTGTGGATTGGAGGGTGGCTAATGTTGTCCCTTTCTTCAAGAAGGGAGGAAGAGAGAAAACAGGGAATTATAGACCGGTTAGCCTGACGTCAGTGGTGGAAAAGATGCTGGAGTCAATTATAAAAGATGAAATTACGACACATCTGGATAGCAGTAACAGGATCGGTCTGAGTCAGCATGGATTTACGAAGGGGAAATCGTGCTTGACTAATCTTCTGGAATTTTTTGAGGATGTAACTATGAAAATGGAAAAGGGAGAGCCAGTGGATGTAGTGTACCTGGACTTTCAGAAAGCCTCTGATAAAGCCCCACATAGGAGATTAGTGGGCAAAATTAGGGCACATGGTATTGGGGGCAGAGTACTGACATGGATCGAAATTTGGCTGGCTGACAGAAAACAAAGAGTAGCGATTAATGGCTCCCTTTCGGAATGGCAGGTGGTGACCAGTGGGGTACCACAGGATTCAGTGCTGGGACCGCAGCTGTTTACAATATATATTAATGATTTAGATGAGGGAATTAAAAGTAACATTAGCAAATTTGCCGATGACACAAAGCTGGGTGGCAGTGTGAAATGTGAGGAGGATGTTATGAGAATGCAGGGTGACTTGGACAGGCTGGGTGAGTGGGCAGATGCATGGCAGATACAGTTTAATGTGGATAAATGTAAGGTTATCCACTTTGGTGGTAAGAACAGGAAGGCAGATTATTATCTAAATGGAGTCAAGTTAGGAAAAGGGGAAGTACAACGAGATCTAGGTGTTCTTGTACATCAGTCACTGAAAGCAAGCATGCAAGTACAGCAGGCTGTGAAGAAAGCTAATGGCATGCTGGCCTTCACAACAAGGGGAATTGAGTATAAGAGGAAAGAGGTCCTTCTGCAGCTGTACAGGGTCCTGGTGAGACCACACCTGGAGTACTGTGTGCAGTTTTGGTCTCCAAATTTGAGGAAGGACATTCTTGCTATTGAGGGAGTGCAGCGTAGGTTCACAAGGTTAATTCCCGGGATGGCAGGACTGTCATATGTTGAAAGATTGGAGCTACTGGGCTTGTATACTCTGGAATTTAGAAGGCTGAGAGGGGATCTTATTGAAACATATAAGATTATTAAGGGATTGGACACACTGGAGGCAGGAAGCATGTTCCCGATGTTGGGGGAGTCTAGAACCAGAGGCCACAGTTTAAGAATAAAGGGTAGGCCATTTAGAACGGAGTTGAGGAAAAACTTTTTCACCCAAAGAGTGGTGGATATATGGAATGCTCTGCCCCAGAAGGCTGTGGAGGCCAAGTCTCTGGATGCTTTCAAGAAAGAGATGGATAGAGCTCTTAAAGAAGGTGGAATCAAAGGTTATGGGGATAAGGCAGGAACTGGTTACTGATTGTGGATGATCAGTCATGATCACAGTGAATGGCGGTGCTGGCTCGAAGGGCTGGATGGCCTACTCCTGCACCTATTGTCTACTGTCTATTTGGCAACTGCTCTGTCCAAGATTGCAAGAAATTTTATAGTTGTGAACACTGTCCAGTCCATTGGGAAAAGCAGCCTCGCCTCCATTGACAGTCTAGAATTCCTGCTGCTTTGGGAAAATAACCAACATAATCAAAATCCCATCCCACCCCATTTTCTATTCTCCTTTCTTCCCTAAGGCAAAATATACAAAAGCCGGAGTGCGTGAACGAAGAAAACATTCTTGATGACAGCTTCCATCCGACTGTTATCAACCCTTCAATGGACCTCTCATAGGCTAAAGCAGGAACTATTGAACTCAACCTCCCAATTACTTTGTAGTGGCCCTCGTACATTCCACTGCATTTTCTGTGTAACTATAACACAATGGTTCCTTAAGGTTGTTATAGCCGGGGATGCTAGTGGAGATAAGCTACCTACTAAATACTCCCAATGGCGTGCATCTCAAATAACCTCTGACAATCAAATTCAGGTCCTGTCCTTCATGTGTGGCTTAGTTACTAAGTCCAGCAGAACCATTTCTTCTGGCAGGAGAAGGGGCAAAGGTGATTTATGTTGCCTTAAAACCTGTTGTTTTGGGTAGATGGGACATCAGCCATGGTAGGAGAAGGAAATCTCTAATTTCAAACCTCTACTAGCTTGCAGATATACCCACTCATGGTGAAGCCTTTGGGAGTAAACCCAGAGGAAAAATCCAGAGCTGGAGTCCCTAAGGCAGTCCTATGTTGAGGTCAATGCTGATTGGCAACTCCTGCAACACCACTGGAGCCAAACTCTACTGGTCTCTACCGTTTCTTTGGATTCATCAGCTGCATGAAGGGGGATTTCAACAGCTTGCCCTTCATATCATTACTGTTCTGGCTTGCATATCACATAGACAGCTGGGACATAACATCCATGGTTGAGTCTGACCACTGGAGCACCTTAAGAATAGCACAACATTCTGTATTTTGTTTTAATGACCTCAATATACTTATACATGGAATGGCATACAAGCCATTCTAGTACATGTGACAATAGTAAACTATAAAGTCATAGAAAAGTAACAGCACAAAATCAGGTCCTTCAACACATCAAGTCTGTTCTGAACCATTTAAACTGCCTACTCCCATCAACCTGCATCAAGACCAGAGCCCTCCATACCCCTGTAAGTATCTATCCAAACTTCTCTTAAATGTTGACATCAAAATCACATCCACCACTTGTGCTGGCAGCTCATTCTACAATCTCATGGCCCTCTGGGTAAAGAGGTTTCCCCTCATATTCCCCTTAAACTTCTCACCTTTCACCCTTAACCTATGACCTCTAGTTCTAGTGGGAAAAGCCTGCTTGAATTAACCCTGTCTATACCCTTCATAATTTTGTACACCTCTATCGCCTCTCCTTGCAATCTTCTACATTTCAAGGAATAATGTCCTAACCTATTCAAACTTTCCTTGGAATACAGGTCTTCCAACCCAGCAAAATCCTTGTAAATTTTCTCTGTACTATTTCAAACTTATTTACATCTTTTCTGTAAGTAGGCAACAAAAATTCTGCACAATACTCCAAATTAGGACTCTCCAATATCTTATACAACTTCAGCATGAGATCCCATCTCATGTACTCAATACAATGGTTTATGAAGGCCAATGTGACAAAAGCTTTCTTTATGACTGTATACCTGTGATGCCGCTTTCAATGCATTATGGATCTCTGTTCCCAGATCCCTTTGTTTGACCACACTCCTCAGTGCCCTACTGTTCACTGAGTAAGACCTACCCTGGTTTGTCCTCCCAAAGTGCAACACCTCACACTTGTCTAATTACATTCCATTTGCCATCTTTCAGCCATTTTTCCAGCTGCTCCAGATCCCGTTGCAAGCTCTGATAGTCTTCGTCACTGTCCACTACACCACCAATCTTTGTGTCATCTCCAAGTTTGATGATCCAGTTAACCACATTATCATCCAGGTCATTGATATAGATGACAAACAACAACGGACCCAGCACCAATCCATGAGACATTCTACTCGTCACAGGCCTCCAGTCAGAGAGGCAACCATCTACTACCACTCTCCAGCTTCTCCCACAAAGCCAATGTTTAAGCCAATTTACTACCTTGTCTCGAATACCGAGTGGCTGAACCTTCCTGATCAGCCTCCCATCTGTGACCATGTCAAATACCTTGCTAAAGTCCATGTAGAGAATATTCACTGCCTTGCCTTCAACAACTTTCCTAGCAACTTCCTCGTAAAACTCTAGAAGATTGGTTAGACATGATCTACTACACACAAAGCTATGCTGACTATCCCTAATCAGTCCCTATCTATCCAAATATTCATAAATCCAGTTCCCTTAAAACACCTTCCAATAACTTCCCATTACTGATATTGGATTCACTGACCTATAATTTCCTGGTTTATTTTTAAGAGTCTTAAACAACAGAACAACATTGGCTGTCCTCCAACCTTCCAGTACCTCACCTGTTACCTAAGGATGATTGAAGTATCTCTGTTAGGGGCCCCAACAATTTCTACACTTGCCTCCCACAGGGTTTGAGGGAGCACCTTGTCAGGCCCTGGGGATTTATCCACCTCAAGACCTCCTCCTCCTCTGTAATCTGTATAGGGTCTATGACCTCGATGATGCTTTGACTCACTTCTATAGACTCTGTGTCTGCCTCCTGAGTAAATACAGATGAAAAAAAAACACTTAAGATCTCCCCCATCCCTTTTGGCTCCAGGCATGGATTACCATTCTGATCTTCCAGAGGACCAATTTTGTCCCTTGCAATCCTTTTGCTCTTAATGTACCTGTAGAATCCCTTAGGATTCTTCGTCACTCTGTCTGCTAAGGCAACGTCATGCCTTCTTTTAGCTCTCCTGATTTCTTGCTTGTGTTCTCTTGAATTTCTTATACTCCATAAATATCTCGTGTTCCTACCAGCCTATACTTGCTATGCAGCTTTTTTTTAAAACCAGAGCCTCAATATCTCCTGAAAGCCAAGGTTTCTTAAACCTAAAACAAGAGAAAATCTGCAAATGCTGGAAATCCAAGCAACACACACACACACACACACACACACACAATGCTGGAAGAACTCAGCAGGCCAGGCAGCATCTATGGACAAGAGTACAGTTGACGTTACTCTTTTCCATAGAGGCTGCCAGGCCTACTGAGTTCCTCCAGCATTGTGTGTGTGTTCCCTCAACCTGTCAACTTTACCTTTGATTCTGACAGGCTCATACAAGCTTTGTACTTTTAAAATTTCACTTTTGAAGTCTTCCATAATTGCAAATCAAGTATCACACACCCTTGCATTGGGACTTCTAGGTATTGATTAAGGAAACTTTCATGAACTCATTTGACAAACTCTATCCTATCCTAGTCAATCCATGGAAAGTTAAAATTACCTACTATAACAACCTTATGGTTCTTGCAACACTCTGTGATCCCTCTACAAATTTGTTCCTCAGTTGGGTGGTCTGTAATATAGCCCCATTAACATGGTCATACCTTTCTTATACTGTACCTCAGTTCCACCGATAAAGCTCACTAGATGAGTTCTCCAGTCTGTCCTGACTGAGCACTGCCATGACATTTTCCCTGACTAGTAGCACAATCCCTCCCCCTATAATCTCTCCTACTCTGTCGCACTTAAAACAACGGAACCCCAGAATACTGAGCTGCCAACCCTGCCCCTCCTGCACCCAGGTCTCACTAATGGCTATAGTTTCATAATCCCATTTGTTGATCCATGCCCTGAGCTCAACCGCCTTTCCTACAATACTTCTTGCATTGAAATATATGCAGCTCAGAACATAGTCACACCATGTTCAACCTTTTTTTCGATTCCAGACTTTGTCTGAAGTCTTAACGATTTCCACAACTTCTCCATTATCTGTTCTAGCACTCTAGTTCCCATCCCCCTGCAACTCTAATTTAAAACCCACCACCAAACCCCCCACCCCCAGCACAGAAATAGCCAACCTTCCCACTAAGGTATTAGTCACACTCCAGTTCAAGTGCAAATCTGCTTTTCTGTACAGGTCTCATCTCCCCTGGAAGAGAGCCCAATGATCCAAAAATCTGATGCCCTCCCTCCTACACTAACTCCTTAGCCACGTGTTAATCTGTATGATCTTCCTATTTCTGGTCTCACCAGCACGTGGCCTTGAGATTTTCTTAGCTCTGATGAAATATCATCAACCTCCAACCTTGCTTTTGTTTCTCTCTCCACGGATACTGCTAGGTATTCCTGGCATTTGTCGTTTTTGTTTTGGATAGTCAATATCTGCAGCATTTTGCTTTTGAACTTCTGGTCTTCTGATCTTTGAGGGCAGGATTCGGCTGTTATTGGGCATTTCCAAGGAATCGCAAACTCTCATCCTCCATCACTGCTGCCTGCTTCTTCATTGTGGCAAAGGGTGAACAGGTAGTGCAGGAGATGAGAGTTGTTTCCAAACAGTTTTCAAATATTGTAACTCAGAAGATGCAAAGGAACCCACAGCTTTAACCAACTAAAAAAGTCAACCTGAGCACTTACGTATCTGGTTTCTTGACCATGCATAGAAGGCGTTTACTGTGGTGGGATGGGCGAACCATCTGTACAAAGAGGACAAAGTCATTTTAGGGAAATCAATCCAGTAATAATTCCCATCTGTGCCTTCCGTGGGAAGGTTTTGGATCAGGACTTTTCATTGTAGAAACTCTCTAAGGTGAGAGAAAAGAAATTCAAAGGAAAAGGGGGAGAAAAGGTTTTCACACAGAAGGGGGTGGGTGCCTGAAATGAGCTGCCAGAGAAGGTGGTGGGGGCAGATACAATTACAATATTTAAAAGGCATTTTGACAGGTACTTGGATAGGAAAGAGGTTGATGGGTACAGCTCTTGTGCAGGCAAATAGTGTACATGGGCATCACAGTCAGACCAATGTGCACTTGTTCACCCTGTACGTCTCTTACAATCACATATCACTCCTGGATAATAAGAACATTTATTACTACAGGACTACCTCACCGGAGAGTTGCTTGATAGCAATGGAGCTGGACTTATGGCATACAGTTGTTGTGCTGTTGCCTGGACTTGTTGTGTACCATTGTGCCAAGATGGTGCACGGTCCAAAAAAAGGTGCAAGTGATTATCTTGGACATTTTGATCATGATTGCAAGACCCTTTTGGCCATTGGTAACTGGCAAAAACCAGTTCACTGGTTCATTGGTGAGACCAACGGTGGTGGAGATGTGTTGCCTCAGTTGTTCACCAAAAAAGGCCATCATGCCTTGAAGTTGCCCATTGCAGTCACAGTGAAAAGGACGCCAGTTGGCTGCGTGCCATTGGATTTGCTAGTGGGTTGGGTCTGTCCCCTCCTGTCGGTGCTGCCCCTCCCCACCATCCAGAGTTCACTCAGTGCTTGCCTCCAGAGGTTGCTCAGCAATGCCTCCAGTGTTCACTCAGTGGAAGAACAAACTGGGCCAGGACAACTCAGAATTGGGCTATGTTTTTTTTTCCCTTTGTGATGGTATGCTTTTCTGAAATCATAAACATGTGTGCTACGTGCTGTGATAATGTGCTTTGCACACTGTCCCTGAAGAATCACTGTTTTGTTTGGCTATATTTGTATATGGTTGAATGGTAATTAAACGTGTGCCTATCAGTTGCCTGGGACTGGTGACAGCCTGTGTTAGTATGTGATCCTCCCTACACTGAGTAGGCAGATACAATAGCAGCGCACCGACCCTCTCACTTCGTGTAATGGGATCCACATTTGTAAGCAGTAATGCTCAACAGCTTGCATGTGTTGGCTGGATAAGGAAGTATAAAGAGAATGACAGTATTTACAGACTCACTCTGTCTTCGGCCTACGGCGCCTGAGATCTCGGAAATCCAGCTGGGCATAAAACCTAAGAAAACTCAGCAAGTTTCCAAAGTAGTCCGTTGCTGAAATAGTCACCTATAAAGGCAGAGGACAAACCAGGTGAGTGTTCCAAGTAATGAATCAGGCTAGACATGAATCAAAGCAATTGCAGCACAGAAAGAGGACATTCAGCTATCATGTCCAAACCAGCCAACAAGAGTTATTCAAACTAATCCCTCTTTCCATTCAGTCACCAAGTGAACATAATTTAGGATGATAGCATAATGCACAATGTACAGCACAGTACACCCTTCATCTCCATGTCTATGTTGCCTGCATTAATCCCGTAACTCTCTATATCCTACTCATTCAAGTTCCTATTCAGATACTCCTTAAATGTTGATACTGTTTTTACCTCCACCATCTTCTCTGGCATCTCATTCCAGATACCACCTACTCAGTGTGAAATATTTACCCCTCACATTCCCTTTAACCCTTGCTCCCACTTTAATCCCCTTCTAGTTTTAGTCACCCCTAGACAATAAACTAATTTACCAAAACATTTCAAATTACCCAAAACTCAGTTTATGCAATCACCCTACAATTATCACTCACATTCCATACAAAATGGACTGTGGATCTTTGGGTTAAACTTCTCTCTCTGTCACATAGATCAGACTCCTCTTTCAATTTACATTCCTGGGCTCAAACATTATTCACTAAACAGGAGGAGTAATGATTGGGTGTAAATGCAAGATAATCTATGTTTCTAAAGGTACAGTGTACCTGTAAATCCCAGCTAATCTGTGCATGATCTCTACTGGTTCAAGTGACTTTGCTGAGAAGACTACAGGAATTCTGCAGATGCTGGAAATTCAAGCAACATACATCAAAGTTGCTGGTGAACGCAGCAGGCCAAGCAGCATCTATAGGAAGAGGCGCAGTCGACGTTTCAGGCCTGAAACGTCGACTGCGCCTCTTCCTATAGATGCTGCTTGGCCTGCTGCGTTCACCAGCAACTTTGATGTATGTTGCTGAGAAGACTGTTAGAATCTGTAAGCGGCCTCATAAAACAGAGATTGCTCAGTATGTAAGACCATAAGATATAGGTGCAAAAGTAGGTCATTTAGTTCATTGAATCTATTCTACCACTAAACCATGGCTGCTTTTTTTTCCAACCCCATTTTCCTACCTTCTCCCCGAAATTCTTAAACTCTTCTATCAATCAAGAAACTATAAATCTCTGCCTCAAATACACAAAATGACATGGCCTCTCTGTGGCAATGAATTCAACGGATTCATCACTCTCTAGCTAAAGAAATTTCTTCTCCTCTCAGTTTAAAGGGATGTCCTTCATTCTGAGGCTGTGCCCTGAGACTCTGGACTCTCATTAATGGAAAAATATTCTTCATGTGCACTCTATTCAGGCCTTTCAGTATCCAGTACATTTCAAGGAGACTCCTGCCTTATCATCCTGAACTTCATTGAGTACAGCCCTAGAGCTATAAAACTCTCCTCATACACTAAGCCTTTCATTCGTAGGATGATTCTTGTGAACCTCCTCTTGACCCTCCGCATTATCATTAGATAATGGGGCCAATATCATTCCAAATACAGTCTGACCAATGCCTTCTAAAGCCTCAAAAGAAATCTTTGCTTTTATGTTCTATCCCTCTTGAAATGAATGCTAACATTGCAGTTGCCTTCCTCACCACTGACTCAATGTGCAAGTTTAAGAGGATCTTGAACTAGGACAACCAAGTCCCTTTGCACCTTGGATGTCTGAATTCTCTCCCCATTTAGACAATATTCTGTACATTTATTCTTCCTACCAAAGTGCATAACCCCAAACTTCCCTAATTTAAGTACTAATGAGACCTCAAAACACCATAGTGTACATGGCTTGATATTAATAGGTCTTAGGCATGGATATGGTGGGGACCTGAAGTCACAACGGGTGCTATGAAAATGCAACTGTATCTGTGTTGAAATACTCTATGAAAAATGTTACAGAGCAACCGTCTCTATCAAGGAAGATGCTTCATAATTAACCAGAAAACTAATTGGCTCGTGCACAAAATACTTTCCAAATTCCATAATCCCAGACTATTTTTAACTGAGTTAAAATGTCCATTTAAAAAAAAAACTACCATAAGAGTTGCTAAGATATAGATTGTACTTTAAAGAGGAGACTAGGTCAAATAAGTAGGAAGGATCTACCAATGAGAGAGAAGGTAGACATAGTTGATTGAAAAGAGACACCAGCAGCAATGGCTGGAGTTAAGGAAGTTATTTGGACAATAACCTCTCTTAGCGACAGAAGTACCAGCGGATTGGAGGTTAGCCAATGTTGTTCCACTATTTTAAAAAGGCTTGAACAGAAACTGTGAAATTATCGGCCAATGAGTCTGACATCAGTTGTGGGAAATTTATTTAAAAGATATACAGTGGTGTGCAAAAGTTTGGGCACCCCTGTCAAAATTTCTGTTACTGTGAATAGTTAAGTGAGTAGAAGATGAACTAATCTCCAAAACTCATAAAGTTAAAGATGAAACTTTCTTTTCAACAATTTAAGCAAGATTAGTGTATTATTTTTGTTTTGTACAATTTTAGAATGAAAAAAAGGAAAGGAGCATCATACAAAAGTTTGGGCACCCCAAGAGATTTGAGCTCTCAGATAACTTTTACCAAGGTCTCAGACCTTAATTAGCTTGTTAGGGCTATGGCTTGTTCACAATCATCATTAGGAAAGGCCAGGTGATGCAAATTTCAAAGTTTTATAAATACCCTGACTCCTCAAACCTTGTCCCAACAATCAGCAGCCATGGGATCCTCTAAGCAGCTGGCTAGCACCCTGAAAATTAAAATAAATGATGCCCACAAAGCAAGAGAAGGCTATAAGAAGATAGTAAAGCGTTTTCAGGTAGCCGTTTCCTCAGTTTGTAATGTAATTAAGAAATGGCAGTTAACAGGAATGGTGGAGGTTAAGTTGAGGTCTGGAAGACCAAGAAAACTTTCTGAGAGAACTGCTCGTAGGATTCCTAGAAAGGCAAATCAAAACCCCCGTTTGACCGCAAAAGACTTTCAGGAAGATTTAGCAGACTCTGGAGTGGTGGTGCACTGTTCTACTGTGCAGCGACACCTGCACAAATATGACCTTCATGGAAGAGTCATCAGAAGAAAACCTTTCCTGCATCCTCACCACAAAATTCAGTGTCAGAAGTTTGCAAAGGAACATCTAAACAAACCTGATGCATTTTGGAAACAAGTCCTGTGGACCGATGAAGTTAAAATAGAACTTTTTGGCCACAATGAGTAAAGGTATGTTTGGAGAAAAAAGGGTGCAGAATTTCATGAACAGAACACCTCTCCAACTGTTAAGCACGGGGGTGGATTGATCATGCTTTGGGCTTGTGTTGCAGCCAGTGGCACAGGGAACATTTCACTGGTAGAGGGAAGAATGAATTCAATTAAATACCAGAAAATTCTGGAAGCAAACATAACACAGTTTGTAAAAAAGCTGAAGATGAAAAGAGGGTGGCTTCTACAACAGGATAATGATCCCAAACTCACCTCAAAATCGACAATGAACTATCTCAAGAGGCGCAAGCTGAAGGTTTTGCCGTGGCCCTCACAGTCCCCCGACCTAAACATCATCGAAAATCTGTGGAAAGACCTCAAAAGAGCAGTGCATGCAAGACGGCCCAAGAATCTCACAGAGCTAGAAGCCTTTTGCAAGGAAGAATGGGTGAAAATCCCCCAAACAAGAATTGAAAGACTCTTAGCTGGCTACAGAAAGCATTTACAAGCTGTGATACTTGCCAAAGGGGATGTTACTAAGTACTGACTATGCAGGGTGCCCAAACTTTTGCTTCAGGCCCTTTTCCTTTTTTGCTATTTTGAAACAGTAAAAGATGGAAATAAAAAAGTAATCTTGCTTAAAATATTAAAGAAATGTGTCATCTTTAACTTAATACCTTTTGGAAATCAGGTCATCTTTTATTCGCTTAGCTATTCATAGTCACAGAAATTTTGACCGGGGTGTCCAAACATTTGCATGCCACTGTATAAGTATTGGATAGGCCTTGACTGATTAAGGATAGTCAGCGTGGTAAGCTGGAAATATTACTCCACTCTTTAAGAAGGGAGGGAGGCAAATGACTGGAAATGATTGGCTAGTTAGCCTGACTTCAGTGGTTGGGAAAATGTTAGGAGTCCAATATTATGGATAAGGTTCCGGGGTACGTAGAGGAACTTGATAAAATAGGCCATCTTGCGTGGTTTCCTTTAGGGGAAATATTGCCGGAGAAAGCACAGGCAGGATATTCAAAGGAGATTCAGTGAATGTTGTTTACTTGGATTTTCAGAAGCCCTTTGCCAAGGTATTGCACATTAGACTACTAAACAAGATAAGAGTCTGAGGTATGACAAGAAAGATACTAGTAGGGTCAGAAGATTGGCAAGCTGGCAAAAGGCAAAGATTGGGAATAAAAGGGGTCCTTTCTGGTTGGCTGCTGGTAATTAGTGGTGCTCCCACAGTAATAGTTGTTGGTTCTGCAACTTTTCACTTTATGAATGAATGATCTGAATGACAGAATTGATGGCTTTGTGGCTAAGTTTGCAGATGATACAAAGATAGGTGGAGAGGTAGGTAGTATTGAGCAAACAGGGACAGATTAGGAGAATGGCAAGGAAGTGGCAGATGAAATATAATGTAGGAACTGAAGGACTAAAAGGGGTAGACTACTTTCTAAAAGGGGAGCGAATTCAGAAACTGGAGGTGTAAATGGACTTGGGAGTCCAGGTTTATAGGTCTATGGCATTCTCAAGGGTAAGGGTGAGCAGCCAGGACTCGTGGTGCATATTGGCACCAATAGATAGACAAAGGTGAGTTAAGAACATCAAACATAGAAATCTACAGTACATTACAGGCCCTTCGGTCCACAATGTTGTGCCGATCATGTAACCTAATATAGAAACTACACAGAATTTCCCTACTGCATAACCCACTTTTTTTCTAAGCTCCATGTACCTGTCTAAGAGTCTCTTAAAAGACCCTATTGTATCCACCTCCACCACCATCGCTGGCAGCCCATTCCACGCACTCACCACTCTGTGTGAAAAACTTAACCCTGCCATCCCCTCTGTACCTACTTCCAAGCACCTTAAAACTGTGCCCTCTCGTGTTAGTCATTTCAGCCCTGGGAAAAGTTATCTGGCTATCCACACAATCAATGCCTCTCATCATCTTATACACCTCTAATCCTCCATCGTTCCAAGGAGAAAAGGCCAAGTTCACTCAACAATTTGGTCCTGAAGAGAGATTTTAGGGAGCTAGGTAGAAAGCTGAGAAACAGGACCTCCAGGGTAGTAATCTCCATGATTGTGCCACTGAGGGTAGGAATAGAATGATTTGGCAGGTAAGTGTGTGGCTGAGCAACTGGTGTAGGGGACAGGGGTTCAGATTGATGGATCATTGGGAACTCTTCTGGGGAAGGTACGACCTGTACAAAAGGGAAGGGTTACACCTGAACCAGAGGAGGTCCAATGTCCTTGTGGGAAAGTTGGCTAGTTGTTCGGGAGGGTTTAAACTAATTAGGCAGGGAACGGGAACCAGAGTGACAGTGCTGAAAATGAGGTAGCTGATTTACAGTAGAGGCAAGGTGTATGAGGAGAGGCTGTTGTTAGGGCAAAATTGCAGTCAACAGGATAAGTTGCAACATAAAAGACGGACAAAACCAAAAGTGTGAATACAGGATTAAAGGTATTATATTTGAATGTGTGCAGTATATGGTATAAGGTTGATGAACTTGTAACACAGTTACAGATTGGCTTGTATGATGTTGTAGGCATCACAGTATCATGGCTGAAAGAAGATTTTAGCTGGGAGCTTAATATCCAAGGATATACATTGTATTGAAAGGACAGGCAGGAAGGCAGAGGGGGTGGTGTTGCACTGTTGGAAAAATTGAAATCAAATCATTAGAAAGAGGTGACATAGGGTCAGAAAGTGTTGAATCATTGTGGATAGAGCTAAGGAACTGCAAGAGTAGAAAGACCCTGATGGGAATTGTATGCAGACCCCCAAACAGTCGAATGGGTGCAGTCTAAAAGATACAACAGGAGATAGAAAATTCTTACCAAAAGGGCAACATTACAATGGTCATGTGGGATTTCAATATGAAGGTAGATTGGGAAAGTCAGGTTGGTGCAGGACTCCAAAAGGGAGAGTTTCTGGAGAACCTATGAGATTTCTTTTTCGAGCTGCTCATGGTTGAACCCTTGAGGGGATCAGCTATTCTGGATTGGATGTTGTCCAGAACCAGAATTGATTAGAAGGCTTAAGATAAAAGAACCCTATGGGGTGAGTGATCATAATATGATCGATATTTGAGGATTCCTTCTTGCTTTTTTAACTGTTTTTAATGGAGGTCAGGTTTGAGGACGTGATTGTTTTAAGTTGTTTAAGTCTACTTGTTACCTAGTTAGCCCATTGTTTTGCTTTGCTTTTTAAATTAGTTGCACGGTGGGGTTTTTTGGGGGGTTTTTTGAGTTTTTTTCTTCTCTTTACTGATATGTATGGAAAATTAGTATACTATTATATTACCTTGTTATTTTATATCTAGACTGCACTGTTTGTACTAACTTTTTTTTGTGTATTAATATCTCTTGCAAATTTATATCGCAATAGTGTATTAGTGTCTACATGGCTTACTTTTTGTGTACTAATTTAATAAAAAGATTTAAAAAGAAAGATATTTGAGGAGAAGTCAGAGTAAAGAAGTAAAAGAAGTACATTGGAGAAAAGGAAATTACAGAGCTACGACAGAGGAGTTGGCTAGAACTGATTGGAAAAGAACTCTGGCAGGGCTGCTGGCAGAGCAGCAATGGCTGGACCTTCTGGAAATAATTCAGAAGGCAAAGGATATATACATCCCAACAAAAAGCAAGTATTCTAAAGGCAAGATGACACAACTGTGGCTAACAAGGAAAGTCAAAGCCAAAGAGAGGACATATAATAGAGCAAAAAATAATGGGAAGTTAGAGGATTGGAAAGCTTTTAAATAACAACAGAAGGCAGGTAAAAAAAGTCATTAAGAAGGTAATGTCATACGGGAGAGGCTGGAAATGGACCCAAGTGCAAGACGCAGACACTGAAGTACTAGGGACAGGACTAGGATACAGGGTGAGGGCAAGGACATGGACAGGAAAACCGGGAACCTGGAACAGGACTGGACAAGAAAGCTAGGAGACCGGGCTTGAACTCCAAGCCAGAGATTGGACAAGGACCCAGAACCTGGGTCTTGCCTCTGGCTCAGACCCCAGAACTAGGCAAGGATGAGGCTTGGCAGGAGGCTGGAGGCTAGAGACTTGAGGTGAGGCTTGGCAGGAGGCAGGAGGCTGGAGACTTGAGGCAAGGCTTGGCAGGAGGCAGGAGGCTGGAGACTTGAGGCAAGGCTTGGCAGGAGGCAGGAGGCTGGAGACTTGAGGCAAGGCTTGGCAGGAGGAAGGAGGCTGGAGACTTGAGGCAAGGCTTGGCAGGAGGCAGGAGGCTGGAGTCTTCAGGCTTGAGGCTAGAGACTAGAGGCGAGGCTTGGCAGGAGGCAGGAGGCTGGAGCCTTCAGGCTTGAGGCTAGAGACTAGAGGTGAAGCTTGGCAGGAGGCAGGAGGTTGGAGCCTTCATGCTAGAGGCTAGAGACTTGAGGCAAGGCTTGGCTGGAGGCCGGAGGCTAGAGGCTTGGCTAGAGGCTTCTCCTGGGCAGGGCGCGGTATTCCACCCGACAGAGGCAAGGGACAGGAAGAGACAGAACCAACCACAGGTAATGGCAAGACGGCCTGGCTTACACGACGGAGGCAAGGGACAGGAAGGGACAGGACAAACCATAGGTAACGGCAAGACGGCCTGGCTTACCCAACGGAGGCAAGGGACAGGAAGGGAGCTAGGTACAGGGTGGCTCCAGGACAAGACTGAAGGCGAGAAGAGGTGAGAGTTACCGGCAAGGCAAGGCAGGGCTTCACGCCAGGAAACAGAAGTCAGGGGAAGGAATACAAGGAGTAAGGACAAGCACAATCCAGCAGCCACGCCCTGGTCTCTGAAGGTATTTATGCAGCCAGCCCCAACGAGCATCAGCTGCCTCAATTAGAGCTCAACAAGAACAGAAACAGGGTAGACAGGAAAACCTGGAGCAAGGGTCGATGGACCGGATCATGAACCGGAATACGGACTTCACGGACCGGACCATGACAGGTAAAGGTAGAATATGAAAGTAAGCAAGCTAGTAATATAAAAGGGGATACCAAAAGCTGCTTTAGATCCATAAAGTGTAAAAGAGAGGTGTGAGTGAATATCAGACTGCTGGAAAATGATCCTGCAAAAGTAGTAATGGGGGACAAGGAAACGACAAATGAATTGAATAAGTATTTTGCATCAGTGAAAGACACAAACAGTACAGTGGAAGTTTCAGGTGTCAGGGGTCATGAAATGTATAAAGTTATCATTACTAGAGAGAAGGTTATTGGGAAACTGAAAGGACTGAAGGTAGATAAGTCACCTGGACCAGATGGACTACACCCCAGGGGTCTGAAAGAGGTGGCTGAAGAGATTGTGGAGTCATTAGTAATGATTTTTCAAGGATCACTAGATTCTTGAATTGTTCTGGAAGACTGGAAAATTGCAAATGCCATTCCACTCTTCAAGAAGAAAGGAAATTATCGGCCAGTTTAGTCTGACCTCAGTCGTTGGGAAGATATTGGATTCAGTTGTTAAGGTTGTGGCTTTGGGGTAATTGGAGGCACATGATAAAATCGGCTGTAGTCAACATGGTTTCCTAAAGGGAAAATTTTACCTGATTAATCTGTTGGAATTCTTTGAAGAAGTAACAATCAGGATAGATAGAGAAGAATTGATTGTTGTGTACTTGGATTTTCAGAAGGCATTTGATAAGGTGCCACACATGAGACTGCTTAAGAAGTTACAAGCCCATGGTATTACAGGAAAGATTCTAGCATGGATAAGGCAGTGGCTGATTGGCAGGAGATAAAGAGTGGGAATAAAGAGAGCCTTTTGTGGTTAGCTGCCGGTGACTAGTGTTGCTCCACAGGGGTCTGTGTTTTTACATTATATGTCAATGATTTGAAGGATGGAATTGATGGCTTTTTTGGAAAGTTTGCAGATGATACAAAGATAGGTGGAGGGGCAGGTAGTTTTGAGGAAGTATAGAGGCTACCATAGGACTAAGACAGATTAGGAGAATGGGCAAAGAAGTAGCAGATGGAATACAGTGTCGGGAAGTACAGGTGCAAAGGGACTTGGGAGTCCTTGTGCAGGATTCCCAAAAGGTTAATCTCCTTTATGGAAATGCGATGTTAGCAGTCATTTCAAGAGGACTAGAAAATCAAAACAAGGATATAATGTTGAGACTTCGCACTAGTGAGGCCTCACTTGGAGTATTGTGAGCAGTTTTGGGCCCCTTATCTTAGAAAGGATGTGTTGAAACTGAAGAGCGTTCAAAGGAGTTTCACAAAAATGATTCCAGGTTTAAATGGCTTGTCATATGAAGAGCGTTTGATGGCTCTGGGTCAGTATTCACTAGAATTCATAAAAATGAGAGTGACCTCATCAAAACCTATCAAATGGTGAAAGACCTTGATAGAGTGGATGTGCAGAGTTGTTTCCTATGTTGGGAGAGTCTAAGACCAGAGGACACAGCCTCAGAATAGACTGATGTCCTTTTAGAAAGAAGATGAGGAGGAATTTCTTTAGCCAGGGAGTGGTGAATCTGTGACATTCATTACCATAGGCAGCTGTGGAGATCAAGTCTTTGTGTAGATTTAAGGCAGAGGTTGATAGATTCTTGAGTGGTCAGGGCTTGAAGGGATACAGGGGAAAGGCAGGAGATTGGGGCTGAGAGGAAAAATGGATCAGCATGATGTTCTACCAGTCTGTTGTCACCAGTACAATTTTCTGATTGGTGATGTGCTGGGGCAACGGCATCAACACGGGTGATGCCAACAGGCTCAATAAACTGATTAGAAAGGCTGTCTCTGTTATAGGAGTCGAACTAGACACACTGGAGTCTATGGTATAACAAAGGACCCTACGGAAAATCCTGGCAGTTCTGAACAATGTTTCTCACCCTCTGCATGTCTCCTTGACTGAACAGAGCAGCACTTTCAGTAATAGACTAAGACAACTGCGCTGGTCCAAAGAACGCTATATGAGGTTATTCTTACCCCTGGCCATTTGGCTCTATAATGAGTCAACCTAAAGCTGGGGAAGTGATGACTCACTCCTGTTCGACTGTTTGTGGTAACATTTTTTATTCTTTGATATTTCTCTTCTAATATTTATATCTGTGCACTTGTAATGCCACTGTGACACTGTAGTTTCCTTTGGGATCCTAAAGTATTTATCAATCCCTATCCATGAAATGGTGGAGCAGACTCAATGGCCTAATTCTGCTCCTGTGTCTTATGGTTAAATGTTAGAGTCCATTGATCTACTAAATCAATTACAGCCACTATTTACCCACAACTAGTTGATAGATAGATGACTTTGATTAAAGGTGTATTGGAACTAGAAGATGGAATAGCTTACTTCATAAGGCAATTTCATCTCCCAGGAGGCAGTGAGTGTTTGGAAGTACCCTGCCCAGAGAGCTCTAGAGAGAGGATATTGAATATGTTGAAAGCGCTAATGAAGGGCTTCAGCCCGAAACATTGACTGTTTATTCTTTTCCATAGATGCTGCCTGACCTGCTGAGCTCCTCCAGCATTTTGTGTCTGTTGATTTGGATCTCCAGCATCTGCGGATTTTCTCTTACTTGACGTCAAGCCAAGATCATTTTAACCACATGTTACTACATGGCTTGAGACCCCTCTTGTTCCAAGGAGAGTGGTCTGTTCCTGCCACTGTTTTTTACACAATGATCTAATGGTTGTACTGACATAGTCTGCTCCCTTTCAGTGCACCCACAGAAAGAATAATGGCCAAAAGGATCAATATTAACTGTTGACAGGAGGTAGCGGCCAGCTTGAATTACTTGTTCCTTGGTTTAAAGCATTTTGATTTGAAGAGTAAAGGGCGTTGTGTTCTGATCTAGGGCCAAAGAACTGAGGACAACACACTGCACCTGTGTTTTCTCCCTGTAGGTGCTAGATGAATGAAATACATAACTGAGCTGGTTTCTGCATAGCCTAAATAAAATTCCACCAGCTCTAGCCAAGATTCTCATTAATACAAAAGCAATTCATAAAACAAATTCTGAGGGACCTGTGATATTTAGTATTTAAAAATAAACATGGGTTTTCCAAAGACAAAGATTTCCCTTTCTTTTATTTACTTTGAATCCACTTCCACTTGTATTTCTGATCAATGGTGTGCATAGAATCTTGCTGAAATACAAATTGTAACAAAGCATCAGGGGGCAATCAGAACTTGGATACTTTACATTTCTGTACTTGTTATTAATTGCATCGTCGTTCAGAATGAAGTTGGGATATCCAATCTTGGCGAGAATAGCCTTAGCCTACAAAGAAAAATGAAGAAATTACTGACAGTTGAATTTACCACTAGTAATTACAGGCTAATCTAGTTTCCAACAGGCTTGAGAACTTTCCAGAATGTGAATACCCCTGCTGAAGGGAAAGTTTATTCCCCCATTCTGCATTTAAACTTTGACCCTTCTTCTACAGGTGGTGGTACTTCGATGATAGACCTAAACTGCCCTCATCTCCTTTGCCAAGCAAACAGCTGATGTCCACTGGGGTCTTGGCTATTAGCCCCCTAGCCAGCGAACTTGTCTGCAAGCTCTTCTATTCTGAAGTGAACTCAACCTCTACTAAGAAAGTCTCAGGCACACTAGAGCAATGTGTAGATTGACCATGTTCCTTATCAGTGAGTTCTGCTTTGCAGTGTTAGCAAGAGCCAGCACTGAAGGATCAAGAACCAATTTCACTTTGAATGCTTGGCTGCCACAATCAGTTATCCCTGTGGAGAAGTAACGATGACATTCTATAAAAATTCTGTGGCTCAGAAAGGAAGGGGGAGAAGAGTTGATAAGAGCAGCAGGCTGTTCTGTGGAAATGATAGACGCCCAGATGGTATTTCCCCCTTCCAGGTTCCTGGATCAGAGATGTCTTTGATCAGGTACACAGCATTCTAAAGGGAGAATATAAACTGCCAGAAGTCGGAGTACACACTGCTACCAATGATTTGGGTAGGAAAAGGAATGTGGACCTGAAGAGAGAACATAGGGAGCTAGGTAGGAAGCTGAAATGCAGGATCTCAAGATGGTTATCCTTAGATTGTTGCCAGTGCCACACGCCAGTGAGGGTAAGAATAGGATAATTTGGCAGATGAACGTGTGACCAAGAAATTGGTGCAAGGGGCAGGGTTTCAGATTTATGGCTCTCTGGATTCTCCTCCGGGGAAGTTATGACAGATTACACCTAAACCTGAGGAGGAGCAGGTTTGTTAGAACTGCGGGGGACGGTTTCAACAAATTTGGCAGGAAGATGGGAACCGAAGTGATAGGGCAGGTAAACAAGTAGATAATAGTCATAGTCATACTTTATTGATCCCGGGGGAAATTGGTTTTCGTTACAGTTGCACCATAAATAATAAATAGTAATAAAACGATAAATAGTTAAATAGTAATATGTAACTTATGCCAGGAAATAAGTCCAGGACCAGCCTATTGGCTCAGGGTATATGACCCTCCAAGGGAGGAGTTGTAAAGTTTGATGGCCGTACAAAATATGTACGGAGACTGTCCAGAGTTGATAGGGCAATAATTGCAGTCAGTGGGATGGGTTGAAATATATCTTTACACTAATTAGTGGGGTTTGGTTTCAATAATTTGGAAGAGTGAGTAGAGTATAAGGTCAAAGGGAAGGAGAGTGCAAGTGAGGTTACAAAAGTCTATAGAATAAATAAAAAGACATAAATTTAGAAAGGGATAATAATTTAACTTATGAGAATATGGAGGCAAAATTGAAAAGGGTGAAGAATATAGAGATGAAGGATTAACTTTCAGTGCACCTAGTATACAGAAAATATAGATGATATTACAGCAGCTCTTTACTTCGTCCATCCCTCTCCAAGTTTCACCGATCACCCTGCGTTTCTCTCTCCCCTCACCCCACCTTTCAAATCTACTACTCAGCCTTTTTTCTCCAGTCCTGCCGAAGGGTTTCGGCTCGAAACGTCAACTGGACTCTTTTCCATAGATGCTTACTGGCCTGTTGAGTTCTTCCAGCATTTTGTGTGTGTTGCTGGGATTTCCAGCAGCTGCAGATTTCCTCGTGTTTGTGATTTGATTACTACTCTGCCATGTCTCTTGCAGGGATACTTACCCTGAAGAAGTTTACATCTTCCCGTCGACTCTCTCTCACTGCTTGCCCTCTGTGATCCCTGCTGTTCTCTGACTCTTTGACCACGTGCTCGCCCAGACCCACTACTACAGCCATGTACCCTTCTGGGAACACGTCTTTGCCGCCAGCTTAGACCACATGGTGTCCAGATTCATGTTCTAGCTTCTCGATTAGGATCCTCTGAGGACTTCGGGTACTCAAATTCAATTGACTGCTTCTCCCACCATGTTCTACGTGCCACGCTTTCCACCAGGAGGAGGTACCTGGTGTCCCTATGCCAGTCACTTCCACAATTCTCCCTCTGCTGCCTGTAATGGATCTGTCTGCTACTTTATCCTCCGCCAGTTCTTTGACTTTCTCATGGCTTGCAAGGATCAGAAGATCGCCCGGCTACATACCACAGGAACTGCTGACTCCAATGCCAGCAGTCCCAGACATCTCCAGACCGTGATTCCTGCTGCTGACCTCAATGACCCTAACAATCCGGACTGCACCACCATCAATCTGGGTTCCAATGACCTCGGACATCTCCAAAGAGCCGATTGCGCAACCTCCAACTCCATCTCCGGCCTTGACTCCAGGCCGGGTCTTCACAGGCTGCTGCTGGAACTCCCATCTCCCCTTCCCCCACCATCACTCCACAATCCTGTCTCTCAGGTCCCACTGCCAGCTCCCGGATGGGCCTCAGAGACCCCATCTTCCTCTCAGTCCACCACCCCTGAACGCTCGAAACTTCCCTCTTCCTCAGACACTGCCAACCCCCTTCTCCCCTCCGATCCCAGCTCTTATCCGTGCCCTGTTTTCACCATTCCCTCTGACCTTCACCTCTCTGAGACAGAACGTTCTGTCCTCAGTAACAGCCTCACCTTTGTCAACCATTCCCTCCGACCTTCCCCGGTCTGCGTCTGAACATTCTGTCCTCAGTCCAGGCCTCGCCTTTGTCAACCATTCCTTCCGACCTTCCCCTCTCTGAGACAGAATGGTCTGTCCTCATTAAGGGCCTCACCTTTGTCCCCCCTGTGCCCACACCTCAGTGAGTTCCACACCTGCCAGGACGCTGAGTTTTTCTTCTGCCGCGTCCGTCTCCGTCTCCGAGCCTATTTCTTTGGCAAGGGCCCCCCACCCTGCACCAATGACCCCTTCTCCCATCTCCACCCCTCCTCCTCTTCCTGGACACCCTGCCCTGGTCTTCTGCCTGCCCTGGACCTTTTTACTGCCAACTGCCGACGGGACATTAACTGCCTAGACTTTAACACTCCTCTCTTCTATTCCAACCTCACTCCTTCCAAATGCTCGGCTCTCCACTCCCTCCGCACTAATCCTAACCTCACCATCAAACCCGCAGATAAAGTGGGTGCTATTGTAGTATGGCGACTGATTTCTACCTTGCTGAGGCCCAGCACCAACTCTCAGACACCTCCTCTTACTTACCCCTTGAACAGATCCCGACTAAGAAACACAGGGCATTGTCACCTGCACCATCACCAACCTTATTGATTCTGGGGATTTCTCATCCACTGTTACCAACCCCATAGATCCCGCCCCTCACACCTCCTGTTTCTCCCTCCTACCCAAGATCCACAAACCTGCTTGTCCAGGTAGACCCATTGTTTCAGCTTGTTCCTGCCCCACTGAACTCATGTCTGCATACCTCGACTCTGCTTTATCCCCCCTGGTTCAGTTCCTTCCCACCTACATCCTTGACACCTCACACACTCTTGATCTTTTCAAGGATTTCAAGTTCCCTGGCCCCATATCATCTTGTTTTTACTATGGATGTCCAGTCCCTATACACCTCCATCGCCCACCAGGAAGGCCTTAAAGCACTCCATTTTTTTCTGGACATCAGACCTAACCAGTTCCCCTCCACCACCACTCTCCTCCGCCGAGTGAACTTGTCCTCACTCTTAATAATTTCTCCTTTGGCTCCTCCCGCTTCCTTTAAACAAAAGGTGCAGCCATGGGCACTCACATGGGTCCCAGTCATGCCTGCCTTTTGCTCAGTTATGTGGAACAGTCTATGTTCCAAGCCTACACTGGTGATTGTCCTGCACTTTTCCTACACTACATCAATGACTGCTTCCTGCACCCATGCTGAACCTGCTGTTGATTTCATCCACTTTGCCTCCAACTTTCACCCTGCCCTCAAATTTACCTGGTCCATTTCCAATACCTCCCTCCCCTTTCTTGATCTCACTGTCTCTATCTCTGGAGACAGCTTATCCACGAATTTCTATTATAAATCAACGGACTCTCACAGCAACCTGGACTATACCTCATCCTACCCTGTTACTTGTGAAAACACCATACCTTTCTTTCAATTCCTCTGTCTCCACTGCATCTGCTCTCAGGATGAGGCTTTTCATTTTAGAACGAAGGAGATGTGGTCCTTTTTCAAAGAAAGGTGCTTCCCTTCCTCCGCCATCAACGCTGCCCCCAACCGAATCTCTTCCATTTCACACTTGTCTGCTCTTAACCCATCCTCCCGCCACCCCACCAGGGATAGAGTTCTTCTTGTCCTCACCTACCACCCCACCAGCCTTTGCACCCAGCACATAACTCTCTGGAATTTCCACCACCTCCAGCAGGATCCCACCATCAAGCATCATCATCACTATTTGCCATGTCGTATAACGTGGGCAATCATGGTCTTCCAACTGTCTTTATTATGTGCCTGTGATGAAGACCCCCTTCATGTTGTTGTTCTTATTCTTTTCTCTATCCATGACCGTGATTGTTCTTGGTAAATATTTCTACTGAAGTGGTTTGCCATTGCCTTCTTCTGGGCAGTATCTTTACAAGTCGGTGACCCCAGCCATTATCAATACTCTTCAAAGACTGTCTGCCTGGCATCTGTAGTCACATGCACCACCCGTTCTCGTGGCTTCACATGTCACGTGACTCTGATCAGTAGGGGAAGGGGCTAAGCAGGTGCTACACCTTGCCCAAGGGTGACCTGCAGGCTGGTGGAGAGAAGGAACATCTTGCACTTTCTTTCGTAGAGACGTATCTCCACCCCACCACCCTGATCAGTGAACAGAAAGGGGATGAAGGAAACATTGCTCTGTCATTTGTTTCAGAGAGACTCAAAGGCCCACTAGATGATTTGACAGGGGAGAGTGCCAGGAGTAGAGTGCCAAGGGCCCTGCGCAGCCTGTTCCACCTCTTGTATGGGGAGGGTGGAGAGGTGCAAGATCGTCCAGCCAGTGAGCGTGATGAATGATGACTAGGGGCGCACAGCCTTAGCCAACAACATATGGTCCCAGTCATGGAGTCAAACATAAAGCCTATGATTAGGAGGAGCTAAAGATGGCATCAGAGGGCGACTTCTTCGAGTTTAACTTCAAAACAGTTTAAATAAATATCTCTTTTTAATGTCTCTTCTGTCTTTTTCAGGGTGGCTGGGGTCCTGTTGGAGTCTGTGATCTACAGCTGCACACAAACTGTGGTTTTCCACAGTGGAGGGTTGCCCAGTGGCCTGGCATTTTCGATATCTCCAGCATCAGCCTGGAAGTCGTGTGCCTTCAGGGTGCGGCCCTGTGGATGGCCCAGTTTCTCACCGGCGTCGTTGACTAGAGCATCGCCGGAGATCCGAACAGAAAGTCAGCAGGTGTGGCTGTTGAAGGCTTCTGCTCTGAGTGATCACTTCACTCCCTCTCGATGGCGAGAGAGAGTTTGCTGCTGAATCTTGAGTTGAGGAACTCAAAGTAAAGTGACGCTGCAGACTGGAACATGGAAACAGCGAACTATTGGTCTCCCCTCTCGTCGTGGAAGGAATGATACCTCTCTCTCCCTCACTGGTGGGAGGGAGAGCCTGTGGGATGTCAAACTGTAGGGATGGGCTGTGGTTTTTGACCGACTCCAGATCAGGGTCTCATTGGGGGCTTTGTTATTGCTTGCAGGGTGGGTGAAGGGGCTTGTGCTTTCTGCTGGAACAAATAGGGGAGGGACAGGGGTGTGACTGCGAACGAGTGTGTAAGTGTGAAGTGAGTGCATATACCGTCAACACAAGGAATTCTGCAGATGCTGGAAGTTCGAGCAACACACATCAAAGTTGCTGGTGAACGCAGCAGGCCAGGCAGCATCTCTAGGAAGAGGTACAGTCGACGTTTCGGGCCGAGACCCTTTGTCAGGACTAACTGAAGGAAGAGCTAGTAAGAGATTTGAAAGTGGGAGGGGGAGGGGGAGATCCAAAATGATAGGAGAAGACAGGAGTGGGAGGGATGAAGCCAAGAGCTGGACAGGTGATAGGCAAAAGGGATATGAGAGGATCATGGGACAGGAGGCCCAGGGAGCAGGAAAAGGGGGAGGGGGGGAACCCAGAGGATGGGCAAGGGGTATTGTCAGAGGGACAGGGGGAGAAAAAGGAGAGAGAGAGAAAGAATGTGTGTATATAAATAAATAATGGATGGGGTATTGCATTGGCGCTGCTTCCTGCACGCATGCTGAGCTCGTTGACTTCATTAACTTTGCCTCCAACTTTCACCCTGCCCTCAAGTTTACCTGGTCCATTTCCCACACCTCCCTCCCCTTTCTAGATCTTTCTGTCTCTGTCTCTGGAGACAGCTTATATACTGATGTCTACTATAAGCCTACTGACTCTCACATCTACCTGGACTATTCCTCTTCTCACCCTGTCTCTTGCAAAAGTGCCATCCCCTTCTCGCAATTCCTCCATCTCCGCCGCATCTGCTCTCAGGATGAGGCTTTTCATTCCAGGACGAGGGAGATGTCCTCCTTTTTTAAAGAAAGGGGCTTCCCTTCCTCCACCATCAACTCTGCTCTCAAATGCATCTCCCCCATTTCATGCACATCTGCTCTCACTCCATCCTCCCGCCATCCCATTAGGAATAGGGTTCCCCTGGTCCTCACCTACCACCCCATCAGCCTCCGGGTCCAACATATTATTCTCTGTAACTTCTGCCACCTCCAATGGGATCCCACCACTAAGCACATCTTTACCTCCCCCCCCCCACTCTGCTTACCGCAGGGATCACTCCCTACGCGACTCCCTTGTCCATTCGTCCCCCTCATCCCTCCCCACTGATCTCCCTCCTGGCACTTATCCTTGGAAGCGGAACAAGTGCTACACATGCCCTTACACTTCCTCCCTTACCACCATTTAGGGCCCCAGACAGTCCTTCCAGGTGAGGCGACACTTCACCTGTGAGTCGGCTGGGGTGATATACTGCGTCCGGTGCTCCCAATGTGGCCTTCTATATATTGGCAAGACCCGACGCAGACTGGGAGATCGTTTTGCTGAACACCTACGCTCTGTCCGCCAGAGAAAGCAGGATCTCCCAGTGGCCACACATTTTAATTCCACATCCCATTCCCATTTTGACATGTCTATCCATGGCCTCCTCTAATGTAAAGATGAAGCCACACTCAGGTTGGAGGAACAACACCTTATATTCCGTCTGGGTAGCCTCCAACCTGATGGCATGAACATTGACTTCTCTAACTTCCACTAATGCCCCACCTCCCCCTCGTACCCCATCCGTTATTTATTTATATACACACATTCTTTCTCTCTCTCTCCTTTTTCTCCCTCTGTCCCTCTGACTATACCCCTTGCCTATCCACTGGGTTTTTCCCCCTTCCCCCTTTCCTTCTCCCCGGGCCTCCTGCCCATGATCCTCTCATATCCCTTTTGCCAATCACCTGTCCAGCTCTCGGCTCCATCCTTCCCCCTCCTGTCTTCTCCTATCATTTTGGATCTCCCCCTCCCCCTCCCACTTTCAAATCTCTTACTAACTCTTCCTTCAGTTAGTCCTGACATAGGGTCTCGGCCCGAAATGTCGACTGTACCTCCTCCTAGAGATGCTGCCTGGCCTGCTGCGGTCATCGGCAACTTTAGTGTGTGTTGCGTGTATACTGTCAGTGGGATGAGCATGTGCTAGTGTGTGACCATGGAGTGTCTGACACACGTACACTCACACTAGAAATGCCTCAGTTCCGAGTGTGAGGGATCCTGAACACTATTGCTTTAACTCATTGTTAACTCAATGACTGAGACATTTCTCAACTGGAAGGTTGAGTCATCTGCCTCCCTACACAGTAATCTACCTCTGTTAAAATATGCAAAATATACCTTTTCTTTTGCTTTGTCTTTGGTTTCTGCATCCATCCAGTCATTTTCCTTATCCACTATGTCCAAAAACGCCCAACGAATACCAGCAACTAAATCTTCAGTCTATAGAAGCACAGGAGAGTCAATAATTGTATCAGAGATGGTACTGAGGCCCTCAGTCTGCACTGCATTATTGGATTGGAATGAAGGGCTCATGGTTGTAGCATTAGCACTACTAGGTAGGGAAGATCAGAGTGTTCTGCTTATCCAATGGCACAAGGTTTCACAGTTTCTGTTTTATTGATTTTATTTACAACTTACCCTTCAGAAGGTGGTAATGAGTGGCCTACTTAGCTACTTGGCATGCTTCTGATGGATGTGTTCTTCACATGAATGAAGAGATGGTGATATATTTACAAGACAGGGTAGTGTGTGATTTTGAAGGAAACTGCAGCTGGTAGTGTCTTTGTACTAGGTGATAAGAGTTTATGAGTTTAAGAGACTCTACTGATGTAGACAAGGCAAGTTTTATTGATGGTATCCACTGCAGATACTCTGCTCTGAAGGTAAGTGAATGAATGTTTCAAATGGTAGATGGTCGAAAGGCTGTGGGGTATTATACAATCATACAGCATTAGAAACAAGCCCTTCAGCTCAAATTCTTCATGCCAACCAAGATGCCCATCTAAGGTAGTCCCAGATGCCCATCTTTGGCCCACGTCTCTCTAAACCTTTCCTATCTACGTACATGTCCAATCGTCTTTAAAATGTTGTGAATTTACCCGCCTCAGCCACCTCCTCTGGCAGCTTATTCCATAGAGGGCAAATCCTTCACTGCAGAACACCAAGAGAGAATCATTGAAAGCTGTCTTTCATAATCTACACTTGGTATTACCTTAAATTCAACTGACTCTATTTCTTACATCCTTCACATACATGAGGAGTAAAAATCCTTACGTTATGTCTCCATCTAAGTATGCAATGTGCAAAGTTATTTATAATAAATAGAACAGTCAATGTAATGTAAAGTATACTCAAGTCAGTGTGAGTTCATCAGTCTGATGGCCTGGTGGAAGAAGATGTCCCAGAGCCTGTTGGTCCTGGCTTTTACGCTATGGTACCACTTCCCAGATGTTAGCAGCTGGAATAGATTGGGGTTGGGGTGACTTGGGTCCCCAGTGATCCTACACACCTGTCCTTGTAAATGTACTGAATCATGGGAAGTTCACAACTACAGATGTGCTGGGCCGTCCACACCACTCTCTGCAGAGTCCTGCGACTAAGGGAGGTACAGTTCCCATACCAGGCAGTGATGCAGCCAGTCAGGATGCTCTTAATTGTGTCCCCACAGAAAGTTCTTAGGATATGGGGATCCATACTAAATTTCTTCAACCATCTGAGGTGAAGGAGGTGCTGTTGTGCCTTTTTCACCACACAGCTGGTGTCTACAGACTACATGAGGTCCTCGGTGATGTGGATGCCGAGGAACTTGAAGCTGTTTACCCTCTCAACCCCAGATCCATTGATGTCAATAGGGGTTCGCCTGTCTCCATTCCTCCTGTAATCCACAACCAGCTCCTTTGTTTTTGCGACATTGAGGGAGAGATTGTTTCCTTGACACCACTGTGTCAAAGGTATTGCTTCTTCCCTGTAAGCCACCTCATTATTGTTTGAGATATGGCCAATCAATGTAGTGTCATTGGCAAATTTAATTAGCTGATTGGAGCTGTGGGTGGCGACACAGTCATGGGTATACAGAGAGTAAAGGAGAGGGCTTAGGACACAGCCCTGAGGGGCACCTATGTTGAGGGTCAGGGGGGCAGAGGTGAGGGAGCCCACTCTTACCACCTGCTGGTGATCTGACAGGAAGTCCAGGATCCAGCTGTACAAGGCAGGGTGAAGGCTGAGATCTCTGAGCGTCTTGTCAAGCCTGGATGGAATTTTGGTGTTGAATACTGAACTGTAGACCAAGAACAGCATTCTCACATAAGCATCCCTCTCCTCCAGATGTGTAAGGACGGTATGTGGAGCAGTGGCTATTGTGTCATCTGTCAATCGGTTGTGTCAGTAGGCGAATTGTAGGGGATGCTGAGAAAGTAGGAGAGGGAGTAGGCTGCTCAGCCCATCAAGTCTGGGCCACCATCCAATATGACTCTGGCTGATTTATGTTAGCTTCAACTCCTCTTGCCCATAACCCTCAATCCCTCAACAAATCTTAAATCTATTGCGTTAACCAATTGCATATTTAAGCATGGTACCATATTGTCTTTGTAAGTGTCTTTCTTACTAATTCTGCCAAACCACAGCTGAGGATTAGATGATCTATATTAAAAACCCTAGTGAGAGTCTTACCACCACACTTGAGGGATAATCACTGCGACAGATTGGCTCCCTATGTCCTACACCCTCTATGATTTGTCTACAATAAAAAGCTGGTTATAAAAGATTGACATAGAAAATAGAAGACCAAATTTAACTGTAGTATACCCCTCATTATAGTGAGGTTGTGTTCCAAGGAAACCATTCACATCACAATTTTTCTTAATATGAACCCTGTATTCCCAATGAATCCCATCAGTGGGACTGCATTCCTACAGCAACTTAGTCTCTCAACAATAATGTTCACATGATTGTGCAGTTCAAAATGCTAAGTGAATTCTGATTGCATTGTAGGCAAAAGAGAAAAGGTCGTCACTTTAACTAACTAGAAATGGATATTACATTGTTTGATAAATTGTACAATTATCAGTGGAAGATTCCCATGTCAGTTTCCAGAGCAAATCACTTAAATGGCCTTCCTTTGTGAACTGGCAGCTTGTGATTGTTGTCCTTGGCAAACTAACTCAGTCTCTGCATATATTCTGTTGTTGTTTTTTTCATACAAATCCCCAAAGAGCAAATGTTTAATCTGTATCTACACAGTGGGACTCTATTGCCGGATATTGTCGCTCAGGGTTTTGGGCTACATAGAGGTTTTCGTTTGAGTGAGTATGCTTCTTTTCTCGCTATTTTGAATTAAGTTATTTTTGAATGTTTGCACCTTGGTCCCAGAGGAACACTGTCTTGTTCAGCTGTGTCTGTGTGTGGTTTGAATGATGATTAAACTTGATCTGATTTGATGTTCATAAGGGTGCACTTCCACTGAGGAAACTGCCACAAAGTGGGGGTGCACTGTAAGAAGCTGGCTATAAGATGAAATAACGATTTGCTGCAATCTTTCCACCTTGCCAAATTCTTCTACCTTATTTGTCCATGCCTAACTACCCTTGAGAAGGTGCCGGGAGCTAACTACTTGAACCACCTCAGATGGTGTGGTTGAGAAGGTTTGGACTCAGCAATAAGATAACTGGAGTAATAGATAACTCTGTTACTATGGCAGTCAGCATTGGAGTAGCACAAGGTCTTTAACATGTTTCAGACATTGTGAGGATCCTTAAATGATGTAACATAGGTGGAATATGGTAAATAGCCATCAGGTCAGGAGATGCAGTTTAAAGCAGGTAATAGGTGGAAGAATGAAAGTTGATGTTCAGTCAACCTACCAGCTTCTTCTTGTTCTCCTGAAAATGAGCTTTCACAAACATCCTTCCCACAACATACGGCATGACAGCCTCAACAAAGGACGTACATGTGTCCCATCGTGGAGACAATGACTTCATTCCTGTAATCACCTAGAGCAAAATTCAGAACATCAGTGAGGCTTTTGGGTCTTAGAGCGCACAAGGAATAGCTTTCATCTTCAAACTTCTCCCAAAAGGAAGTAGAATATCACTCACTAACTCACTCATGTTCCTTGCTCTAATTTCAAAACATACCTCCTATTCAAGGACAATCTCTGAAATAAATTATTTGAGTGTGCTTCTGTGGATCATGTGGTAGGATTTTTGATGTTGCTGTCAGCTATCTTCAATAAAAGTGGATGAGTGGCACCCTTATCTTTGTTACTGCTGATTGGCAACATTGTAAAGCCTACAGAACAACACTGGCAATGTTTGAGGAACACGGTAGCAGTGACAAAACAACATGTCCATGACAACCGTGTTTGGGGGCTGTGGAACTGCGGGAGGAGCTTGAGTGAGGAAGTAACATGTTGATGCTGAGACAAGTGGGCCTGTGTAGGTCGGGGGGGGGGTGAATCAAAGTACTTTACACCTTTCCATTGAGGAGGGGAGGATGTTGGGCACATCAGGGCAAGGAGCTCTCTGACTCTGGGAGATAAGCCAGAGGAGACAATGGAACCAGTGACAAATGGTGGTTGTGGGCCTGAGGGCAGAGATTAGATTGAGTCATCAGACTGAGAAGATAGAAACATGAGGCAAGGAGGAGATCCAAGAACCAGTCAGTGTCATGGACTGTTTTGTAGCACTGGCTGTCTGGCAGTATCCAATGACTGGTGGCATTGACTATTCGATACTATTGGCTGTGTGGTAGCCAATAGGAGAGAAGGGGTCTTCAGTGAGAGAGACAGTGCAAGCACAGTGAGTGAAATATAACGACGGGGTACATTGATTCATAAAGTGAAGAATGTTGTGAGATACAATGGGGTAGAATGTGATATAATGGGGTGGAGTGTGTGATATAATGGGGTACGGTGTATGATATAATTGGGTAGTGTGTGTTATATAAATTTTTAAGATGTTTTTTAGATTATGAGAACACTCGGTCCTCTTTTATTGTCATTTAGAAATGTGTAGAATGGGGTAGAATGTGTGATATAATGGGGTACGGGGAGTGATATAATGGGGAAGAGTGTGTGATATAATGGGGTATGGTGTGTGATATAATGGGGTACGGTGTGTGATATAATGGGGAAGAGTGTGTGATATAGTGGGGTACGGTGTGTGATATAACAGGGTACAGTGTGTGATAAAATGGGGTAGATGTGTGTGATAAAATGGGGTGCGGTGTGAAATATAATGGGGTGAGGTGTGAGATATAATGGGGTACGGTGTATGATATGGGGTATAGTGTGTGATAAAATGCGGTAGAGTGTGTGATATAATGGGGTAGAGTACGTGATATAATGGGGTGCGGTATGTGATATGGGGTACGGTGAGTGATATAATGGGGTTGAGTGTGTGATATAGTGGGGTACGGTGTGTGATCTAATGGGGTAGGATGTGTGATATAAGGGCATAGAGTGACTGATACAATGGGGTAGGGTGTGAAATATAATGGTGTATGGTGTGAAACATAATGGGGTATGGTTTGTGATATAATGGGGTAGAGTCTCTGATATAATGGGGTAGAATGTCTGATCTAATGGGGTACAGTGTGAGATATAATGGGGTACAGTGTGTGATATAATGGGGTAGGGTGTGTGATATAATGGCATAGAGTGAGTGATATAATGGGGTAGGGTGTGAGATATAATGGTGTATGGTGTGAGATATAGAAAAAACATAGAAAACGTACAGCACAATACAGGCCCTTCAACCCACAAAGCTGTGCCAAACATGTACTTACTTTAGTGATTACCTAGGGTAACCCATAGCACTCTACTTTTCTAAGCTCCATGTATCCATCCAGGAGAGTCTTTAAAGACCCTATCGTATCCGACTGCACTACCGTTACCGGCAGCCCATTCCACGCACTCAGCATAAAAAACTTACCTACTTCCAAGCACCTTAAAGCTGTTCCCTCTTGTGCTAGCCATTTCAGCCCTGGGAAAAAGCCTCTGACTATCCACACGATGAATGCCTCTTATCATCTCATACACCTCTATCAGGTCACCTTTCACTTTGAACCTTTCGTAAGCTTTTTTTTTCTTCTTGACTAGATTTTCAACAGCCTTTGTACACCACGGTTCCTGTGTCCTACCATCCTTTCCCTGTCTCACTGGAATGTACCTATGCAGAACGCCACGCAAATATCCTCTGAACATTTGCCACAATTCTGCCATACATTTCACTGAGAACATCTGTTCCCAACTTATGCTTTTAAATTCCTGTCTTCTAAGTTCCCCTTACTCCAATTAAACGCTTTCCTAACTCGTCTGTTCCTATCCCTCTCCAATGCTGTGGTAAAGGAGATAAAATTATGATCACTATCTCCAAAATACTCTCCTACTGAGAGACCTGACACCTGACCAGGTTCATTTCCCAATACCAGATCAAGTACAGCCTCTCCTCTTATCTACATATTGTGTCAGGAAACCTTCCTGAACACACCTAACAAACTCCACCCCATCTAAACCCCTTGCTCTAGGGAGATGCCAATCAATATTTGGGAAATTGAAATCTCCCACCACAACAACCCTGTTATTATTACACTATCGCAAGACCCTGCAGCAGATAGTGAGGTCAGCTGAGAAGATCATCGGGGTCTCTCTTCCCGCCATTACAGACATTTACACTACACGCTGCACCTGTAAAGCCAACAGCATTGTGAAGGACCCCACACACCCCTCATACAAACTCTTCTCCCTCCTGCCATCTGGCAAAAGGTACCGAAGCATTCGGGCTCTCAGGACCAGACTGTGCAACAGTTTCTTCCCCCAAGCCATCAGACTCCTTAATACCCAGAGACTAGACTGACACCTACATCATTTATTATTATACTGTAGTTTGTCCTCTACTGTGCCTATTGTCTTATTTGTTATCTATTGTACTGACCTGCACTGTTTTGTGTACTTTATGTAGTCCTGTGTAGGTCTGTAGTCCAGTGTAGATTTTGTGTAGTCGTACGTAGTCTAGTGTAGCCTTGTGTTGTCTCACTTGTGTAGTCTAGTGTAGTTTTGTGTTGTTTCATGTAGCACCATGGTCCTGGAGGAAGGTTTTTTCATTTTTACTGTGTACTGTACCAGCAGTTTATGGTCAAAATGACAATAAAAAGCGACTTGACTTGACTTGACTTTCCAGAATCTGTCTCCCTATGTGATCCTCGATGTCCCTGTTACTATTGGGTGGTCTGTAAAAAACACTCAGTAGAGTTATTGACCCCTTCCTGTTTCTAACTTCCACCTGCAGAGACTCAGTAGACAATCCCTCCATGACTTCCTCCTTTTCTGCAGCCATGACACTATCTCTGATCAGCAGTGCCACGCCCCCGCCTCTTTTGCCTCCCTCCCTGTCCTTTCTGAAAATTCTAAAGCCTGGCACTCAAAGTAACCATTCCTGTCCCTGAGCCATCCAAGTCCCTTATGGCTTCATATTTCCCCTTATTCCAATTAAAAGCTTTCCTAACTTGTCTGTTCCTATCCCTCTCCAATGCTATGGTAAAGGAGATAGAGTTATGATCACTATCTCCGAGATGCTCTCCTACTGAGAGATCTGACACCTGACCAGGTTCATTTCCCAATACCAGATCAAGTACAGCCTCTCCTCTTCTAGGCTTATATTGTGTCAGGAAACCTTCCTGAACACGCCTAATAAACTCATGCATTACTTGTATCTTTCTCACAATAACTGAGAGCAACCCTGCTTTCATGCACCAGTATTTCAGAAATCCTCAGTCTCCACAATGTGTCCTTCCATTAGACAGCTCATCACTTACCTTAATATATTCACTGAACCTGTTGAAGAATCGATGGCTGAGGTTCCCCAATCTACTATACACGACTCTCCATACAATATAGTTGGCCACAGTTCTGTGAAAGGATATAGAATTACTTGCTCCATATTACAACATTGCAGAGAATTGTTCAGATTTCAGTGTGACCTAAACAAGCAGCTGGTCCCCTGACAACATTGGCTGGGAGAACTGGAAGGAGACAATGTTGTGTCGACCCTCAAACCCTGCCTCCCATATAACCCCCCCACCTTAAATTCCTCCATATACCTGTCTAGTAGTCTCTTAAATTTCACTAGTGTATCTGCCTCCACCACTGACTCAGGCAGTGCATTCCATGCACCAACCACTCTCTGAGTAAAAAACCTTCCTCTAATATCCCCCTTGAAGTTCCCACCCCTTACCTTAAAGCTATGTCCTCTTGTATGGAGCAGTGGTGCCCTGGGGAAGAGGCGCTGGCTATCCACTCTATCTATTCCTCTTAATATCTTGTATACCTCTATCATGTCTCCTCTCATCCTCCTTCTCTCCAAAGAGTAAAGTCCTAGCTCCCTGATCATAATCCATACTCTCTAAACCAGGTAGCATCCTGGTAAATCTCCTCTGTACCCTTTCCAATGCTTCCACATGCTTCCTATAGTGAGGTGACCAGAACTGGACACAGTACTCCAAGTGTGGCCTCACCAGAGTTTTATAGAGCTGCATCATTACCTCGCGACTCTTAAACTCTATCCCTTGACTTAGGAAAGCTAACACTCCATAAGCATTCTTAACTACCCTATGTACCTGTGAGGCAACTTTCAGGGATCTGTGGACATGTACCCTGAGATCCCTCTGCTCCTCCACACTACCAAGTATCCTGCCATTTACTTTGTACTCTGCCTTGGAGTTTGTCCTTCCAAAGTGTACCACCTCACACTTCTCCAGGTTGAACTCCACCTGCCACTTCTCAGCCCACGTCTGCATCCTATCAATGTCTCTCTGTAATCTTTGACAATCCTCTACACTATCTACAACACCACCAACCTTTGTGTCGTCTGCAAACTTGCCAACCCACCCTTCTACCCCCACATCCAGGTTGTTAATAAAAATCATGAAAAGTAGAGGTCCCAGAACCGATCCTTGTGGGACACCACTAGTCACAACCCTCCAATCTGAATGTACTCCCTCCACCACGCCCCTCTGCCTTCTGCAGGCAAGCCAATTCTGAATCCACCTGGCCAAACTTCCCTGGATCCCATGCCTTCTGACTTTCTGAATAAACCTACCGTGTGGAACCTTGTCAAATGCCTTACTAAAATCCATGTAGATCACATCCACTGCACTACCCTCATCTAAATGCCTGGTCACCTCCTCAAAGAACTCTATCAGGCTTGTTAGACATGATCTGCCCTTCACAAAGCCATGCTGACTGTCCCTGATCAGACCATGATTCTCTAAATGCCCATAGATCCTATCTCTAAGAATCTTTTCCAACAGCTTTCCCACCACAGACGTAAGATGCAGTAAGAAAAGTGCAAGGGTAGGTTCAGGACTTGGAGTACGATGCCATGTGCTGTAATAATGGAGTGTAAGCAGAATGTTCATCTTACCGGCTCTCCACAGTTTCTAGCAACCGGAACAAGTCCTTGAAGTACTGCATGGAATCCACAATGACCTCTTCTGACATATTCATGTGCAAGAGGTGAGGATGCTCTTCAAAATCAATCACTGTTCTGATGTAGCGAAGCCAGTCAAACTGGAGACACAACATGAGCCACACGTGTTGAAACACAGTCCTGACCAGCCCCAGAACTGTCTCCTGATGGCAAGGGTTACCCGTTATCTGCTCAGATAGTTTAGCTGCTTTGTACACTTGAAGCAGTAAATGTTCCTTTAATAACAGGAGCCCGTTCCCCAGGCAATCAGACACCAGCTCTCTTCCACTGACTCTGTCTGCACTTCCTGTGGCTTCAGGAAAACACCCATCCCATCTCAGTCATTCTCTCTCCTACTCCCTGCCATCAGACAGAAGATACTAAAGTACAACATTCCAGGACAATTTCTATCCCACTGCTGAATGGGACTCTCATACACCAAAGACGAACTGGTCTCCCAGTCTACCTCCAGTACATTTGCTCAGTAGGTGTAACACTTCATTCTGCTTTCACTTTGGCTGCCTCACTGTCCTGAGGTGTGTAATGATTCATCCGTGCAAATGGGATACAAACCAAAATTTTTCAGTGTAACACCACAGATGTGCCCATAATAAATCAAAGGCCAGTTATTGACATGAGCTGTGCTTTAGTTTGTGATGTAACAACTCAATTCAACAATTCTGTTGTGTGAAACTGTCATGGTCCGGTCCGTGAATTCTGCATTCCAGTTCACGGTCCGGTCCATCGACCCTTGCTCCAGGTTTTCCTGTCTACCCCGTTTTCGTTCCTGTTGAGCACTAATTGAGGCAGCTGATTCTCATTGGGGCTGGCTGCATAAATACCTCCAGAGACCAGGGCATGGTGGCTGGATTGTTCTTGTCCTTACTCCTTGTATCCCTTCCCGTGCCTTCTGTTTCCTCACCTGAAACCTTGCCTTGTCTTGCCGGTAACTCTCGCCTCACCTGAAGTTCTTGTCTTGCTCTGCATTGCCTGAAGCCTTGCCTTGACTTGTTGGTAACTCTCACCTCGTCTCACCAGAAGTCTTGTCCTGGAGCCACCCTGAACCTAGCTCCCTTCCTGTCCCTCACCTCTGTCGGGTGGAGATCTGCACCCTGCTCAGATGTACCGTGCCCTGCCCAGGAGTACTGCACCCTGCCCAGGAGGAGCTTCAAGACCCCAAGCCTCAATCCTCTAGTCTCAAGCCTCGCCTCAAGCCTCTAGTCTCAAGCCTCTGGCCTCAAGCCTCGCCTCAAGTCACTGGCCTCAAGTCTCTGGTCTCAAGTCTCGCCTCCAGACTCTGGTCTCAAGCCTCGCCTCAAGTCTCTGGTCTCCAGTCTTGCCTCAAGTCTCTGGTCTCTAGCCTCGCCTCAAGCCTCTGGTCTCCAGCATCACCTCAAGCCTCTGGTCTCCAGCCTCACCTCAAGTCTCTGGTCTCCAGCATCACCTCAAGCCTCTGGTCTCTAGCCTCGCCTCAAGTCTCTGGTCTCAAGCCTCAACTCAAGTCTCTGGTCTCAAGCCTCAACTCAAGTCTCTAGTCTCAAGCCTCAACTCAAGCCTGAAGACTCCAGCCTCGTCCTGCCTGCCAGCCAAGTCTCATCCGTGCCTAGTTCTGGGGTCCGAGCCAGAGGCAAGACCCAGGTACTGGGTCCTTGTCCAGTCTCTGGCTCGGAGTCCAAGCCCGGGTTCCTAGCTCTCTGGTCCAGTCCTGTTCTGGATTCCCGGTTTTCACGTCCATGTCCTAGCCCTCACCCTGCATCCTAGTCCTGTCCCTATACTTCAGTGTCTGTGTCTTGCACTTGGGTCCGTTCCCAGCCACACCCTTATGACAGAAACAGAGTCAGGGCATTCGGTGACCTGCTGCTCACCTGTGGAATGGTGCTTTGTAAATCCAATATGCTGAGCTTGGTGTGAATGGCTTCACTCGTCCTGTTCCTCTCTGCGAACACAATCTGCAACGCGCAAGTGACATTGAAATGTAACTGTCTCATACTCAGACCAGTGAAAACACCATTCCCAAATATTTTTTCTCCCACTCTATATCACTCCTGTACAAACACTCTAATCCTTCGCGTCTTGACTCACTTATCCATCCCATCATGACACAGGTATCCATCGGGTACTGACCCAAGTATCCACCCGGTAATGACTGACATTTCCACCCCATATCGACCCACGAGTCTGCCCTGTACCAACCCACGGGTCCGTCCCGTACTGCCCCACGAGTCCGCCCATACTGACCCATGAATCTAGAATCAGAATCTGGTTTATTATCACCAGTGAATGTCATGAAATTGGTTAACTTAGCAGCAGCAGTACAATACAATACATGATAATAGAGAAAGAAAATAAATAAATAAATTACAGTAACTTTATATATAATTAAAAATAGTGCAAAACAAAAATAATAAAAGTGAGGTAGTGTTCATGGGTTCCATGCTCATTTAGGAATTGGATGGCAGCAGGGAAGAAGGTGTTTCTGAATCACTGAGTGTGTGCCTTCAGGATTCTGTACCTTCTTCACAATGGTAGCAATGAGAAAAGGCATGCCCAGGGTGCTGGGGGCCCTTAATAATGCTGTCGCCTTTCTGAGGCACCGCTCCTTGAAGATGTCTTGGACAGTATGGAGGCTAGTACCTAAGACGAAGCTGACTGATTTTATTACTTTCTGTAGCTTCTTAGCCCTGTTCCACTCCCATACCAGACAACGATGCAGCCTGTCAGAATGCTCTTCATGGTACAACTATAGAAGTTTTCAAGTGTTTTTGGTGATAAACCAAAACTCTTCAAACTCCTAATGAAATAGAAGTTGCCTTCTTTACGGCTGCATTGACATGTTGGGCCAAGGTTAGATCCTCAGAAATCTTGACATCCAGGAACATGAAGCTGCTCACTCTCTCCACTTCTGATCCCTCTATGAGGATTGGTTCCTGTTCCTTCGTCTTACCCTTCCTGAAGTCCACAATCAGCTCTTTCTTCTAACTGATATTGAGTGCAATGTTATTGCTGCAACACCACTCAACTAGCTGGTATATCTCACTCCTGTACGCCCTCTCATCTCCAGCTAAGATTCTGCCAACAATGGTTGTTGTATCAGCAAATTTATAGATGACATTTGAGCTATACCAAGTCATGCAGTCATGGGTATAGAGAGAGTAGAGCAGTGGGCTAAGCACGCATCCCTGAGGTGCACCAGTGTTGACTGTCAGTGAGGAGGAGTTATTAATACCAATCCGCACAGATTGCGGTCTTCTGGTTAGGAAGTCGAGGATCTAATTGCAGAGGGAGGTACAGGGGCCCAGATTCTGTAGCTTATCGATCAGGACTCTGAGAATGATGATGTTAAGCACTGAGCTGTAGTCAACGAACAGCATCCTGACGTAGGTGTTTGTATTATCCAGAAGACCTAAGGCTGTGTGAAGAGCCATTGAGATTACATCTGCTGTAGATCTATTGTGGCTACAGGCAAATTGCAACGGGTCCAGTTCCTTCCAAAGGCAGGAACTGATTCTGGCCATGACCAACCTCTTAAAGCATTTCATCACTGTAGATCTGAGTGCTACTGGATATTGTCATTAAGGCATCTCATGCTACTCTTCTTGGGCACTGGTATAACCTTTGCCCTTTTGAAGCAGGTGGGAACTTCTGACCATAGCAATGGGAGGTTGAAAATGTCCTTAAATACACCTGCCATTTGGTTGGCACAAGTTTTCAGGACCTTACCAGGTACTTCATCAGGGCCTGCTGCCTTATGAGGGTTCACCGTCCTAAAAGGCAGCCTGGCATCGCCTCCGATGCAGAGATCATGGGGTCACCAGGTGCAGCAGGGGTCTTCACAGCTGTAGTTATATTCTCCCTTTCAAAGCGAGCATCAAAGGCATTGAGCTCTTCTGGTATTGAAGCATCACTGTGATTCATGCTTTGGGTTTCGCTTTGTAGGAAGTAATGTCTTGCGAGCCCTGCCAGAGATGATGTGCATCTGATGTCGCCTCCAACATTGTTTCTTTGCTCTTGAAATGACCCTCTGCAAGTCACACCAGGTTTTCTTGTACAGACCTTGGTCACCAAACTTAAATGCCATTGATCTGCCCCTCAGTAGATGACAAACCTCCTGGTCCATCCATGGCTTTTGGTTTGGGAATGTACAGCAAATATTTGTAGGCACACACTCATCCACCCAGGTTTTAATGACATCAGTAACAACAGCTGCATACTCATCCAGGTTCGAAGATGACTCCCTGAATACAGTTCTGTCCACCAATTCAAAGCAGTCCTGTAGGCGCTCCTGTGCTTCCCTTGTCCATACCTTCTTGGTCCTCACTACTGGTGCTGCAGTCTTCAGTCTCTGCCTATACTCAGAGAACAGAAGTACAGCCAGGTGATCAGACTTCCTGAAGAGTGGGCATGCAATAACATGGTAGGTATTCTTGATGGTGGTGTAATAGTGGTCCAGTGTGTTGTTCCCTCTGGCACTACAAGTGGTTTGTTGATGATAATTATTCAGTGATTTTTCAAGCTGGCCTGGTTAAAATCCCTCAAGGTGCTGGTGAAGGCATCTGGGTGTGCTGTTTCATGCATGTTGATCCCATCGCTCAGATCATCCAGAGCCTGTTTGACATTGGCCTGAAGTGGAGTGTACACCACTACCAAAATAATCACAGAAATCTCCCACAGCAGGTAAAATGGACGGCACAATTGTGAGATATTCTAGCTCTGGTGAGCAGAATTGGGACATCACTGATACACTTGTGAACCAAGACGAGTTGACATGAGGCGTACACCTCCACATCTGCTTTTGATAGACTTGACAGTCCTATTCTGACGGGGTATTGTGAACTCGTCAATCTGATGCATCCAGTATGGAAGGAGTTAACCAGGGTTCTGTGAAACAAAGGATACACACAGTCCTAATGTCCCTCTGATACAGCACCCCAGCTCTAAGATCTTTGATTTTATTTACTAGAGACTGTATATTTGCCAGCAAGATAGTCAATATAGGGAGTCGAAACGCTCCTGTATCCCTGACCTGTAGCCACATTTCCTACAAGAAGTCTGGTGAGTCAGCATTGTTTCCAACAGTTATAAGCAGCAATAAATTGTTCAGTAGCATCTTTATTAACTGTACAGACCTTGGAAGCAGTTGTGACCCTTAGCTGTATCCGACTGAAATGCAAATACTTAATCATATCTATCGAGCTGTGCTGCACGGGATCGCCTTCAAAATGCACCATTGTCCATCCCGTACTGACCCACATATCCATCTGGGATGTCCTTCCATCCTGATGCTGTGCCCTCTGGTCACCAACTATAGGAAACATCCTCCCCACATCCACTCTCTACCTTTCAATATTCGATAGGTTTCAATAAGATCCCCTCCTCATTTTTCTAAACTCCAGCAAGTACCGGCCCAGGTCATCAAACGCTCCTCATACGTTAACCCTTTCATTTCTGGGATCACTCTTGTGAAATTCCTCTAGGCCCTTTCCAATGACAGTACATATTTTCTTAGATAATGGGCTCACAACTGCTCACAATACTCCATTTGTGGTCTGACCAATGCCTTGTAAAGTCTCAACATTATATTCTTCATGTTCTAGTCCTCTCAAAATGAATGCTAACATTGTATTTGCTTTCCTTACCACCTGCAAGTTAACTTTTAGGGAATCTTGCACAAGACCTCTCAAGTCCCTTCGCACCTCTGATTTCTGAATTTGTTCCATTTAGAAAATAGTCTTCACTTTTATTTCTTCTACCATACAGTTCTCGATATTGTATTCCAACTGCCATTTCTTTGTCCATTCTCCGAACCTTCTGCAGACTCCCTCCCTGCTTCTTTCACATTACCTGCCCCTACATCTTTCTTCATATTGTCCACAAATTTGCCCACAAAGTCATCAATTCTGTAATCCAAGTCATTGACATATAACATGAAAAGAAGCGGTGCCAACACCAACACACACTGAACACCACTAGTCACTGGCAGGCAACCAGAAAAGGCCCCCTTTAATCTCACTCTTTAACGTGGATAGTGTATTAGGATGAGGAAATTACAAACTGTCTGGACTGCAAAGAAAAGAGCCAGTATGAGATGCAAGGGGTGCAGAATAACCAACTAAAATGTAGCAGTGGAATCATCAAGGTCACACAAAGACAATTCAAGCACCAGATTCATACTTAGAGGGGAAATATTGAAAAGCAGAGAGTTTCTCCTAATTACCACTGCAGATCTTACAGAGTCTTGTTCATACAGCAAAAAATAAAGGTAAAGCATCACCAGAAATGAAGCAAAAGATTATGATATTACTAGAGAGAGTGTATATGAGGAAAAGGGAAGATAGAGAACTGGCCCAATAGAGACCATGAAGATAATGAAAATGGTTGATAGAGATATTGTCCAAAATTAAAGGTAACAAATCATGACAGATACTTCAAGAGAAAATGTTTCATTCGGAGTGACAAGAATCTGATCTGTGACACTACTCTGCATTCTATCTCTGATCTGTGACATTGTTCTGCATTTTCTCTCTCTCTGATCTGTGACACTATTCTGCATTCCCACTCTCTGATCTGTGACACAATTCTGCACTCTGTCTGATCTGTGACACTATTCTGCATTCTCTCCCCCTCTGATCTGTGACACTATTCTGCACTCTCTCTGATCTGTGACAGTATTCTGCATTTTCTGTCTCTCTGATTTGTGACATTATTCTGCATTTTCTGTCTCTCTAATCTGTGTAACTATTCTGCACTCTCTCTGATCTGTGACACTATTCTGCATTCTCTCTCTCTGATCTGTGACACTATTCTACACTCTGTCTCTGAGCTGTGACACTATTCTGCATTCTGTCTCTGATCTGTGACACTATTCTGCATTCTCTCTCTGATCTGTGACACTATTCTGCATTCTTTCTCTAATCTGTGTAACTATTCAGCACTCTCTCTGATCTGTGACATTTCTGCATTCTCTCTCTCTGATTACTGACACTATTCTGCATTCTCTCTCTCTCTGATTACTGACACTATTCTGCCTTCTCTCTCTCTGATCTGTGACACTATTTTGCGTTCTGTCTTTGATCTGTGACACTATTCTGCATTCTCTCTCTCTGATCTGTGACACTATTCTGCATTCTGTCTCTGATCTGAGTCAGTATTTTGCATTCTCACACTCTGATCTGAGACACAGTTCTGCATTCTCTCTCTATCTCTGATCTGTGACACTATTCTGCACTCTCTCTGATCTGTGCCACTATTCTGCATTCTCTCTCTCTCTAATCTGTGTAACTATTCAGCACTCTGTCTGATCTGTGACATTTCTGCATTCTCTCTCTCTGATTACTGACACTATTCTGCATTCTCTCTCTGATTACTGACACTATTCTGCCTTCTCTCTCTCTCTGATCTGTGACACTATTCTGCATTCTGTCTTTGATCTGTGACACTATTTTGCATTCTCATGTTCTGATCTGGGACACAGTTCTGCATTCTCTCTCTATCTCTGATCTGTGACACTATTCTGCACTCTCTCTGATCTGTGTCACTATTCTGCATTCTCTCTCTCTCTAATCTGTGTAACTATTCAGCACTCTCTCTGATCTGTGACACTATTCTGCAATCTCTCTCTGATCTGTGACACTATTCTGCAATCTCTCTCTGATCTGTGTCACTATTCTGCATTCTGTCTCTCTGATCTGTGACACTTCTGCATTCTCTCTCTCTGATTACTGACACTATTCTGCATTCTCTCTCTCTCTGATCTGTGACACTGTTCTGCACTCTCTCTCTCTGATCTGTGACACTATTTTGCATTCTGTCTTTGATCTGTGACACTATTCTGCATTCTCTCTCTCATTTGTGACACTATTCTGCAATCTCTCTCTGATCTGTGACACTATTCTGCATTCCCACTCTCTGATCTGTGACACAATTCTGCACTCTGTCTGATCTGTGACACTATTCTGCATTCTCTCCCCCTCTGATCTGTGACACTATTCTGCACTCTCTCTGATCTGTGACAGTATTCTGCATTTTCTGTCTCTCTGATTTGTGACATTATTCTGCATTTTCTGTCTCTCTAATCTGTGTAACTATTCAGCACTCTCTCTGATCTGTGACATTTCTGCATTCTCTCTCTCTGATTACTGACACTATTCTGCCTTCTCTCTCTCTGATCTGTGACACTATTTTGCGTTCTGTCTTTGATCTGTGACACTATTCTGCATTCTCTCTCTCTGATCTGTGACACTATTCTGCATTCTGTCTCTGATCTGAGTCACTATTTTGCATTCTCACACTCTGATCTGAGACACAGTTCTGCATTCTCTCTCTATCTCTGATCTGTGACACTATTCTGCACTCTCTCTGATCTGTGCCACTATTCTGCATTCTCTCTCTCTCTAATCTGTGTAACTATTCAGCACTCTGTCTGATCTGTGACATTTCTGCATTCTCTCTCTCTGATTACTGACACTATTCTGCATTCTCTCTCTGATTACTGACACTATTCTGCCTTCTCTCTCTCTCTGATCTGTGACACTATTCTGCATTCTGTCTTTGATCTGTGACACTATTTTGCATTCTCATGCTCTGATCTGGGACACAGTTCTGCATTCTCTCTCTATCTCTGATCTGTGACACTATTCTGCACTCTCTCTGATCTGTGTCACTATTCTGCATTCTCTCTCTCTCTCTCTCTAATCTGTGTAACTATTCAGCACTCTCTCTGATCTGTGACACTATTCTGCAATCTCTCTCTGATCTGTGACACTATTCTGCAATCTCTCTCTGATCTGTGTCACTATTCTGCATTCTGTCTCTCTGATCTGTGACACTTCTGCATTCTCTCTCTCTGATTACTGACACTATTCTGCATTCTCTCTCTCTGATCTGTGACACTGCTCTGCACTCTCTCTCTCTGATCTGTGACACTATTCTGCATTCTGTCTTTGATCTGTGACACTATTCTGCATTCTCTCTCTCATTTGTGACACTATTCTGCAATCTCTCTCTGATCTGTGACAGAATTCTGCATTCTCTCCCTCTGCTCAGAGTCACTATTCTGCATTTTCTCTCTATCTGTGACACTGTTCTGCATTTCGTCTCTCTCTGATTTCTGACACTATTCTGCATTCTGTCTCTGATCTGTAACACTATTCTGCATTCTGTCTCTGATCTGTGTCACTATTCTTCATTCTTTCTCTCTGATCTGTGACATTATTCTGCATTCTGTCTCTGATCTGTGACACTATTGCATTCTGTCTCTGATCTGTGTCACTATTCTGCATTCTTTCTCTGATCTGTGACACTATTCTGCATTCTGTCTCTGATCTCTGACACTATTCTGCATTCTGGCTCTGATCTGTGACACTATTCTGCATTCTGTCTCTGATCTGTGACGCTATTCTGCATTCTGTCTCTGATCTGTGACACTGTTCTGCATTCTTTATCTGATCTGAGTCACTATTCTGCATTCTCTCTCTGATCTGTGACACTATTCTGCACTCTCTCTCTGATCTGTGACACTATTCTGCATTCTGTCTCTGATATGAGTCACTATTCTGCACTCTCTCTTTTCTGTGTCACTATTCTGCATTCTGTCTCTGATCTGTGACACTGTTCTGCATTCTTTTTCTGATCTGTCTCACTATTCTGTATTCTCTGTCTGATCTGTTGCACTATTCTGCATTCTGTCTCTGATTGTCACTATTCTACATTCTCTCTCTGATTTGCGACCCGATTCTGCATTCTCTCTCTCTGATCTGTTTCATTATTCTGCATTCTCTCTCCCTGATCTGTGTCAGCATTCTACATTCTCTCTCTGATCTGTAACACTATTCTGCATTCTGTCTCTGATCTGTGACACCATTCTGCACTCTCTCTGATCTGTGTCACTATCCTGCATTCTCTTTCTCTGATCTGTGTCAGCATTCTACAATCTGTCTCTGATCTGTGACACTATTCTGCATCTGTCTCTGATCTGTGACACTATTCTGCATTCTGTCTCTGTGACATTATTCTGCATTCTGTCTCTGATCTGTGACAGTTCTGCATTCTGTTTCTGATCTGTCTCACCATTCTGTATTCTCTGTCTGATCTGTTGCACTATTCTGCAATCTCTCTCTCTGATCTGTTTCATTATTCTGCACTCTCTCTGATCTGTTTCATTATTCTGCATTCTCTCTCTCTCTGATCTGTGTCAGCATTCTACATTCTCTCTCTGATCTGTAACACTATTCTGCATTCTGTCTCTGATCTGTGACACCATTCTGCACCCTCTCTGATCTGTGACACTATTCTGCATTTTCTCTCTCTGATCAGCGTCACTATTCTACATTCTCTGTCTCTGATCTGTGACACTATTCTGCATTCTGCCTCTGATCTGTGTCACTATTTTGCATTCTCTCTCTCCAATCTGTTTCAGTATTCTGCATTTTCTCTCTCTCCAATCTGTTTCAGTATTCTGCATTTTCCCTCTCTCTGATCTGTTTCATTATTCTGCATTCTCTCTCTCTGATCTGTGTCAGCATTCTACATTCTCTCTCTGATCTGTAACACTATTCTGCATTCTGTCTCTGATCTGTGACACCATTCTGCATTCTCTCTGATCTGTGACATAATTCTGCATTCTCTCTCTCTCTGATCCGTGTCACTATTCTACATTCTCCCTCTCTGATCTGTGACAGAATTCTGCATTCTCTTTGATCCGTGTCACTATTCTACATTCTGTCTCTGATCTGTGTCACTATCCTGCATTCTCTCTCCCTGATTTGTGACACTATTTTGCATTCTCTCTCTCTGATTCGTGACACTTCTGCTTTCTCTTTCTCTCTGATCCATGTCACTATTCTGCATTCTCTATCTCTCTGATCTGTGACATTATTCTGCACTCTCACCGATCTGTGTCACCAGTCTGCCTTCTCTCTCTCTGATCTGTGACACAATTCTGCATTCTCTCTGTCTTTGATCCATGTCACTATGCTGCATTCTCTCTCCCTGATCTGTGACACTATTTTGCATTCTCTCTCTCTGATCCGTGACACTGTTCTGCATTCTGTTTCTCTCTGATCCATGCCATTATTCTGCATTCTCTATCTCTCTGATCTGTGACATTAATCTGCACTCTCTCAGATCTGTGTCACCAGTCTGCCTTCTCTCTCTCTGATCTGTGACACTATTCTGCATTCTGTCTCTGATCTGTGTCACTATTCTGCTTTACTCTCTCTGATCTGTGTCATAATTCTGCATTCTCTATCTCTCTGATCTGTGACATTAATCTGCACTCTCTCAGATCTGTGTCACCAGTCTGCCTTCTCTCTCTCTGATCTGTGACACTATTCTGCATTCTGTCTCTGATCTGTGTCACTATTCTGCATTCTCTCTCTCTGATCTGTGTCATAATTCTGTATTCTCTCTCTCTGATCCATGTCACTATTCTGCATTCTGTCTCTCTGATCTGTGACACTATTCTACACTCTCTTTGATCGGTGACACTATTCTGACTTCTCTCTCTCTGATCTGTGACACTATTCTGCATTTTCTCTCTCTGATCAGTGTCACTATTCTACATTCTCTGTCTCTGATCTGTGACACTATTCTGCATTCTACCTCTGATCTGTGACACTATTCTGCATTCTCTCTCTCCAATCTGTTTCAGTATTCTGCATTTTCTTTCTCTCCAATCTGTTTCAGTATTCTGCATTTTCTCTCTCTCTGATCTGTTTGATTATTCTGCATTCTCTCTCTCTGATCTGTGTCAGCATTCTACATTCTCTCTCTGATCTGTAACACTATTCTGCATTCTGTCTCTGATCTGTGACACCATTCTGCACTCTCTCTGATCTGTGTCACTATTCTGCATTCTCTCTCTCTGATCTGTGACACTATTCTGCATTCTGTATCTGATCTGAGTCACTATTCTGCATTCTCTACTCTCTGATCTGTGGCACAGTTCTGCATTCTCTCTCTATATCTGATCTGTGTCACTATTCTGCATTCTCTCTCTCTGATCTGTGACACTATTCTGCATTCTGTCTCTGATCTGTGTCACTATTCTTCATTCTTTCTTTCTGAATTGTGGCACTATTTTGCATTCTGTCTCTGATCTGTGTCACTATTCTTCATCTTTCTCTCTGATCTGTGACACTATTCTGCATTCTGTCTCTGATCTGTGTCACTATTCTTCACTCTTTCTCTCTGATCTGTGACACTATTCTGCATTCTGTCTCTGATCTGTGACACTATTGCATTCTGTCTCTGATCTGTGACACTATTCTGCATTCTGTCTCTGATCTCTGACACTATTCTGCATTCTCTCTCTGATCTGTGACACTATTGTGCATTCTGTCTCTGATCTCTGACACTATTCTGCATTCTCTCTCTGATCTGTGACACTACTCTGCATTCTCTTTTGTTTTCACTTTGTAAAAATACCGCATTTTACTTTTGTGTACAATTACCTGTCTGGACGACATACAAAGATTCTCCACCCCGTCTCGGTATCAATGATAATAGTAAACTAATTGCCCATAGCGATTACAATTACAACTTAGGGATTTATATAACACAGTAGGAATTACACTAATTATCCAATCAGAAGGTACAAGAGCCTCAGAATCCGCACCACCAGGTTCAGGAACAGTTACCACTCCTCAACCCTCACGGTATTGAACCAACGGGATAACTTCACTCTGACATCATTTGCCCCATCACTGAATTGTCCTGCAATTTATGAGCTCACTTTCAAGGACTCTTCAACTTGTCCTCTCAATATTAATTGTTCATTTATTTATTATATCTTCTTTTTGTATTTGCAGTATGTTGTCTTCTCCACTGTGGCTGAACACCCTAGTTGGGCAGCCTTTCATTGATTCTGTTATATTCATTATTCTAGAGATTTGTTGAGTATGCCCTCATGAAAATGAATCTCAGGTTTGTTAATGGTTAATGTTTGTTAATGTGCTGAAACTGGAGAGTGTTTAAAGGAATTTCACAAAAATGATTCCAGGTTTGAATGGCTCGTCACATGGAGAGTGTTTGATGGCTCTGGGCCTGTATGCACAAGAATTCAGCAGAATGTTGGGTGGCCTCATTGAAACCTATAGAATGGTTAAAGGCCTTGGTAGAGAGGCAGCTGTGAAGACTAAGTACTTATTTAAAAGCAGAGGTTGATAGATTCCTGATTGGTCAGGGAATGAAGGGATATAGGGAGAAGGCAGGAGACTGAGACTGAGAGGAAAACTCGATTGGCCATGATGACATGGGGGAGCAGATATTGATCGGCCAAATGGCTTGACCCTGCTCCTATAGCTTATGGTCTTATGGTACTCAGTGCTCCTGATAAATGTCCCCGATAAGTGGTAGGGAGACCCCTGTTATCCTCTCAGCTGTTCTCACAGTCCTTTGTAGGGACGTCTGGTCCGATGCTCGACTACTCCCATTCCAGATGGAGATGCAATTTGTCAGGATGCTCTCAGCGGTGCTCCTGTAAAATGCAGTTAAGATGGGGGCAGTGTGGTAGGAGGGAGCCTTGCTTGCCTCAATCTTCCTAGGAAGAGGAGGTGCTTCTGTGCCTTCTTGTTCAGGGAGGCGATATTGAGTTACAGAGGTAGGTGCTGAGACCCAGCGAGGCCAGTTACTGGGCTATAGCTAGCTTTTCAATAGACCATGGAGTGAAATGTTTCTGTGCACTTGCAAACTACACTGAACTGGCCAGTCACTGCAGTGTGTACACTTCCACTGGCCAGTCACTACAGTGCGCACCCTTCCACTGGCCAGTCACTGGAGCGTGAAAACTTCCCCTGGCCAGACACCGGACTGTGCACACTTCCACTGACCTCAGCCAACTTGGTCTCAAACTCCATCACGGCTTCCATGTCAGCCTTTGCAGTGGTGGCACTTGCTCCCAGGAGAATGGGCACATCAATCATCAGCTGTAGCAGGGCGTGGCGATTCTGAAGGAGAAGCAGAGAGGAGCAATTAGACAGTCCATGGCTGACATTATTCCAGCAGCTTCGTTTCTAACCTCATTCCCAGTTCTGAAACATTAAATCTGCTTCTATCTCCATAAATGCACGTGGCCAAGTGGTTAAGGCATTGGACTAACGACCTGAAGGTTGTGAGTTCAAGCCCCAGCCAAGGCAACGTGTTGTGTCCTTGAGCAAGGCACTTAATCACACAGTGCTCTGCGACGACACTGGTGCCAAGCTCTATGGGTCCTAATGCCCTTCCCTTGGACAATATTGGTGTCGTGGAGAGGGGAGTCTTGCAGCATGGGCAACTGCTGGTCTTCCATACAACCTTGCCCAGGCCTGCACCCTGGAGAGTGAAGACTTTCCAGGCACAGATCCATGGTCTCGCAAGCCTAACGGATGCCTTTATCTCCATAACTACTGTCTGAACCACTGCCTGTTTCCATTGATTTTCGTTCAGTTTTCCAGAATCTGCAGTACTTTTGTTTTTTTTAAATTCCAGGACTGCTGTGTGCCATTCATCAGGAAGGTGGTGGCTTGACCCTGGCTCTGTTTTAATTGGGTCCACATCAGGCCCTACAGGTTAGGAATTGGAAAGATACCCGCTACTGTTTGCCTGACCCCTCCTCTAATGATTTTGCAACTTCCTCCAGGTCTTGACTCTTCTGAGCTCTTTTCATTCCTCTTGTGCTATCCCAAAGGTCGAAGCCCTGTTTTAAATCCCTGCATCTACCAAGCTATTAGCCAGCGGTCCTAATATTACCCACAAAACACTTTGCAGCACTTTATTACATTAAAGGCTGTTTATAAATGCAGATGGTTGTAATTGAAGTGGAATTGTTATGGTCATACAACGTGAAAACAGACCATTCACCTCAACTTGCCCATGCCGGCCAAGTGTCTCACTGAGCTGGCCCCATTTATCCACATTTGGCACATATCCTTCTAAACTTTTTCAATTCATGTAACTAAATGTCTTTAAAATGTTGTAACTCTGTATGCCTCTTCCACTTCCTCCAGCAGTTCATTCCATATACTCACTAACCTCCTCGAAAAGAGCACCTGTTCAAATATTTTCCCTCTCACATTAAACCTGTTTTAGACTCTCCTATCCTGGGACCATCATGTCTCTCATTTACCCCCTCCAGCTCCTTCAGCAAAGGCTAGATCATCCAGCGCCAGCCCTCCAATCCCACCAACATCGTTGTGAATCTTTTTTTACACCCTCTCTAATGCAATCACATTGGATAAACCAGGAGGTACAGTGACTGCTGAAGGCTAGATCTGTGGCATTCAAGTCTGGTGACCCAGGCCTGTACCTGAAAACCAGGTATGATTTGCGGAGGGCTATTTCAAGGGTGAAGAAACAATTTCAAACAAGGTTGGAGGCAACATCAGATGCACGGCAACTCTGGCAGGGTCTGCAAGACATTACTCCCTACGAAACGAAACCCAGTAGCATGAATGGCAGCAATCCTTCACTGCCAGATGAATTCAATGCCTTCTACGCACACTTTGAAAGGGAGAACACAACTACAGCTGCTGCACTTAATGACCCTGTGATCTCTGTCTCAGAGGCTGATGTTAGACTGCCTTTAAAGAGAGTGAACCCTCACAAGGCAGATGGAGTACCTGCTCTGAAAACCTGTGCCAACTAACTGGTAGAAGTACTCGAGGACATTTTCAAGCTCTCACTGCTACAGGTGGAAGTTCCCACTTGCTTCCAAAAGGCAACAATTATACCAGTGCCTAAGAATAATAATGTGGGCTGCCTTAATGACTGTTGCCCGGTAGCACTCACATCTACAATGATGAAATGCTTTGAGAAATTGGTCATAAGTAGACTGAACTCCTGCCTCAGCAAGGACCTGGACCCATTGCAATTTGCCTATTGCCACAATAGGTCAATGGCAGACACAATCTCAATGGCTCTCCACACGGCTTTAGACCACCTAGACAACACAAACACCTATGTCAGGATGCTGTTCATCGACTATAGCTCAGCATTTAATACCATCATTCCCACAATCCTGATTGAGAAGTTGTGTAACCTGGGCCTCTGTACGTCCCTCTGCAGTTGGATCCTCGACTTCCTAACTGGAAGACCACAGTCGGTGCGGATTGATGATAACATATCCTCCTCGCTGACGATCAACACTGACGAACCTCAGGGATGCGTGCTTAGCCCACTGCTCTACTCTCTCTATACCCATGACTGTGTGGCTAGGCATAGATCAAATACCAAATAAATTTGCTGACGATACAACCATTGTTGGTAGAATCTCAGGTGGTGACGAGAGGGCATACAGGAGTGAGATATACCGCAGCAACAACCTGGCACTCAACGTCAGTAAGATGAAAGAGCTGATTGTGGACTTCAGGAAGGGTAAGACGAGGGAACACATACCAATCCTCATAGAGGGATCAGAAGTGGAGAGAGTGAGCAGCTTCAAGTTCCTGGGTGTCAAGATTTCTGAGAATCTAACCTGTTCCCAACACATCGATGTAGTTATAAAGAAAGCAAGACAGCGGCTACACTTTATTAGGAGTTTGAAGAGATTTGGCACGTCAACAAATACACTCAAAAGCTTCTATAGTTCTACCGTGGAGAGCATTCTGACAGGCTGCATCACTGTCTGGTATGGAGCGGCTACTGTACAGGACCAAAAGAAGCTGCAGAAGGTTGTAAATCTAGTCAGTTCCATCTTGGGTATGAGCCTACAAAGTACCCAGAACATCTTCGGGGTGCAGTTTCTCAGAAGGGCAGTGTCGATTATTAAGGACCTCCAACACCCAGGGCATGCCTTTTTCTCACTGTTACCATCAGGCAGGAGATACAGGAGCCTGAAGGCACACACTCAGTGATTCAGGAACAACTTCTTCCCCTCTGCCATCTAATTCCTAAAATGGACTTTGAACCTGTGAACACTACCTCACTTTTTTGTTATTGCATGATTTTTAATCTATTAAATATACGTATACTGCAATTGATTCACTTATTATTTATTATTATTATCATTTTTTTCTTCTATATTATGTAAGGCATTGAACTGCTGCTGCTAAATTAACAAATTTCACATCACACGCCGGTGATAATAAACCTGATTCTGATTCCTTCTGATGAACGGGCAGTCAGAACTGCTCATAACACTTTGCAGCTTTCCAAGGACTCTTCCACCGTTGTAACATGCCGTCCCAGCTTCTGAACTTAGTGCCCCGAGTGAAGCTGACAAATATGCCATTCGCCTTCTTCAGCACCGTTGCCCTGTGTCACCACTTCCATGGAGCATCTATTTGTACAGTCAGGTCTCTCCCTCCTACAACTTTGTTCATGGTTCTGGCATTTGCTGTGTAAATATATCCTGACTTAATTAACCAAATTACAAAACTTTGCACTTGCAGGAGTTACATTCCATCTGCCATTCCACAGATCATCAAACATAGGAACAGAGTGAGGCCATTGGGCCCATCGAGTCAGCTCCATCATTCCAACATGACTGATTTACTACCCCTCTCAATCCCATTCTCCGGCCTTCTCCCCATAAGCTTTGACACCCTGACTAATAAACAATCTATAAAACTTTTCTTTAAATGTACCCAATGACTTGGCCTCCACAGCCGCCTGTGGCAATGAATTCCACACATTCACAACCCTCCGGCTAATGAAATTCTTCTTCATCTCTGTTCTAAATGGACATCTGTCTATTCTGATGCTGTGCCCTCCGGTCCTAGACTCCTCATTATGGGAAACATCACTCCCACGTCTATACTATTTCACCCGGAGCCATCCAAGCTGGTTCAGGATCCTGATGGCAGGAATCCTTGAAGACATTGTTGGTTTTATGTGGCAGCAATATTGCAATTGTACAATTACATGGAACATGGATTTACAATTACATAGTACCTTTCACATCCTCTTATCATCTCCAAGTACAACTAACGGTGTACTCCGGAGCGGGCATGACTCTTGTGACATAGAAAACACTTCCACTAATTTATGCACACGGAGTAACAATGGGAATGAGCAGATGCATTTTAAGTAATGAAACCAGGAACTGCAGGAAGTATTAGAAGGGCAACCAGCATCTGTGGAGCTGAATTCAGGAAAAAGTTGGAGATAGAACAAATTCTGAGATGCATGCTAATTTCATTTGCAATGTTTGGCCACAACCTTCAAAACCTTTCTAATCCATCTTTCTCTCCAGTTGCCTTTCAAAAGTTGTTATGACCCCTGCTCAATCACCTCTCTGGCAGAGTGGTGCTGTTGCCTAGGGGAGGAGATGTCGAGGTGATATGGGAAAAGCATCTGTGGATGCACTGGAATCTCCTCTGGGCTCTTGGTACTGCGTGCGGTGTCCTGATGGTACTGCGTGCAGTGGGATGTTGGTGTGTGCAGTGTGATGTTGGTACTGTGTGCAGTGGGATGTTGGTACTGTGTGCAGTGTACTGTCGGTACTGCGTGCAGTGTCCTGTTGGTACAAGCGTGCAGTGTCCTGATGGTACTGCGTGCAGTGTCCTGATGGTACTGCGTGCAGTGTCCTGTTGGTACTGCGTGCAGTGTCCTGATGGTACTGCGTGCAGTGTCCTGTTGGTACTGCGTGCAGTGTCCTGATGGTACTGCAGGCAGTGTCCTGTTGGTACTGCGTGCAGTGTGCTGTTGGTAATGTGTGCAGTGTGCTGTTGGTACTGCGTGCAGTGAGATGTTGGTACTACGTGCAGTGTCCTGCTGGTACTGTGTGCAGTGGGATGTTGGTACTGTGGGCAGTGTGATTTTGGTACTGTGTACAGTGTCCTGTTGGTACAGCGTGCAGTGTCCTGATGGTACTGCGTGCAGTGTCCTGATGGTACTGCGTGCAGTGTCCTGATGGTACTGCGTGCAGTGTCCTGTTGGTACTGCGTGCAGTGTCCTGATGGTACTGCGTGCAGTGTCCTGTTGGTACTGCGTGCAGTGTCCTGATGGTACTGCAGGCAGTGTCCTGTTGGTACTGCGTGCAGTGTGCTGTTGGTACTGTGTGTAGTGTGATGTTGGTACTATGTGCAGTGTCCTGTTGGTAATGTGTGCAGTGTGCTGTTGGTACTGCATGCAGTGAGATGTTGGTACTACGTGCAGTGTCCTGCTGGTACTGTGTGCAGTGGGATGTTGGTACTGTGGGCAGTGTGATTTTGGTACTGTGTGCAGTGTGATGTTGGTACTGTGTGCAGTGTGATGTTCGTACTGCATGCAGTGTGCTGTTGGTACTGCACGCAATGGGATGTTGGTACTGCATGCAGTGTGCTGCTTGTACTGTGTGCAGTTTGCTGCTGGTACTGTGTCAAGTTGGCTGTTCGTACTGCATGCAGTGTGCTGTTGGTACTGTGTGCAGTTTGCTGTTGGTACTGTATGCAGTGTGATTTTGGTACAGCGTGCAGTGGGATGTTGGTACTGTGTGCAGTGTGATGTTGCTACTGTGTGCAGTGTCCTGATGGTACTGCGTGCAGTATCCTGTTGGTACTGTGTGCAGTGTGATGTTGGTACAGCGTGCAGTGGGATGTTGGTACTGCATACAATGTGCTGTTGGTGCTGTGTGCAGTTTGTTGTTGGTACTGTGTGCCGTGTAATGTTACTACTGCGTGCACTGGGATGTTGGTACGGTGTGCAGTGTGATATTGGTACTGTGTGCAGTGTGATGTTGGTACCGTGTGCAGTGGGATGTTAGTACTCTGTGCAGTGTCCTGTTGTTACTGCATGTAGTGGGATGTTGGTACTGTGTGCAGTGGGATGTTAGTACTCCTTGCAGTATGATGTTGGTTCTGCGTGCAGTGCCTGTTGGTACTACATGCAGTGTGCTGTTTGTACTGCATTCAGTGGGATGTTGGTACTGCGTGCAGTGTGCTGTTGGTACTGTGTGTAGTGTGATGTTGGTACTATGTGCAGTGTCCTGTTGGTAATGTGTGCAGTGTGCTGTTGGTACTGCATGCAGTGAGATGTTGGTACTACGTGCAGTGTCCTGCTGGTACTGTGTGCAGTGGGATGTTGGTACTGTGGGCAGTGTGATTTTGGTACTGTGTGCAGTGTGATGTTGGTACTGTGTGCAGTGTGATGTTCGTACTGCATGCAGTGTGCTGTTGGTACTGCACGCAATGGGATGTTGGTACTACATGCAGTGTGCTGCTTGTACTGTGTGCAGTTTGCTGCTGGTACTGTGTCAAGTTGGCTGTTCGTACTGCATGCAGTGTGCTGTTGGTACTGTGTGCAGTTTGCTGTTGGTACTGTATGCAGTGTGATTTTGGTACAGCGTGCAGTGGGATGTTGGTACTGTGTGCAGTGTGATGTTGCTACTGTGTGCAGTGTCCTGATGGTACTGCGTGCAGTATCCTGTTGGTACTGTGTGCAGTGTGATGTTGGTACAGCGTGCAGTGGGATGTTGGTACTGCATACAGTGTGCTGTTGGTGCTGTGTGCAGTTTGTTGTTGGTACTGTGTGCAGTGTAATGTTACTACTGCATGCACTGGCATGTTGGTATGGTGTGCAGTGTGATATTAGTACTGTGTGCAGTGTGATGTTGGTACCGTGTGCAGTGGGATGTTAGTACTCTGTGCAGTGTCCTGTTGTTACTGCATGTAGTGGGATGTTGGTACTGTGTGCAGTGGGATGTTAGTACTCCTTGCAGTGTGATGTTGGTTCTGCGTGCAGTGCCTGTTGGTACTACATGCAGTGTGCTGTTTGTACTGCATTCAGTGTGCTGTTGGTACTGCGTGCAGTGGGATGTTGGTACTGTGTGCAGTGGGATGTTGGTACTGTGTGCAGTGTCCTGTTGGTACTGTGTGCAGTGGGATGTTGGTACTGTGTGCAGTGGGATGTTGGTACTGTGTGCAGTGTGATGTTACTACTGTGTGCAGTGTCCTGATGGTACTGTGTGCAGTGGGGTGTTGGTACTGTGTGCAGTGGGATGTTGGTACTGTGTGCAGTGTGCTGTTGGTACTGTGTGCAGTGTGATGTTGGTACTGTGTGCAGTGTGATATTGGTACTGTCTGCAGTGTGATGTTCGTACTGCATGCAGTGTGCTGTTGGTACTGCATGCAGTGGCATGTTGGTACTGCATACAGTGTGCAGTTGGTACTGTGTGCAGTTTGCTGTTCGTACTGTGTCAAGTTGGCTGGTGGTACTGCATGCAGTGTGCTATTTGTACCGTGTGTAGTTTGCTGTTGGTACTGTGTGCAGTGTGATGTTGGTACAGCGTGCAGTGGGATGTTGGTATTGCATACAGTGTGTTATTAGTACTGTGTGCAGTTTGCTGCTGGTACTCTGTCAAGTTGGCTGTTGGTACTGCATGCAGTGTGCTGTTGGTGCTGTGAGCAGTTTGTTGTTGGTATTGTGTGCAGTGTAATGTTAGTACTGCGTATACTGGGATGTTGGTACTGTGTGCAGTGTCATGTTGGTACTGCGTGCAGTGTGATGTTGGTTCTGTGTGCACTGCCTGTTGGTACTACGTGCAGTGTCCTGTTGGTACTATGTGCAGTGTGATGTTTGTACTGCATTCAGTGGGATGTTGGTACTGCGTGCAGTGGGATGTTGGTACTGTGTGTAGTGTGATGTTGGAACTCCGTGCAGTGTGATGTTGGTTCTGTGTGCAGTGCCTGTTGGTACTACGTGCAGTGTCCTGTCATAACTATGTGCAGTGTGATGTTTGTACTGCATTCAGTGGAATGTTGGTACTGCGTGCAGTGGGATGTTGGTACTGTATGCAATGAGCTGTTGGTACTGCGTGCAGTGTCCTGTTGGTGCTATGTGCAGTGTGATGTTTGTACTGCATTCAGTGGAATGTTGGTACTGCGTGCAGTGTGATGTTGGTACTGCGTGCAGTGTCCTGTTGGTACTGTGTGCACTGTGATGTCGGTTCTGCCTGCAGTGCCTGTTGGTACTACGTGCAGTGTCCTGTTGGTACTATGTGCAGTATGATGTTTGTACTGTATTCAGTGGGATGTTGGTACTGCGTGTTGTGGGATGTTGGTACTGTGTGCAGTGGGATGTTGCTACTGTGTGCAGTGTCCTGTTGGTACTGCGTGCAGTGTCCTGTTGGTACTGTGTGCAGTGGGATGTTGGTACTGTGTGCAGTGTGCTGTTGGTACTGTGTGCAGTGTGCTGTTGGTACTCTGTGCAGTGTGCTGTTGGTACTGCGTGCAGTGTGCTGTTGGTACTGTGTGCAGTTCGCTGTTGGTACTGTGTCAAGTTGGCTGTTGGTACTGCATGCAGTGTGTTGTTGGTACTGTGTGCAGTTTGCTGTTGGTACTGTGTGCAGTGTAATGTTGGTACAGCGTGCAGTGGGATGTTGGTACTATGTGCAGTGTGATGTTGGCAATACGTGCAGGGGGATGTTGGTACTGCATGCAGTGGGATGTTGGTACTGTGTGCAGTGGGATGTTGGTACTGTGTGCAGTGTCCTATTGGTATTGTGTGCAGTGTGATGTTGGTACTACGTGCAGTGTGCTGTTACTACTGCCTGCATTGTGCTGTTGGTACTGAATGCAGTGGGATGTTGGTACTGTGTGCAGTGCCCTGTTGGTACTGTGTGCAGTGTGATGTTGGTTCTGTGTGCAGTGCCTGTTGGTACTGCGTGCAGTGTGCTGTTGGCACTGTGTGCAGTTCGCTGTTGGTACTGTGTCAAGTTGGCTGTTGGGACTGCATGCAGTGTGTTGTTGGTACTGTGTGCAGTTTGCTGTTGGTACTGTGTGCAGTGTAATGTTGGTACAGCGTCCAGTGGGATGTTGGTACTATGTGCAGTGTGATGTTGGCAATACGTGCAGGGGGATGTTGGTACTGCATGCAGTGGGATGTTGGTACTGTGTGCAATGTGCTGTCGATACTGCGTGCAGTGTGCTGTTAGTACGGCGTGCAGTGTCCTGTTGGTACTGCGTGCAGTGGGATGTTGGTACTGTGTGCAGTGTAATGTTGGTACAGCGTGCAGTGTGATGTTGGTAATGCGTGCGGTGTGATGTTGGTTCTGCGTGCAGTGCCTGTTGGTACTACATGCAGTGTCCTGTTGGTACTATGTGCAGTGTGATGTTTGTACTGCATTCAGTGGGATGTTGGTACTGCTGTGCAGTGGAATGTTGGTACTGTGTGCAGTGTGATGTTGGTACTGTGTGCAGTGCCCTGTTGGTACTGTGTGCAGTGGGATGTTGGTACTGCGTGCAGTGTCCTGTTGGTACTACATGCAGTGTGTTGTTGGTACTGTACGCAGTGTGCTGTTGGTACTGCATGCAGTGTGCTGTTGGTGCTGTGAGCAGTTTGTTGTTGGTATTGTGTGCAGTGTAATGTTAGTACTGCGTGCACTGGGATGTCGGTACTGTGTGCAGTGTGATGTTGGTACCATGTGCAGTGGGATGTTAGTACTCTGTGCAGTGTCATGTTGGTACTCCGTGCAGTGTGATGTTGGTACTGTGTGTAGTGTGATGTTGGTACTCCGTGCAGTGTGATGTTGGTTCTGTGTGCAGTGCCTCCTGGTACTACGTGCAGTGTCCTGTTGGTACTATGTGCAGTGTGATGTTTGTACTGCATTCAGTGGGATGTTGGTACTGCGTGCAGTGGGAGGTTGGTACTGTGTGCAGTGGGATGTTGGTACTGTGTGTAGTGTGATGTTGGAGCTCCGTGCAGTGTAATGTTGGTTCTGTGTGCAGTGCCTGTTGGTACTAGTGCAGTGTCCTGTTGGTACTGTGTGCAGTGTGATGTTTGTACTGCATTCAGTGGAATGTTGGTACGGCTGTGCAGTGGAATGTTGGTACTGTGTGCAGTGGGATGTTGGTACTGTGTGCAGTGCCCTGTTGGTACTGTGTGCAGTGGGATGTTGGTACTGCGTGCAGTATCCTGTTGGTACTACATGCAGTGTGTTGTTGGTACTGTACGCAGTGTGCTGTTGGTACTGCATGCAGTGTGCTGTTGGTGCTGTGAGCAGTTTGTTGTTGGTATTGTGTGCAGCGTAATGTTAGTACTGCGTGCACTGGGATGTCGGTACTGTGTGCAGTGTGATGTTGGTACCATGTGCAGTGGGATGTTAGTACTCTGTGCAGTGTCATGTTGGTACTCCGTGCAGTGTGATGTTGGTACTGTGTGTAGTGTGATGTTGGTACTCCGTGCAGTGTGATGTTGGTTCTGTGTGCAGTGCCTCCTGGTACTACGTGCAGTGTCCTGTTGGTACTATGTGCAGTGTGATGTTTGTACTGCATTCAGTGGGATGTTGGTACTGCGTGCAGTGGGATGTTGGTACTGTGTGCAGTGGGATGTTGGTACTGTGTGTAGTGTGATGTTGGAACTCCGTGCAGTGTGATGTTGGTTCTGTGTGCAGTGCCTGTTGGTACTACGTGCAGTGTCCTGTTGGTACTATGTGCAGTGTGATGTTTGTACTGCATTCAGTGGAATGTTGGTACTGCGTGCAGTGGGATGCTGGTACTGTGTGCAGTGGGATGTTGGTACTGTGTGTAGTGTGATGCTGGTACTCCGTGCAGTGTGATGTTGGTTCTGTGTGCAGTGCCTGTTGGTACTACGTGCAGTGCCCTGTTGGTACTATGTGCAGTGTGATGTTTGTACTGCATTCAGTGGAATGTTGGTACTGCGTGCAGTGGGATGTTGGTACTGTGTGCAGTGTGATGTTGGTACTGCGTGCAGTGTCCTGTTGGTACTGTGTGCACTGTGATGTCGGTTCTGCCTGCAGTGCCTGTTGGTACTTCGTGCAGTGTCCTGTTGGTACTGTGTGCAGTATGATGTTTGTACTGCATTCAGTGGGATGTTGGTACTGCGTGTTGTGGGATGTTGGTACTGTGTGCAGTGGGATGTTGCTACTGTGTGCAGTGTGCTGTTGGTACTGTGTGCATGTGCTGTTGGTACTCTGTGCAGTGTGCTGTTGGTACTGCGTGCAGTGTGCTGTTGGTACTGTGTGCAGTGTGCTGTTGGTACTGTGTGCAGTGTGCTGTTGGTACTCTGTGCAGTGTGCTGTTGGTACTGCGTGCAGTGTGCTGTTGGTACTGTGTGCAGTTCGCTGTTGGTACTGTGTCAAGTTGGCTGTTGGTACTGCATGCAGTGTGTTGTTGGTACTGTGTGCAGTTTGCTGTTGGTACCGTGTGCAGTGGGATGTTAGTACTCTGTGCAGTGTCCTGTTGTTACTGCATGTAGTGGGATGTTGGTACTGTGTGCAGTGGGATGTTAGTACTCCTTGCAGTGTGATGTTGGTTCTGCGTGCAGTGCCTGTTGGTACTACATGCAGTGTGCTGTTTGTACTGCATTCAGTGTGCTGTTGGTACTGCGTGCAGTGGGATGTTGGTACTGTGTGCAGTGGGATGTTGGTACTGTGTGCAGTGTCCTGTTGGTACTGTGTGCAGTGGGATGTTGGTACTGTGTGCAGTGGGATGTTGGTACTGTGTGCAGTGGGATGTTGCTACTGTGTGCAGTGTGCTGTTGGTACTGTGTGCATGTGCTGTTGGTACTCTGTGCAGTGTGCTGTTGGTACTGCGTGCAGTGTGCTGTTGGTACTGTGTGCAGTGTGCTGTTGGTACTGTGTGCAGTGTGCTGTTGGTACTCTGTGCAGTGTGCTGTTGGTACTGCGTGCAGTGTGCTGTTGGTACTGTGTGCAGTTCGCTGTTGGTACTGTGTCAAGTTGGCTGTTGGTACTGCATGCAGTGTGTTGTTGGTACTGTGTGCAGTTTGCTGTTGGTACCGTGTGCAGTGGGATGTTAGTACTCTGTGCAGTGTCCTGTTGGTACTGCATGTAGTGGGATGTTGGTACTGTGTGCAGTGGGATGTTAGTACTCCTTGCAGTGTGATGTTGGTTCTGCGTGCAGTGCCTGTTGGTACTACATGCAGTGTGCTGTTTGTACTGCATTCAGTGTGCTGTTGGTACTGCGTGCAGTGGGATGTTGGTACTGTGTGCAGTGGGATGTTGGTACTGTGTGCAGTGTCCTGTTGGTACTGTGTGCAGTGGGATGTTGGTACTGTGTGCAGTGGGATGTTGGTACTGTGTGCAGTGGGATGTTGCTACTGTGTGCAGTGTGCTGTTGGTACTGTGTGCATGTGCTGTTGGTACTCTGTGCAGTGTGCTGTTGGTACTGCGTGCAGTGTGCTGTTGGTACTGTGTGCAGTTCGCTGTTGGTACTGTGTCAAGTTGGCTGTTGGTACTGCATGCAGTGTGTTGTTGGTACTGTGTGCAGTTTGCTGTTGGTACCGTGTGCAGTGGGATGTTAGTACTCTGTGCAGTGTCCTGTTGTTACTGCATGTAGTGGGATGTTGGTACTGTGTGCAGTGGGATGTTAGTACTCCTTGCAGTGTGATGTTGGTTCTGCGTGCAGTGCCTGTTGGTACTACATGCAGTGTGCTGTTTGTACTGCATTCAGTGTGCTGTTGGTACTGCGTGCAGTGGGATGTTGGTACTGTGTGCAGTGGGATGTTGGTACTGTGTGCAGTGTCCTGTTGGTACTGTGTGCAGTGGGATGTTGGTACTGTGTGCAGTGGGATGTTGGTACTGTGTGCAGTGTGATGTTACTACTGTGTGCAGTGTCCTGTTGGTACTGTGTGCAGTGGGATGTTGGTACTGTGTGCAGTGGGATGTTGGTACTGTGTGCAGTGTGATGTTGGTACTGTGTGCAGTGTGATGTTGGTACTGTGTGCAGTGTGATGTTGGTACTGTCTGCAGTGTGATGTTCGTTCTGCATGCAGTGTGATGTTGGTACTGCATGCAGTGGCATGTTGGTACTGCATGCAGTGTGATGTTGGTAATGTGTGCAGTGTGCTGTTGGTACTGTGTCAAGTTGGCTGTTGGTACTGCATGCAGTGTGCTGTTGGTACCGTGTGTAGTTTGCTGTTGGTACTGTGTGCAGTGTGATGTTGGTACAGCGTGCAGTGGGATGTTGGTATTGCATACAGTGTGTTATTAGTACTGTGTGCAGTTTGCTGCTGGTACTCTGTCAAGTTGGCTGTTGGTACTGCATGCAGTGTGCTGTTGGTGCTGTGAGCAGTTTGTTGTTGGTATTGTGTGCAGTGTAATGTTGGTACTGCGTGCAGTGGGATGTTGGTACTGTGTGCAGTGTGATGTTGGTACTGCGTGCAGTGTGATGTTGGTAATGCGTGCGGTGTGATGTTGGTTCTGCGTGCAGTGCCTGTTGGTACTACGTGCAGTGTCCTGTTGGTACTATGTGCAGTGTGATGTTTGTACTGCATTCAGTGGGATGTTTGTACTGCGTGCAGTGGGATGTTGGTACTGTGTGCAGTGTGATGTTTGTTGGTACTATGTGCAGTGGGATGTTGGTACTGTGTGCAGTGTGATGTTGGTACTGCATGCAGTATCCTGTTGATACTGCATGCAGTGTGAAGTTGGTACAGTGTGCAGTGTGCTGTTGGTACTGCATGCAGTGTGCTGTTGGTGCTGTGAGCAGTTTGTTGTTGGTATTGTGTGCAGTGTAATGTTAGTGCTGCGTGCACTGGGATGTCGGTACTGTGTGCAGTGTGATGTTGGTACCATGTGCAGTGGGATGTTAGTACTGTGTGCAGTGTGATGTTGGTACTGCATGCAGTGTGATGTTGGTACTGTGTGCAGTGTGATGTTGGTACTGCGTGCAGTGTGATGTTGGTTCTGTGTGCAGTGCCTGTTGGTACTACGTGCAGTGTCCTGTTGGTACTATGTGCAGTGTGATGTTTGTACTGCATTCAGTGGATGTTGGCACTGCGTGCAGTGGGATGCTGGTACTGTGTGCAGTGTGTTGTTGGTACTGTGTGCAGTTTGCTGTTGGTACTGTGTGCAGTGTAATGTTGGTACAGCGTGCAGTGGGATGTTGGTACTGTGTGCAGTGCTGTTGGTACTGTGTGCAGTGTGATGTTGGTACTGTGTGCAGTGTGATGTTGGTTCTGCGTGCAGTGTGATGTTGGTACTGCATGCAGTGTGATGTTGGTACGTGGGATGTTGGTACTGTGTGCAGTGGGATGTTGGTACTGCGTGCAGTGTGATGTTGGTACTGTGTGCAGTGGGATGTTGGTACTGTGTGCAGTGTGATGTTGGTACTGTGTGCAGTGGGATGTTGGTACTGTGTGCAGTGTGATGTTGGTACTGTGTGCAGTGTGATGTTGGTACTGTGTTGCAGTGTGATGTTGGTACTGTGTGCAGTGCCTGTTGGTACTACGTGCAGTGTGATGTTGGTACTGCGTGCAGTGTGATGTTTGTACTGCATTCAGTGGGATGTTTGTACTGCGTGCAGTGGGATGTTGGTACTGTGTGCAGTGTAATGTTGGTACTGCGTGCAGTGGGATGTTGGTACTGCGTGCAGTGTCCTGTTGGTACTGTGTGCAGTGTGATGTTGGTACTGCATTCAGTGGAATGTTGGTACTGCGTGCAGTGTGATGTTGGTACTGCGTGCAGTGTCCTGTTGGTACTGTGTGCACTGTGATGTTGGTTCTGCCTGCAGTGCCTGTTGGTACTACGTGCAGTGTCCTGTTGGTACCATGTGCAGTATGATGTTTGTACTGCATTCAGTGGGATGTTGGTACTGCGTGTTGTGGGATGTTGGTACTGTGTGCAGTGGGATGTTGCTACTGTGTGCAGTGTCTTGTTGGTACTGCGTGCAGTGTCCTGTTGGTACTGTGTGCAGTGGGATGTTGGTACTGTGTGCAGTGTGCTGTTGGTACTGCGTGCAGTGTGCTGTTGGTACAGCGTGCAGTTCGCTGTTGGTACTGTGTGCAGTGTGATGTTGGTACTGCATGCAGTGTGATGTTGGTACTGTGTGCAGTGTGCTGTTGGTACTGTGTGCAGTGTGGTGTTGGTACTCTGTGCAGTGTGCTGTTGGTACTGCGTGCAGTGTGCTATTGGTACAGCGTGCAGTTCGCTGTTGGTACTGTGTCAAGTTGGCTGTTGGTACTGCATGCAGTGTGTTGTTGGTACTGTGTGCAGTTTGCTGTTGGTACTGTGTGCAGTGTAATGTTGGTACAGCGTGCAGTGGGATGTTGGTACTGTGTGCAGTGTGATGTTGGCAATACGTGCAGGGGGATGTTGGTACTGCATGCAGTGGGATGTTGGTACTGTGTGCAGTGGGATGTTGGTACTGTGTGCAGTGTGATGTTGTTACTGCGTGCAGTGTCCTGTTGGTACTACGTGCAGTGTGCTGTTAGTACTGCGTGCATTGTGCTGTTGGTACTGAATGCAGTGGGATGTTGGTACTGTGTGCAGTGGGATGTTGGTACTGTGTGCAATGTGCTGTTGATACTGCGTGCAGTGTGCTGTTAGTACGGCGTGCAGTGTCCTGTTGGTACTGCGTGCAGTTCGCTGTTGGTACTGTGTCAAGTTGGCTGTTGGTACTGCATGCAGTGTGTTGTTGGTACTGTGTGCAGTTTGCTGTTGGTACTGTGTGCAGTGTAATGTTGGTACAGCGTGCAGTGGGATGTTGGTACTGTGTGCAGTGTCCTATTGGTACTGTGTGCAGTGTGATGTTGGTACTGCGTGCAGTGTCCTGTTGGTACTACGTGCAGTGTCCTGTTGGTACTGTGTGCAGTATGATGTTTGTACTGCATTCAGTGGGATGTTGGTACTGCGTGTTGTGGGATGTTGGTACTGTGTGCAGTGAGATGTTGCTACTGTGTGCAGTGTCCTGTTGGTACTGCGTGCAGTGTCCTGTTGGTACTACGTGCAGTGTGCTGTTAGTACTGCGTGCATTGTGCTGTTGGTACTGAATGCAGTGGGATGTTGGTACTGTGTGCAGTGGGATGTTGGTACTGTGTGCAATGTGCTGTTGATACTGCGTGCAGTGTGCTGTTAGTACGGCGTGCAGTGTCCTGTTGGTACTGCGTGCAGTGGGATGTTGGTACTGTGTGCAGTGTGATGTTGGTAATGCGTGCGGTGTGATGTTGGTTCTGCGTGCAGTGCCTGTTGGTACTACATGCAGTGTCCTGTTGGTACTATGTGCAGTGTGATGTTTGTACTGCATTCAGTGGGATGTTGGTACTGCTGTGCAGTGGGATGTTGGTACTGTGTGCAGTGCCCTGTTGGTACTGTGTGCAGTGTGATGTTGGTTCTGTGTGCAGTGCCTGTTGGTACTACGTGCAGTGTCCTGTTGGTACTATGTGCAGTGTGATGTTTGTACTGCATTCAGTGGAATGTTGGTACTGCGTGCAGTGGGATGCTGGTACTGTGTGCAGTGGGATGTTGGTACTGTGTGTAGTGTGATGTTGGTACTCCGTGCAGTGTGATGTTGGTTCTGTGTGCAGTGCCTGTTGGTACTACGTGCAGTGTCCTGTTGGTACTATGTGCAGTGTGATGTTTGTACTGCATTCAGTGGAATGTTGGTACTATGTGCAGTGTGATGTTGGCAATACGTGCAGGGGGATGTTGGTACTGCATGCAGTGGGATGTTGGTACTGTGTGCAGTGGGATGTTGGTACTGTGTGCAGTGTCCTATTGGTATTGTGTGCAGTGTGATGTTGGTACTGCGTGCAGTGTCCTGTTGGTACTACGTGCAGTGTGCTGTTACTACTGCGTGCATTGTGCTGTTGGTACTGAATGCAGTGGGATGTTGGTACTGTGTGCAGTGGGATGTTGGTACTGTGTGCAGTGTGATGTTTGTACTGCATTCAGTGGGATGTTGGTACTGCTGTGCAGTGTCCTGTTGGTACGGCGTCCAGTGTCCTGTTGGTACTGCGTGCAGTGGGATGTTGGTACTGTGTGCAGTGTGATGTTGGTACAGCGTGCAGTGTGATGTTGGTAATGCGTGCGGTGTGATGTTGGTTCTGCGTGCAGTGCCTGTTGGTACTACATGCAGTGTCCTGTTGGTACTATGTGCAGTGTGATGTTTGTACTGCATTCAGTGGGATGTTGGTACTGCTGTGCAGTGGAATGTTGGTACTGTGTGCAGTGGGATGTTGGTACTGTGTGCAGTGCCCTGTTGGTACTGTGTGCAGTGGGATGTTGGTACTGCGTGCAGTGTCCTGTTGGTACTACATGCAGTGTGTTGTTGGTACTGTACGCAGTGTGCTGTTGGTACTGCATGCAGTGTGCTGTTGGTGCTGTGAGCAGTTTGTTGTTGGTATTGTGTGCAGTGTAATGTTAGTACTGCGTGCACTGGGATGTCGGTACTGTGTGCAGTGTGATGTTGGTACTGTGTGCAGTGTGATGTTGGTACTGTGTGCAGTGTGATGTTGGTACTGTGTGCAGTGTGATGTTTGTACTGCATTCAGTGGGATGTTGGTACTGCGTGTTGTGGGATGTTGGTACTGTGTGCAGTGAGATGTTGCTACTGTGTGCAGTGTCCTGTTGGTACTGCGTGCAGTGTCCTGTTGGTACTACGTGCAGTGTGCTGTTAGTACTGCGTGCATTGTGCTGTTGGTACTGAATGCAGTGGGATGTTGGTACTGTGTGCAGTGGGATGTTGGTACTGTGTGCAATGTGCTGTTGATACTGCGTGCAGTGTGCTGTTAGTACGGCGTGCAGTGTCCTGTTGGTACTGCGTGCAGTGGGATGTTGGTACTGTGTGCAGTGTGATGTTGGTAATGCGTGCGGTGTGATGTTGGTTCTGCGTGCAGTGCCTGTTGGTACTACATGCAGTGTCCTGTTGGTACTATGTGCAGTGTGATGTTTGTACTGCATTCAGTGGGATGTTGGTACTGCTGTGCAGTGGGATGTTGGTACTGTGTGCAGTGCCCTGTTGGTACTGTGTGCAGTGTGATGTTGGTTCTGTGTGCAGTGCCTGTTGGTACTACGTGCAGTGTCCTGTTGGTACTATGTGCAGTGTGATGTTTGTACTGCATTCAGTGGGATGTTGGTACTGCGTGCAGTGGGATGTTGGTACTGTGTGCAGTGGGATGTTGGTACTGTGTGCAGTGGGATGTTGGTACTGTGTGCAGTGGGATGTTGGTACTACCTGCAGTGTCCTGCTGGTACTGTGTGCAGTGTGATGTTGGTACTGTGTTCAGTGTGAAATTGGTACAGCGTGCAGTGGGATGTTGGTACTGTGTGCAGTGTTATGTTGGTACAGCGTGCAGTGTGATGTTGGTACTGCGTGCAGTGTGATGTTGGTACTGTGTGCAGTGGGATGTTGGTACTGTGTGCAGTGTCCTGTTGGTACTGTGTGCAGTGTGATGTTGGTACTGCGTGCAGTGTCCTGTTGGTACTGTGTGCAGTGTGATGTTGGTACTGCGTGCAGTGGGATGTTGGTACTGCATGCAGTGGGATGTTGGTACTGTGTGCAGTGGGATGTTGGTACTGTGTGCAGTGTGATGTTGGTACTGTGTGCAGTGTGATGTTGGTTCTGCGTGCAGTGCCTGTTGGTACTACATGCAGTGTCCTGTTGGTACTATGTGCAGTGTGATGTTTGTACTGCATTCAGTGGAATGTTGGTACTGCTGTGCAGTGGGATGTTGGTACTGTGTGCAGTGGGATGTTGGTACTGTGTGCAGTGCCCTGTTGGTACTGTGTGCAGTGGGATGTTGGTACTGCGTGCAGTGTCCTGTTGGTACTACATGCAGTGTGTTGTTGGTACTGTATGCAGTGTGCTGTTGGTACTGCATGCAGTGTGCTGTTGGTGCTGTGAGCAGTTTGTTGTTGGTATTGTGTGCAGTGTAATGTTAGTACTGCGTGCACTGGGATGTCGGTACTGTGTGCAGTGTGATGTTGGTACCATGTGCAGTGGGATGTTGGTACTGCGTGCAGTGGGATGTTGGTACTGTGTGTAGTGTGATGTTGGTACTCCGTGCAGTGTGATGTTGGTTCTGTGTGCAGTGCCTGTTGGTACTACGTGCAGTGTCCTGTTGGTACTATGTGCAGTGTGATGTTTGTACTGCATTCAGTGGGATGTTGGTACTGCGTGCAGTGGGATGTTGGTACTGTGTGCAGTGGGATGTTGGTACTGTGTGCAGTGTCCTGTTGGTACTGCGTGCAGTGTCCTGTTGGTACTACGTGCAGTGTGCTGTTAGTACTGCGTGCATTGTGCTGTTGGTACTGAATGCAGTGGGATGTTGGTACTGTGTGCAGTGGGATGTTGGTACTGTGTGCAATGTGCTGTTGATACTGCGTGCAGTGTGCTGTTAGTACGGCGTGCAGTGTCCTGTTGGTACTGCGTGCAGTGGGATGTTGGTACTGTGTGCAGTGTGATGTTGGTACTCCGTGCGGTGTGATGTTGGTTCTGCGTGCAGTGCCTGTTGGTACTACGTGCAGTGTCCTGTTGGTACTATGTGCAGTGTGATGTTTGTACTGCATTCAGTGGGATGTTTGTACTGCGTGCAGTGGGATGTTGGTACTGTGTGCAGTGGGATGTTGGTACTGTGTGCAGTGTGATGTTGGTACTCCGTGCAGTGTGATGTTGGTTCTGTGTGCAGTGCCTGTTGGTACTACGTGCAGTGTCCTGTTGGTACTATGTGCAGTGTGATGTTTGTACTGCATTCAGTGGAATGTTGGTACTGCGTGCAGTGTGATGTTGGTACTGTGTGCAGTGGGATGTTGGTACTGTGTGCAGTGTGATGTTGGTACTGTGTGCAGTGTGATGTTGGTACTGTGTGCAGTGTGATGTTGGTACTGTGTGCAGTGTGATGTTGGTACTGTGTGCAGTGTGATGTTGGTACTGCGTGCAGTGTGATGTTGGTTCTGCGTGCAGTGGGATGTTGGTACTGTCTGCAGTGTGATGTTCGTTCTGCATGCAGTGGGATGTTGGTACTGTGTGCAGTGGGATGTTGGTACTGTGTGCAGTGTGATGTTGGCAATGCATGCGGTGTGATGTTGGTAATGCGTGCAGTGCCTGTTGGTACTGCGTGCAGTGTCCTGTTGGTACTGTGTGCAGTGTGATGTTGGTACTGCATGCAGTGGGATGTTGGTACTGTGTGCAGTGGGATGTTGGTACTGTGTGCAGTGTGATGTTGGTACTGTGTGCAGTGTCCTGTTGGTACTGTGTGCAGTGTGATGTTGGTACTGCGTGCAGTGTCCTGTTGGTACTGCGTGCAGTGTGATGTTGGTACTGTGTGCAGTGTGATGTTGGTACTGCATGCAGTGTCCTGTTGGTACTGTGTGCAGTGTGATGTTGGTACTGTGTGCAGTGTGATGTTGGTACTGTGTGCAGTGTGATGTTGGTACTGTGTGCAGTGTGATGTTGGTACTGTGTTCAGTGTGATGTTGGTACTGTGTGCAGTGTGATGTTGGTACTGCGTGCAGTGTGATGTTGGTACTGTGTGCAGTGTGATGTTGGTACTGCGTGCAGTGTGATGTTGGTACTGTCTGCAGTGTGATGTTGGTACTGTGTGCAGTGTCCTGTTGGTACTATGTGCAGTGTGATGTTGGTACTGTGTGCAGTGGGATGTTGGTACTGCGTGCAGTGGGATGTTGGTACTGTGTGCAGTGGGATGTTGGTACTGCATGCAGTGGGATGTTGGTACTCCGTGCAGTGTGATGTTGGTTCTGTGTGCAGTGCCTGTTGGTACTACGTGCAGTGTCCTGTTGGTACTATGTGCAGTGTGATGTTTGTACTGCATTCAGTGGGATGTTGGTACTGTGTGCAGTGGTTTGTTGGTACTCTGTGCAGTGGGATGTTGGTACTGTGTGCAGTGTGATGTTGGTACTGCGTGCAGTGGGATGTTGGTACTGTGTGCAGTGTGATGTTGGTACTGTGTGCAGTGTGATGTTGGTACTGTGTGCAGTGTGATGTTGGTACTGCGTGCAGTGTCCTGTTGGTACTACGTGCAGTGTGCTGTTACTACTGCGTGCATTGTGCTGTTGGTACTGAATGCAGTGGGATGTTGGTACTGTGTGCAGTGGGATGTTGGTACTGTGTGCAATGTGCTGTTGATACTGCGTGCAGTGTGCTGTTGGTACGGCGTGCAGTGTCCTGTTGGTACTGCGTGCAGTGGGATGTTGGTACTGTGTGCAGTGTGATGTTGGTACAGTGTGCAGTGTGATGTTGGTAATGCATGCGGTGTGATGTTGGTTCTGCGTGCAGTGCCTGTTGGTACTACATGCAGTGTCCTGTTGGTACTGTGTGCAGTGTGATGTTTGTACTGCATTCAGTGGGATGTTGGTACTGCTGTGCAGTGGAATGTTGGTACTGTGTGCAGTGGGATGTTGGTACTGTGTGCAGTGCCCTGTTGGTACTGTGTGCAGTGGGATGTTGGTACTGCGTGCAGTGTCCTGTTGGTACTACATGCAGTGTGTTGTTGGTACTGTACGCAGTGTGCTGTTGGTACTGCATGCAGTGTGCTGTTGGTGCTGTGAGCAGTTTGTTGTTGGTATTGTGTGCAGTGTAATGTTAGTACTGCGTGCACTGGGATGTCGGTACTGTGTGCAGTGTGATGTTGGTACCATGTGCAGTGGGATGTTAGTACTCTGTGCAGTGTCATGTTGGTACTCCGTGCAGTGTGATGTTGGTACTGTGTGTAGTGTGATGTTGGTACTCCGTGCAGTGTGATGTTGGTTCTGTGTGCAGTGCCTGTTGGTACTACGTGCAGTGTCCTGTTGGTACTATGTGCAGTGTGATGTTTGTACTGCATTCAGTGGGATGTTGGTACTGCGTGCAGTGGGATGTTGGTACTGTGTGCAGTGGGATGTTGGTACTGTGTGTAGTGTGATGTTGGTACTCCGTGCAGTGTGATGTTGGTTCTGTGTGCAGTGCCTGTTGGTACTACGTGCAGTGTCCTGTTGGTACTATGTGCAGTGTGATGTTTGTACTGCATTCAGTGGAATGTTGGTACTATGTGCAGTGTGATGTTGGCAATATGGTGCAGGGGGATGTTGGTACTGCATGCAGTGGGATGTTGGTACTGTGTGCAGTGCCCTGTTGGTACTGTGTGCAGTGCCCTGTTGGTACTGTGTGCAGTGTGATGTTGGTTCTGTGTGCAGTGCCTGTTGGTACTACGTGCAGTGTCCTGTTGGTACTATGTGCAGTGTGATGTTTGTACTGCATTCAGTGGAATGTTGGTACTGCGTGCAGTGGGATGCTGGTACTGTGTGCAGTGGGATGTTGGTACTGTGTGTAGTGTGATGTTGGTACTCCGTGCAGTGTGATGTTGGTTCTGTGTGCAGTGCCTGTTGGTACTACGTGCAGTGTCCTGTTGGTACTATGTGCAGTGTGATGTTTGTACTGCATTCAGTGGAATGTTGGTACTATGTGCAGTGTGATGTTGGCAATACGTGCAGGGGGATGTTGGTACTGCATGCAGTGGGATGTTGGTACTGTGTGCAGTGGGATGTTGGTACTGTGTGCAGTGTCCTATTGGTATTGTGTGCAGTGTGATGTTGGTACTGCGTGCAGTGTCCTGTTGGTACTACGTGCAGTGTGCTGTTACTACTGCGTGCATTGTGCTGTTGGTACTGAATGCAGTGGGATGTTGGTACTGTGTGCAGTGGGATGTTGGTACTGTGTGCAGTGTGATGTTGGCAATGCATGCGGTGTGATGTTGGTTCTGCGTGCAGTGCCTGTTGGTACTACATGCAGTGTCCTGTTGGTACTGTGTGCAGTGTGATGTTGGTACTGCGTGCAGTGGGATGTTGGTACTGTGTGCAGTGTGATGTTGGTACTGTGTGCAGTGGGATGTTGGTACTGTGTGCAGTGTCCTGTTGGTACTGCGTGCAGTGGGATGTTGGTACTGCGTGCAGTATCCTGTTGATACTGCATGCAGTGTGAGGTTGGTACAGCGTGCAGTGTGCTGTTGGTACTGCATGCAGTGTGCTGTTGGTACTGTGTGCAGTGGGATGTTGGTACTGTGTGCAGTGTGATGTTGGTACTGCGTGCAGTGGGATGTTGGTACTGTGTGCAGTGTGATGTTGGTACTGTGTGCAGTGGGATGTTGGTACTCTGTGCAGTGTGATGTTGGTACTGCGTGCAGTGTGATGTTGGTACTGTGTGCAGTGTGATGTTGGTACTCCGTGCAGTGTGATGTTGGTTCTGTGTGCAGTGCCTGTTGGTACTACGTGCAGTGTCCTGTTGGTACTATGTGCAGTGTGATGTTTGTACTGCATTCAGTGGGATGTTGGTACTGCGTGCAGTGGGATGCTGGTACTGTGTGCAGTGGGATGTTGGTACTGTGTGTAGTGTGATGTTGGTACTCCGTGCAGTGTGATGTTGGTTCTGTGTGCAGTGCCTGTTGGTACTACGTGCAGTGTCCTGTTGGTACTATGTGCAGTGTGATGTTTGTACTGCATTCAGTGGGATGTTGGTACTGTGTGCAGTGTGATGTTGGTACTACGTGCAGTGTCCTGTTGGTACTGCATGCAGTGGGATGTTGGTACTGTGTGCAGTGGGATGTTGGTACTGTGTGCAGTGTCCTATTGGTATTGTGTGCAGTGTGATGTTGGTACTGCGTGCAGTGTCCTGTTGGTACTACGTGCAGTGTGCTGTTAGTACTGCGTGCATTGTGCTGTTGGTACTGAATGCAGTGGGATGTTGGTACTGTGTGCAGTGGGATGTTGGTACTGTGTGCAATGTGCTGTTGATACTGCGTGCAGTGTGCTGTTAGTACGGCGTGCAGTGTCCTGTTGGTACTGCGTGCAGTGGGATGTTGGTACTGTGTGCAGTGTGATGTTGGTACTGCGTGCAGTGTGATGTTGGTACTGCGTGCAGTGTGATGTTGGTTCTGCGTGCAGTGCCTGTTGGCACTAAGTACAGTGTGTTGTTGGTACTGTGTGCAGTGTGATGTTTGTACTGCATTCAGTGGGATGTTGGTACTGCTGTGCAGTGGGATGTTGGTACTGTGTGCAGTGGGATGTTGGTACTGTGTGCAGTGCCCTGTTGGTACTGTGTGCAGTGGGATGTTGGTACTGCGTGCAGTGTCCTGTTGGTACTACATGCAGTGTGTTGTTGGTACTGTATGCAGTGTGCTGTTGGTACTGCATGCAGTGTGCTGTTGGTGCTGTGAGCAGTTTGTTGTTGGTATTGTGTGCAGTGTAATGTTAGTACTGCGTGCAGTGGGATGTCGGTACTGTGTGCAGTGTGATGTTGGTACCATGTGCAGTGGGATGTTAGTACTCTGTGCAGTGTCATGTTGGTACTCCGTGCAGTGTGATGTTGGTACTGTGTGTAGTGTGATGTTGGTACTCCGTGCAGTGTGATGTTGGTTCTGTGTGCAGTGCCTCCTGGTACTACGTGCAGTGTCCTGTTGGTACTATGTGCAGTGTCCTGTTGGTACGATGTGCAGTGTGATGTTTGTACTGCATTCAGTGGAATGTTGGTACTGCGTGCAGTGGGATGCTGGTACTGTGTGCAGTGGGATGTTGGTACTGTGTGTAGTGTGATGTTGGTACTCCGTGCAGTGTGATGTTGGTTCTGTGTGCAGTGCCTGTTGGTACTACGTGCAGTGCTCTGTTGGTACTATGTGCAGTGTGATGTTTGTACTGCATTCAGTGGAATGTTGGTACTGCGTGCAGTGGGATGTTGGTACTGTGTGCAGTGTGATGTTGGTACTGCGTGCAGTGTCCTGTTGGTACTGTGTGCACTGTGATGTCGGTTCTGCCTGCAGTGCCTGTTGGTACTACGTGCAGTGTCCTGTTGGTACTGTGTGCAGTGGGATGTTGGTACTGTGTGCAGTGTGCTGTTGGTACTGTGTGCAGTGTGCTGTTGGTAGTCTGTGCAGTGTGCTGTTGGTACTGCCTGCAGTGTGCTGTTGGTACTGCCTGCAGTTCGCTGTTGGTACTGTGTCAAGTTGGCTGTTGGTACTGCATGCAGTGTGTTGTTGGTACTGTGTGCAGTTTGCAGTTGGTACTGTGTGCCGTGTAATGTTGGTACTGCGTGCAGTGGGATGTTGGTACTGTCTGCAGTGTGATGTTGGTACTGTGTGCAGTGTGATGTTGGTACTGCGTGCAGTGTCCTGTTGGTACTACGTGCAGTGTCCTGTTGGTACTGCCTGCAGTGTGCTGTTGGTACTGCCTGCAGTTCGCTGTTGGTACTGTGTCACGTTGGCTGTTGGTACTGCATGCAGTGTGTTGTTGGTACTGTGTGCAGTTTGCAGTTGGTACTGTGTGCAGTGTAATGTTGGTACAGCATGCAGTGGGATGTTGGTACTGTCTGCAGTGGGATGTTGGTACTGTGTGCAGTGTGATGTTGGTACTGCGTGCAGTGTCCTGTTGGTACTACGTGCAGTGTCCTGTTGGTACTGTGTGCAGTATGATGTTTGTACTGCATTCAGTGGGATGTTGGTACTGCGTGTTTGTGGGATGTTGGTACTGTGTGCAGTGTGATGTTGGTACTGTGTGCAGTGTCCTGTTGGTACTGCGTGCAGTGTCCTGTTGGTACTGTGTGCAGTGTGATGTTGGTACAGCGTGCAGTGGGATGTTGGTACTGTGTGCAGTGTGATGTTGGTACTGTGTGCAGTGTCCTATTGGTACTGTGTGCAGTGTGATGTTGGTACTGCGTGCAGTGTCCTGTTGGTACTACGTGCAGTGTCCTGTTGGTACTGTGTGCAGTGTGATGTTGGTACTGTGTGCAGTGAGATGTTGCTACTCTGTGCAGTGTCCTGTTGGTACTGCGTGCAGTGTCCTGTTGGTACTGCATTCAGTGGAATGTTGGTACTGCGTGCAGTGGGATGTTGGTACTGTGTGCAGTGTGATGTTGGTACTGCGTGCAATGTCCTGTTGGTACTGTGTGCACTGTGATGTCGGTTCTGCCTGCAGTGCCTGTTGCTACTACGTGCAGTGTCCTGTTGGTACTGTGTGCAGTGGGATGTTGGTACTGTGTGCAGTGTGCTGTTGGTACTGTGTGCAGTGTGCTGTTGGTACTGTGTGCAGTGTGATGTTGGTACTGCGTGCAGTGTGATGTTGGTACTGTGTGCAGTTCGCTGTTGGTACTGTGTCAAGTTGGCTGTTGGTACTGCATGCAGTGTGTTGTTGGTACTGTGTGCAGTTTGCAGTTGGTACTGTGTGCAGTGTAATGTTGGTACAGCGTGCAGTGGGATGTTGGTACTGTGTGCAGTGGGATGTTGGTACTGTGTGCAGTGTCCTATTGGTACTGTGTGCAGTGTGATGTTGGTACTGCGTGCAGTGTCCTGTTGGTACTACGTGCAGTGTCCTGTTGGTACTGTGTGCAGTATGATGTTTGTACTGCATTCAGTGGGATGTTGGTACTGCGTGTTGTGGGATGTTGGTACTGTGTGCAGTGAGATGTTGCTACTCTGTGCAGTGTCCTGTTGGTACTGCGTGCAGTGTCCAGTTGGTACTGAATGCAGTGGGATGTTGGTACTGTGTGCAATGTGCTGTTGATACTGCGTGCAGTGTGCTGTTGGTACTGCGTGCAGTGTCCTGTTGGTACTGCGTGCAGTGGGATGTTGGTACTGTGTGCAGTGTGATGTTGGTAATGCGTGCGGTGTGATGTTGGTTCTGCGTGCAGTGCCTGTTGGTACTACATGCAGTGTCCTGTTGGTACTATGTGCAGTGTGCTATTGGTACTGCGTAAAGTTCGCTGTTGGTACTGTGTCAAGTTGGCTGTTGGTACTGCATGCAGTGTGTTGTTGGTACTGTGTGCAGTTTGCTGTTGGTACTGTGTGCAGTGTAATGTTGGTACTGCGTGCAGTGGGATGTTGGTACTGTGTGCAGTGTGATGTTGGCAATCTGTGCAGGGGGATGTTGGTACTGCATGCAGTAGGATGTTGGTACTGTGTGCAGTGGGATGTTGGTACTGTGTACAGTGTCCTATTGGTACTGTGTGCAGTGTGATGTTGGTACTGCGTGCAGTGTACTGTTGGTACTATGTGCAGTGTGCTGTTAGTACTGCGTGCATTGTGCTGTTGGTACTGAATGCAGTGGGATGTTGGTACTGTGTGCAGTGGGATGTTGGTACTGTGTGCAGTGTGATGTTGGTACTGCGTGCAGTGTGCTGTTGGTACTGCGTGCAGTGTCCTGTTGGTACTGCGTGCAGTTCGCTGTTGGTACTGTGTGCAGTGTGGCTGTTGGTACTGCATGCAGTGTGATGTTGGTACTGTGTGCAGTGTGCTGTTGGTACTGTGTGCAGTGTGATGTTGGTACTGCGTGCAGTGTGATGTTGGTACTGTGTGCAGTGTGATGTTGGTACTGTGTGCAGTGTGATGTTGGTACTGTGTGCAGTGTGATGTTGGTACTGCGTGCAGTGTCCTGTTGGTACTACGTGCAGTGTCCTGCTGGTACTGTGTGCAGTGTGATGTTGGTACTGCGTGCAGTGGGATGTTGGTACTGCGTGTTGTGGGATGTTGGTACTGTCTGCAGTGAGATGTTGCTACTGTGTGCAGTGTCCTGTTGGTACTGCATGCAGTGTCCTGTTGGTACTACGTGCAGTGTGCTGTTGGTACTGCGTGCAGTGTGATGTTGGTACTGTGTGCAGTGGGATGTTGGTACTGTGTGCAGTGGGATGTTGGTACTGTCTGCAGTGTGATGTTCGTTCTGCATGCAGTGGGATGTTGGTACTGCATGCAGTGTCCTGTTGGTACTGCGTGCAGTGGGATGTTGGTACTGTGTGCAGTGTGATGTTGGTACTCCGTGCAGTGTGATGTTGGTTCTGCGTGCAGTGCCTGTTGGTACTACGTGCAGTGTCCTGTTGGTACTATGTGCAGTGTGATGTTTGTACTGCATTCAGTGGGATGTTGGTACTGCTGTGCAGTGGGATGTTGGTACTGTGTGCAGTGGGATGTTGGTACTGTGTGCAGTGCCCTGTTGGTACTGTGTGCAGTGGGATGTTGGTACTGCGTGCAGTGTCCTGTTGGTACTACATGCAGTGTGTTGTTGGTACTGTACGCAGTGTGCTGTTGGTACTGCATGCAGTGTGCTGTTGGTGCTGTGAGCAGTTTGTTGTTGGTATTGTGTGCAGTGTAATGTTGGTACTGCGTGCAGTGGGATGTCGGTACTGTGTGCAGTGTGATGTTGGTACCATGTGCAGTGGGATGTTAGTACTCTGTGCAGTGTCATGTTGGTACTCCGTGCAGTGTGATGTTGGTACTGTGTGTAGTGTGATGTTGGTACTCCGTGCAGTGTGATGTTGGTTCTGTGTGCAGTGCCTCCTGGTACTACGTGCAGTGTCCTGTTGGTACTATGTGCAGTGTCCTGTTGGTACTATGTGCAGTGTGATGTTTGTACTGCATTCAGTGGAATGTTGGTACTGCGTGCAGTGGGATGCTGGTACTGTGTGCAGTGGGATGTTGGTACTGTGTGTAGTGTGATGTTGGTACTCCGTGCAGTGTGATGCTGGTTCTGTGTGCAGTGCCTGTTGGTACTACGTGCAGTGTCCTGTTGGTACTATGTGCAGTGTGATGTTTGTACTGCATTCAGTGGAATGTTGGTACTGCGTGCAGTGGGATGTTGGTACTGTGTGCAGTGTGATGTTGGTACTGCGTGCAGTGTCCTGTTGGTACTGTGTGCAGTGTGATGTCGGTTCTGCCTGCAGTGCCTGTTGGTACTACGTGCAGTGTCCTGTTGGTACTGTGTGCAGTGGGATGTTGGTACTGTGTGCAGTGTGCTGTTGGTACTGTGTGCAGTGTGCTGTTGGTAGTCTGTGCAGTGTGCTGTTGGTACTGCCTGCAGTGTGCTGTTGGTACTGCGTGCAGTTCGCTGTTGGTACTGTGTGCAGTTGGATGTTGGTACTGCATGCAGTGTGATGTTGGTACTGTGTGCAGTGTGATGTTGGTACTGTGTGCAGTGTAATGTTGGTACAGCGTGCAGTGGGATGTTGGTACTGTGTGCAGTGGGATGTTGGTACTGTGTGCAGTGTGATGTTGGTACTGCGTGCAGTGTCCTGTTGGTACTACGTGCAGTGTCCTGTTGGTACTGTGTGCAGTATGATGTTTGTACTGCATTCAGTGGGATGTTGGTACTGCGTGTTGTGGGATGTTGGTACTGTGTGCAGTGAGATGTTGCTACTCTGTGCAGTGTCCTGTTGGTACTGCGTGCAGTGTCCTGTTGGTACTGCATTCAGTGGAATGTTGGTACTGCGTGCAGTGGGATGTTGGTACTGTGTGCAGTGTGATGTTGGTACTGTGTGCAGTGCCCTGTTGGTACTGTGTGCAGTGTGATGTTGGTTCTGCGTGCAGTGCCTGTTGGTACTACGTGCAGTGTCCTGTTGGTACTGTGTGCAGTGTGATGTTGGTACTGTGTGCAGTGTGATGTTGGTACTGTGTGCAGTGTGATGTTGGTACTGTGTGCAGTGTGATGTTGGTACTGCGTGCAGTGTGATGTTGGTACTGCGTGCAGTGTGATGTTGGTACTGTGTGCAGTGTGCTGTTGGTACTGCATGCAGTGTGATGTTGGTACTGTGTGCAGTGTGATGTTGGTACTGTGTGCAGTGTGATGTTGGTACTGCGTGCAGTGTGATGTTGGTACTGTGTGCAGTGTGATGTTGGTACTGTGTGCAGTGTGATGTTGGTACTGTGTGCAGTGTGATGTTGGTACTGCGTGCAGTGCCTGTTGGTACTACGTGCAGTGTCCTGTTGGTACTGTGTGCAGTGTGATGTTTGTACTGCATTCAGTGGGATGTTGGTACTGCGTGCAGTGGGATGTTGGTACTGTGTGCAGTGTGATGTTGGTACTGTGTGCAGTGTCCTGTTGGTACTGCGTGCAGTGTGATGTTGGTACTGTGTGCAGTGGGATGTTGGTACTGTGTGCAGTGTGATGTTGGTACTGCATGCAGTGTGATGTTGGTACTGCATGCAGTGTCCTGTTGGTACTGCGTGCAGTGGGATGTTGGTACTGTGTGCAGTGTGATGTTGGTACTGCGTGCAGTGTGATGTTGGTTCTGCGTGCAGTGCCTGTTGGTACTACATGCAGTGTCCTGTTGGTACTATGTGCAGTGTGATGTTGGTACTGCGTGCAGTTCGCTGTTGGTACTGTGTCAAGTTGGCTGTTGGTACTGCATGCAGTGTGTTGTTGGTACTGTGTGCAGTTTGCTGTTGGTACTGTGTGCAGTGTAATGTTGGTACTGCGTGCAGTGTGATGTTGGTACTGTGTGCAGTGTGATGTTGGTACTGTGTGCAGTGTAATGTTGGTACTGCATGCAGTGGGATGTTGGTACTGTGTGCAGTGGGATGTTGGTACTGTGTGCAGTGTCCTATTGGTACTGTGTGCAGTGTGATGTTGGTACTGCGTGCAGTGTCCTGTTGGTACTGCATGCAGTGTGCTGTTGGTACTGCGTGCAGTGTGCTGTTGGTACTGAATGCAGTGGGATGTTGGTACTGTGTGCAGTGGGATGTTGGTACTGTGTGCAATGTGCTGTTGATACTGCGTGCAGTGTGCTGTTATTACGGCGTGCAGTGTCCTGTTGGTACTGCGTGCAGTTCGCTGTTGGTACTGTGTCAAGTTGGCTGTTGGTACTGCATGCAGTGTGTTGTTGGTACTGTGTGCAGTTTGCTGTTGGTACTGTGTGCAGTGTAATGTTGGTACAGCGTGCAGTGGGATGTTGGTACTGTGTGCAGTGGGATGTTGGTACTGTGTGCAGTGTCCTATTGGTACTGTGTGCAGTGTGATGTTGGTACTGCGTGCAGTGTCCTGTTGGTACTACGTGCAGTGTCCTGTTGGTACTGTGTGCAGTGTGATGTTGGTACTGCATTCAGTGGGATGTTGGTACTGCGTGTTGTGGGATGTTGGTACTGTGTGCAGTGAGATGTTGCTACTGTGTGCAGTGTCCTGTTGGTACTGCGTGCAGTGTCCTGTTGGTACTGCGTGCAGTGTGCTGTTGGTACTGTGTGCAGTGTGCTGTTGGTACTGAATGCAGTGGGATGTTGGTACTGCGTGCAGTGGGATGTTGGTACTGTGTGCAGTGTGATGTTGGTACTGCGTGCGGTGTGATGTTGGTTCTGCGTGCAGTGCCTGTTGGTACTACATGCAGTGTCCTGTTGGTACTATGTGCAGTGTGATGTTTGTACTGCATTCAGTGGGATGTTGGTACTGCTGTGCAGTGGGATGTTGGTACTGTGTGCAGTGGGATGTTGGTACTGTGTGCAGTGCCCTGTTGGTACTGTGTGCAGTGTGATGTTGGTTCTGTGTGCAGTGCCTGTTGGTACTACGTGCAGTGTCCTGTTGGTACTATGTGCAGTGTGATGTTTGTACTGCATTCAGTGGGATGTTGGTACTGCGTGCAGTGGGATGTTGGTACTGTGTGCAGTGTGATGTTGGTACTCCGTGCAGTGTGATGTTGGTTCTGTGTGCAGTGCCTGTTGGTACTACGTGCAGTGTCCTGTTGGTACTATGTGCAGTGTGATGTTTGTACTGCATTCAGTGGAATGTTGGTACTGCGTGCAGTGGGATGTTGGTACTGTGTGCAGTGTGATGTTGGTACTGCGTGCAGTGTCCTGTTGGTACTGTGTGCACTGTGATGTTGGTTCTGCCTGCAGTGCCTGTTGGTACTACGTGCAGTGTCCTGTTGGTACTGCGTGCAGTGTCCTGTTGGTACTGTGTGCAGTGGGATGTTGGTACTGTGTGCAGTGTGTTGTTGGTACTGTGTGCAGTTTGCTGTTGGTACTATGTGCAGTGTAATGTCGGTACAGCGTGCAGTGGGATGTTGGTACTGTGTGCAGTGTGATGTTGGCAATACGTGCAGGGGGCTGTTGGTACTGCATGCAGTGGGATGTTGGTACTGTGTGCAGTGAGATATTGGTACTGTGTGCAGTGTCCTATTGGTACTGTGTGCAGTGTGATGTTGGTACTGCGTGCAGTGTCCTGTTGGTACTACGTGCAGTGTGCTGTTAGTACTGCGTGCATTGTGCTGTTGGTACTGAATGCAGTGGGATGTTGGTACTGTGTGCAGTGGGATGTTGGTACTGTGTGCAATGTGCTGTTGATACTGCGTGCAGTGTGCTGTTGGTACTGCGTGCAGTGTCCTGTTGGTACTGCGTGCAGTGGGATGTTGGTACTGTGTGCAGTGTGATGTTGGTACTGCGTGCAGTGTGATGTTGGTACTGCGTGCAGTGTGATGTTGGTTCTGCGTGCAGTGCCTGTTGGTACTACATGCAGTGTCCTGTTGGTACTATGTGCAGTGTGATGTTTGTACTGCATTCAGTGGGATGTTGGTACTGCTGTGCAGTGGGATGTTGGTACTGTGTGCAGTGGGATGTTGGTACTGTGTGCAGTGCCCTGTTGGTACTGTGTGCAGTGTGATGTTGGTACTGCGTGCAGTGTCCTGTTGATACTACATGCAGTGTGTTGTTGGTACTGTACACAGCGTGCTGTTGGTGCTGTGAGCATTTTGTTGTTGGTATTGTGTGCAGTGTAATGTTAGTACTGCGTGCAGTGGGATGTTGGTACTGTGTGCAGTGGGATGTTGGTACTATGTGCAGTGGGATGTTGGTACTCTGTGCAGTGTGATGTTGGTACTCCGTGCAGTGTGATGTTGGTACTGTGTGCAGTGTGATGTTGGTACTCCGTGCAGTGTGATGTTGGTTCTGTGTGCAGTGCCTGTTGGTACTACGTGCAGTGTCCTGTTGGTACTATGTGCAGTGTGATGTTTGTACTGCATTCAGTGGGATGTTTGTACTGCGTGCAGTGGGATGTTGGTACTGTGTGCAGTGGTTTGTTGGTACTATGTGCAGTGGGATGTTGGTACTGTGTGCAGTGTGATGTTGGTTCTGTGTGCAGTGCCTGTTGGTACTACGTGCAGTGTCCTGTTGGTACTGTGTGCAGTGTGATGTTGGTACTGCATGCAGTGGGATGTTGGTACTGTGTGCAGTGGGATGTTGGTACTGTGTGCAGTGTGATGTTGGTACTGCATGCAGTGTGATGTTGGTACTGCGTGCAGTGTCCTGTTGGTACTGCGTGCAGTGGGATGTTGGTACTGTGTGCAGTGTGATGTTGGTACTGCATGCAGTGGGATGTTGGTACTGCATGCAGTCGGATGTTGGTACTGTGTGCAGTGGGATGTTGGTACTGTCTGCAGTGTGATGTTGGTACTGTGTGCAGTGTGATGTTGGTACTGCGTGCAGTGTCCTGTTGGTACTACGTGCAGTGTGCTGTTGGTACTGCGTGCATTGTGCTGTTGGTACTGAATGCAGTGGGATGTTGGTACTGTGTGCAGTGGGATGTTGGTACTGTGTGCAGTGTGATGTTGGTACTGCGTGCAGTGTGCTGTTGGTACTGCGTGCAGTGTCCTGTTGGTACTGCGTGCAGTGGGATGTTGGTACTGTGTGCAGTGTGATGTTGGTACTGCATGCAGTGTGATGTTGGTACTCCGTGCGGTGTGATGTTGGTTCTGCGTGCAGTGCCTGTTGGTACTACGTGCAGTGTCCTGTTGGTACTATGTGCAGTGTGATGTTTGTACTGCATTCAGTGGGATGTTTGTACTGCGTGCAGTGGGATGTTGGTACTGTGTGCAGTGGGATGTTGGTACTGTGTGCAGTGTGATGTTGGTACTGCATGCAGTGTGATGTTGGTACTGCGTGCAGTGTGATGTTGGTACTGCGTGCAGTGGGATGTTGGTACTGTCTGCAGTGTGATGTTGGTACTGCATGCAGTGGGATGTTGGTACTGCATGCAGTGTCCTGTTGGTACTGTGTGCAGTGTGATGTTGGTACTGTGTGCAGTGTGATGTTGGTACTCCGTGCGGTGTGATGTTGGTTCTGCGTGCAGTGCCTGTTGGTACTACGTGCAGTGTCCTGTTGGTACTATGTGCAGTGTGATGTTTGTACTGCATTCAGTGGGATGTTGGTACTGCTGTGCAGTGGGATGTTGGTACTGTGTGCAGTGGGATGTTGGTACTGTGTGCAGTGCCCTGTTGGTACTGTGTGCAGTGTGATGTTGGTACTGTGTGCAGTGTGATGTTGGTACTGTGTGCAGTGTGATGTTGGTACTGTGTGCAGTGTGCTGTTGGTACTGCATGCAGTGTGATGTTGGTACTGTGTGCAGTTTGTTGTTGGTATTGTGTGCAGTGTAATATTAGTAGTGCGTACACTGGGATGTTGGTACTGTGTGTAGTGTGATGTTGGTACTCCGTGCAGTGTGATGTTGGTTCTGTGTGCAGTGCCTGTTGGTACTACGTGCAGTGTCCTGTTGGTACTATGTGCAGTGTGATGTTTGTACTGCATTCAGTGGAATGTTGGTACTGCGTGCAGTGGGATGTTGGTACTGTGTGCAGTGTGATGTTGGTACTGCGTGCAGTGTCCTGTTGGTACTGTGTGCACTGTGATGTTGGTTCTGCCTGCAGTGCCTGTTGGTACTACGTGCAGTGTCCTGTTGGTACTGTGTGCAGTATGATGTTTGTACTGCATTCAGTGGGATGTTGGTACTGCGTGCAGTGGGATGTTGGTACTGTGTGCAGTGGGATGTTGGTACTGTGTGCAGTGTCCTGTTGGTACTGTGTGCAGTGGGATGTTGGTACTGTGTGCAGTGTGCTGTTGGTACTGTGTGCAGTGTGATGTTGGTACTGTGTGCAGTGTGCTGTTGGTACTGCGTGCAGTGTGCTGTTGGTACTGCGTGCAGTGGGCTGTTGGTACTGCATGCAGTGTGATGTTGGTACTGCGTGCAGTGGGATGTTGGTACTGTGTGCAGTGTGATGTTGGTACTGCGTGCAGTGGGATGTTGGTACTGCGTGCAGTGGGATGTTGGTACTGTGTGCAGTGGGATGTTGGTACTGTGTGCAGTGTGATGTTGGTACTGTGTGCAGTGTGATGTTGGTACTGCGTGCAGTGTCCTGTTGGTACTACGTGCAGTGTGCTGTTAGTACTGCGTGCATTGTGCTGTTGGTACTGAATGCAGTGGGATGTTGGTACTGTGTGCAGTGGGATGTTGGTACTGTGTGCAGTGTGATGTTGGTACTGCATGCAGTGTGATGTTGGTACTACGTGCAGTGTCCTGTTGGTACTGCGTGCAGTGGGATGTTGGTACTGTGTGCAGTGGGATGTTGGTACTGTGTGCAGTGTGATGTTGGTACTCCGTGCAGTGTGATGTTGGTTCTGTGTGCAGTGCCTGTTGGTACTACGTGCAGTGTCCTGTTGGTACTATGTGCAGTGTGATGTTTGTACTGCATTCAGTGGAATGTTGGTACTGCGTGCAGTGGGATGTTGGTACTGTGTGCAGTGTGATGTTGGTACTGCGTGCAGTGTCCTGTTGGTACTGTGTGCACTGTGATGTTGGTTCTGCCTGCAGTGCCTGTTGGTACTACGTGCAGTGTCCTGTTGGTACTATGTGCAGTGTGATGTTTGTACTGCATTCAGTGGGATGTTGGTACTGCGTGCAGTGGGATGTTGGTACTGTGTGCAGTGGGATGTTGCTACTGTGTGCAGTGTCCTGTTGGTACTGCGTGCAGTGTCCTGTTGGTACTGTGTGCAGTGGGATGTTGGTACTGTGTGCAGTGTGCTGTTGGTACTGTGTGCAGTGTGCTGTTGGTACTCTGTGCAGTGTGCTGTTGGTACTGCGTGCAGTGTGCTGTTGGTACTGTGTGCAGTTCGCTGTTGGTACTGTGTCAAGTTGGCTGTTGGTACTGCATGCAGTGTGTTGTTGGTACTGTGTGCAGTTTGCTGCTGGTACTGTGTGCAGTGTCCTGTTGGTACTACGTGCAGTGTGATGTTGGTACTGCGTGCAGTGTGATGTTGGTACTGAATGCAGTGGGATGTTGGTACTGTGTGCAGTGTGATGTTGGTACTGTGTGCAGTGTGATGTTCGTTCTGCATGCAGTGGGATGTTGGTACTGCATGCAGTGTCCTGTTGGTACTGCATGCAGTGGGATGTTGGTACTGTGTGCAGTGGGATTTTGGTACTGTCTGCAGTGTGATGTTCGTTCTGCATGCAGTGGGATGTTGGTACTGCATGCAGTGTGATGTTGGTACTGTGTGCAGTTCGCTGTTGGTACTGTGTGCAGTTGGCTGTTGGTACTGCATGCAGTGTGATGTTGGTACTGTGTGCAGTGTGATGTTGGTACTGTGTGCAGTGTGATGTTGGTACTGCGTGCAGTGTGATGTTGGTACTGTGTGCAGTGTGATGTTGGTACTGTGTTCAGTGTGATGTTGGTACTGTGTGCAGTGTGATGTTGGTACTGCGTGCAGTGTGATGTTGGTACTGAATGCAGTGGGATGTTGATACTGCGTGCAGTGTCCTGTTGGTACTACATGCAGTGTCCTGTTGGTACTATGTGCAGTGTGATGTTTGTACTGCATTCAGTGGGATGTTTGTACTGCGTGCAGTGGGATGTTGGTACTGTGTGCAGTGGGATGTTGGTACTGTGTGCAATGTGCTGTTGATACTGCGTGCAGTGTGCTGTTGGTACTGCGTGCAGTGTCCTGTTGGTACTGCGTGCAGTGGGATGTTGGTACTGTGTGCAGTGTGATGTTGGTACAGCGTGCAGTGTGATGTTGGTAATGCGTGCGGTGTGATGTTGGTTCTGCGTGCAGTGCCTGTTGGTACTACGTGCAGTGTCCTGTTGGTACTATGTGCAGTGTGATGTTTGTACTGCATTCAGTGGGATGGTGGTACTGCTGTGCAGTGGAATGTTGGTACTGTGTGCAGTGGGATGTTGGTACTGTGTGCAGTGCCCTGTTGGTACTGTGTGCAGTGGGATTTTGGTACTGCGTGCAGTGTCCTGTTGGTACTACATGCAGTGTGTTACATAGAAACATAGAAACATAGAAAATAGGTGCAGGAGTAGGCCATTCGGCCCTTCGAGCCTGCACCGCCATTTATTATGATCATGGCTGATCATCCAACTCAGAACCCAGCCTTCCCTCCATACCCCCTGACCCCTGTAGCCACAAGGGCCATATCTAACTTCCTTTTAAACATAGCTAATGAACTGGCCTCAACAGTTTGCTGTGGCAGAGAATTCCACAGATTCACCACTCTCTGTGTGAAGAAGTTTTTCCTAACCTCGGTCCTAAAAGGCTTCCCCTCTATCCTCAAACTGTGACCCCTCGTTCTAGACCTCCCCAACATCGGGAACAATCTTCCTGCATCTAGCCTGTCCAATCCCTTTAGGATCTTATACGTTTCAATCAGATCCCCCCTCAATCTTCTAAATTCCAACGAGTACAAGCCCAGTTCATCCAGTCTTTCTTCATATGAAAGACCTGCCATCCCAGGAATCAATCTGGTGAACCTTCTTTGTACTCCCTCTATGGCAAAGATGTCTTTCCTCAGATTAGGGGACCAAAACTGCACACAATACTCCAGGTGTGGTCTCACCAAGGCCTTGTACAACTGCAGTAGTACCTCCCTGCTCCTGTACTCGAATCCTCTCGCTATAAATGCCAGCATACCGTTCGCCTTTTTCACCGCCTGCTGTACCTGCATGCCCACTTTCAATGACTGGTGTATAATGACACCCAGGTCTCGTTGCACCTCCCCTTTTCCTAATCGGCCACCATTCAGATAATAATCTGTTTTCCTATTTTTGCCACCAAAGTGGATAACTTCACATTTATCCACATTAAATTGCATCTGCCATGAGTTTGCCCACTCACCCAACCTATCCAAGTCACCCTGCATCCTCTTAGCATCCTCCTCACTGCTAACACTGCCACCCAGCTTCGTGTCATCCGCAAACTTGGAGATGCTGCATTTAATTCCCTCATCCAAGTCATTAATATATATTGTAAACAACTGGGGTCCCAGCACTGAGCCTTGCGGTACCCCACTAGTCACCGCCTGCCATTCTGAAAAGGTCCCGTTTATTCCCACTCTTTGCTTCCTGTCTGCTAACCAATTCTCCACCCACACCAATACCTTACCCCCAATACCGTGTGCTTTAAGTTTGCACACTAATCTCCTATGTGGGACCTTGTCAAAAGCCTTTTGAAAATCCAAATAAACCACATCCACTGGTTCTCCCCTATCCACTCTACTAGTTACATCCTCAAAAAATTCTATGAGATTCGTCAGACATGATTTTCCTTTCACAAATCCATGCTGACTTTGTCCGATCATTTCACCGCTTTCCAAATGTGCTGTTATCACATCCTTGATAACTGACTCCAGCAGTTTCCCCACCACCGACGTTAGGCTAACCGGCCTATAATTCCCCGGTTTCTCTCTCCCTCCTTTTTTAAAAAGTGGGGTTACATTAGCCACCCTCCAATCCTCAGGAACTAGTCCAGAATCTAACGAGTTTTGAAAAATTATCACTAATGCATCCACTATTTCTTGGGCCACTTCCTTAAGCACTCTGGGATGCAGACCATCTGGCCCTGGGGATTTATCTGCCTTCAATCCCTTCAATTTACCTAACACCACTTCCCTACTAACATGTATTTCGCTCAGTTCCTCCATCTCACTGGACCCTCTGTCCCTTACTATTTCTGGAAGATTATTTATGTCCTCCTTAGTGAAGACAGAACCAAAGTAATTATTCAATTGGTCTGCCATGTCCTTGCTCCCCATAATCAATTCACCTGTTTCTGTTTGCAGGGGACCTACATTTGTCTTTATCAGTCTTTTCCTTTTTACATATCTATAAAAGCTTTTACAGTCAGTTTTTATGTTCTCTGCCAGTTTTCTCTCATAATCTTTTTTCCCCTTCCTAATTAAGCCCTTTGTCCTCCTCTGCTGAACTCTGAATTTCTCCCAGTCCTCAGGTGAGCCACTTTCTCTGGCTAATTTGTATGCTACTTCTTTGGAATTGATACTATCCCTAATTTCTCTTGTCAGCCACGGGTGCACTACCTTCCTTGATTTATTCTTTTGCCAAACTGGGATGAACAATTGTTGTAGTTCATCCATGCAACCTTTAAATGCCTGCCATTGCATATCCACCGTCAATCCTTGAAGTGTCATTTGCCAGTCTATCTTAGCTAATTCATGTCTCATACCTTCAAAGTTACCCCTCTTTAAGTTCAGAACCTTTGTTTCTGAATTAACTACGTCACTCTCCATGTTAATGAAGAATTCCACCATATTATGGTCACTCTTACCCAAGGGGCCTCTCACGACAAGATCGCTAATTAACCCTTCCTCATTGCTCAAAACCCAGTCCAGAATAGCCTGCTCTCTAGTCGGTTCCTCGACATGTTGGTTCAAAAAACCATCCCGCATACATTCCAAGAAATCCTCTTCCTCAGCACCTTTACCAATTTGGTTCACCCAGTCTACATGTAGATTGAAGTCACCCATTATAACTGCTGTTCCTTTATTGCACACATTTCTAATTTCCTGTTTAATACCATCTCCGACCTCACTACTACTGTTAGGTGGCCTGTACACAACTCCCACCAGCGTCTTCTGCCCCTTAGTGTTACGCAGCTCTACCCATATCGATTCCACATCTTCCCGGCTTATGTCCTTCCTTTCTATTGCGTTAATCTCTTTTTTAACCAGCAACGCCACCCCACCTCCCCTTCCTTCGTGTCTATCCCTCCTGAATATTGAATATCCCTGAACGTTGAGCTCCCATCCCTGGTCACCCTGGAGCCATGTCTCTGTGATCCCAACTATATCATAATCATTAATAACAATCTGCACTTTCAATTCATCCACCTTATTACGAATGCTCCTTGCATTGACACATAAAGCCTTCAGGCACTCTTTTACAACTCTCTTAGCCCTTTTTAATGCTTGCCCTGGATTTGTCGGCCAGCCACTTTTACTTTTCCACTTTGTACTTTTTGCTTCTACGCTCACTTTACACCCCTCTGTCTCTCTGCACTGGTTCCCATCCCTCTGTTGTGAACTAACCTCCTCACACCTAGCCGCTTTAATTTGATTCCCACCCCCCAACCATTCTAGTTTAAAGTCACCTCAGTAGCCCCCGCTAATCTCCCTGCAAGGATATTGGTCCCCCGAGGATTTAAGTGTAACCCGTCCTTTTTGTACAGGTCACACCTGCGCCAAAAGAGGTCCCAATGATCCAAAAACTTGAATCCCTGCCCCCTGTTGTTGGTACTGTACGCAGTGTGCTGTTGGTACTGCATGCAGTGTGCTGTTGGTGCTGTGAGCAGTTTGTTGTTGGTATTGTGTGCAGTGTAATGTAAGTACTGCGTGCACTGGGATGTCGGTACTGTGTGCAGTGTGATGTTGGTACCATGTGCAGTGTGATGTTGGTTCTGTGTGCAGTGCCTCCTGGTACTACGTGCAGTGTCCTGTTGGTACTATGTGCAGTGTGATGTTTGTACTGCATTCAGTGGAATGTTGGTACTGCGTGCAGTGGGATGCTGGTACTGTGTGCAGTGGGATGTTGGTACTGTGTGTAGTGTGATGTTGGTACTCCGTGCAGTGTGATGTTGGTTCTGTGTGCAGTGCCTGTTGGTACTACGTGCAGTGCCCTGTTGGTACTATGTGCAGTGTGATGTTTGTACTGCATTCAGTGGAATGTTGGTACTGCGTGCAGTGGGATGTTGGTACTGTGTGCAGTGTGATGTTGGTACTGCGTGCAGTGCCTGTTGGTACTACGTGCAGTGTCCTGTTGGTACTATGTGCAGTATGATGTTTGTACTGCATTCAGTGGGATGTTGGTACTGCGTGTTGTGGGATGTTGGTACTGTGTGCAGTGGGATGTTGCTACTGTGTGCAGTGGGATGTTGGAACTGTGTGCAGTGTGCTGTTGGTACTGTGTGCAGTGTGCTGTTGGTACTCTGTGCAGTGTGCTGTTGGTACTGCGTGCAGTTCGCTGTTGGTACTGTGTCAAGTTGGCTGTTGGTACTGCATGCAGTGTGTTGTTGGTACTGTGTGCAGTGTAATGTTGGTACAGCGTGCAGTGGGATGTTGGTACTGTGTGCAGTGTGATGTTGGCAATACGTGCAGGGGGATGTTGGTACTGCATGCAGTGGGATGTTGGTACTGTGTGCAGTGGGATGTTGGTACTGTGTGCAGTGTCCTATTGGTACTGTGTGCAGTGTGATGTTGGTACTGCGTGCAGTGTCCTGTTGGTACTACGTGCAGTGTGCTGTTAGTACTGCGTGCATTGTGCTGTTGGTACTGAATGCAGTGGGATGTTGGTACTGTGTGCAGTGGGATGTTGGTACTGTGTGCAGTGGGATGTTGGTACTGTGTGCAATGTGCTGTTGATACTGCGTGCAGTGTGCTGTTAGTACGGCGTGCAGTGTCCTGTTGGTACTGCGTGCAGTGGGATGTTGGTACTGTGTGCAGTGGGATGTTGGTATTGTGTGTAGTGTGATGTTGGTACTCCGTGCAGTGTAATGTTGGTTCTGTGTGCAGTGCCTGTTGGTACTACGTGCAGTGTCCTGTTGGTACTATGTGCAGTGCGATGTTTGTACTGCATTCAGTGGTATGTTGGTACTGTGTGCAGTGGGATGTTGGTATTGTGTGTAGTGTGATGTTGGTACTCCGTGCAGTGTGATGTTGGTTCTGTGTGCAGTGCCTGTTGGTACTACGTGCAGTGTCCTGTTGGTACTATGTGCAGTGTGATGTTTGTACTGCATTCAGTGGAATGTTGGTACTGCGTGCAGTGGGATGTTGGTACTGTGTGCAGTGTGATGTTGGTACTGCGTGCAGTGTCCTGTTGGTACTGTGTGCAGTGTGATGTTGGTTCTGCCTGCAGTGCCTGTTGGTACTACGTGCAGTGTCCTGTTGGTACTATGTGCAGTATGATGTTTGTACTGCATTCAGTGGGATGTTGGTACTGCGTGTTGTGGGATGTTGGTGCTGTGTGCAGTGGGATGTTGCTACTGCGTGCAGTGTCCTGTTGGTACTGTGTGCAGTGGGATGTTGGTACTGTGTGCAGTGTGCTGTTGGTACTGTGTGCAGTGTGCTGTTGGTACTCTGTGCAGTGTGCTGTTGGTACTGCGTGCAGTGTGCTGTTGGTACTGTGTGCAGTTCGCTGTTGGTACTGTGTCAAGTTGGCTGTTGGTACTGCATGCAGTGTGTTGTTGGTACTGTGTGCAGTTTGCTGTTGGTACTGTGTGCAGTGTAATGTTGGTACAGCGTGCAGTGGGATGTTGGTACTGTGTGCAGTGTCCTGTTGGTACTACGTGCAGTGTGCTGTTAGTACTGCGTGCATTGTGCTGTTGGTACTGAATGCAGTGGGATGTTGGTACTGTGTGCAGTGGGATGTTGGTACTGTGTGCAGTGTGATGTTGGTACTGTGTGCAATGTGATGTTGGTACAGCGTGCAGTGTGATGTTGGTAATGCGTGCGGTGTGATGTTGGTTCTGCGTGCAGTTCGCTGTTGGTACTGTGTCAAGTTGGCTGTTGGTACTGCATGCAGTGTGTTGTTGGTACTGTGTGCAGTTTGCTGTTGGTACTGTGTGCAGTGTAATGTTGGTACAGCGTGCAGTGGGATGTTGGTACTGTGTGCAGTGTCCTATTGGTACTGTGTGCAGTGTCCTGTTGGTACTACGTGCAGTGCCCTGTTGGTACTATGTGCAGTGTGATGTTTGTACTGCATTCAGTGGAATGTTGGTACTGCGTGCAGTGGGATGTTGGTACTGTGTGCAGTGTGATGTTGGTACTGCGTGCAGTGCCTGTTGGTACTACGTGCAGTGTCCTGTTGGTACTATGTGCAGTATGATGTTTGTACTGCATTCAATGGGATGTTTGTACTGCGTGCAGTGGGATGTTGGTACTGTGTGCAGTGGTTTGTTGGTACTATGTGCAGTGGGATGTTGGTACTGTGTGCAGTGTGATGTTGGTACTGCATGCAGTGTGATGTTGGTACTCTGTGCAGTGTGCTGTTGGTACTGCGTGCAGTTCGCTGTTGGTACTGTGTCAAGTTGGCTGTTGGTACTGCATGCAGTGTGTTGTTGGTACTGTGTGCAGTGTAATGTTGGTACTGCGTGCAGTGGGATGTTGGTACTGTGTGCAGTGTGATGTTGGCAATACGTGCAGGGGGATGTTGGTACTGCATGCAGTGGGATGTTGGTACTGTGTGCAGTGGGATGTTGGTACTGTGTGCAGTGTCCTATTGGTACTGTGTGCAGTGTGATGTTGGTACTGCGTGCAGTGTCCTGTTGGTACTACGTGCAGTGTGCTGTTGGTACTGCGTGCAGTGTGCTGTTGGTACTGAATGCAGTGGGATGTTGGTACTGTGTGCAGTGGGATGTTGGTACTGTGTGCAGTGGGATGTTGGTACTGTGTGCAATGTGCTGTTGATACTGCGTGCAGTGTGCTGTTAGTACGGCGTGCAGTGTCCTGTTGGTATTGCGTACAGTGGGATGTTGGTACTGTGTGCAGTGGGATGTTGGTACTGTGTGCAGTGCCCTGTTGGTACTGTGTGCAGTGTGATGTTGGTTCTGTGTGCAGTGCCTGTTGGTACTACGTGCAGTGTCCTGTTGGTACTATGTGCAGTGTGATGTTTGTACTGCATTCAGTGGAATGTTGGTACTGCGTGCAGTGGGATGTTGGTACTGTGTGTAGTGTGATGTTGGTACTCCGTGCAGTGTGATGTTGGTTCTGTGTGCAGTGCCTGTTGGTACTACGTGCAGTGTCCTGTTGGTACTATGTGCAGTGTGATGTTTGTACTGCATTCAGTGGAATGTTGGTACTGCGTGCAGTGGGATGTTGGTACTGTGTGCAGTGTGATGTTGGTACTGCGTGCAGTGTCCTGTTGGTACTGTGTGCACTGTGATGTTGGTTCTGCCTGCAGTGCCTGTTGGTACTACGTGCAGTGTCCTGTTGGTACCATGTGCAGTATGATGTTTGTACTGCATTCAGTGGGATGTTGGTACTGCGTGTTGTGGGATGTTGGTACTGTGTGCAGTGGGATGTTGCTACTGCGTGCAGTGTCCTGTTGGTACTGTGTGCAGTGGGATGTTGGTACTGTGTGCAGTGTGCTGTTGGTACTGTGTGCAGTGTGCTGTTGGTACTCTGTGCAGTGTGCTGTTGGTACTGCGTGCAGTGTGCTGTTGGTACTGTGTGCAGTTCGCTGTTGGTACTGTGTGCAGTTGGCTGTTGGTACTGCATGCAGTGTGATGTTGGTACTGTGTGCAGTGTGCTGTTGGTACTGTGTGCAGTGTAATGTTGGTACAGCGTGCAGTGGGATGTTGGTACTGTGTGCAGTGTCCTGTTGGTACTACGTGCAGTGTGCTGTTAGTACTGCGTGCATTGTGCTGTTGGTACTGAATGCAGTGGGATGTTGGTACTGTGTGCAGTGGGATGTTGGTACTGTGTGCAGTGTGATGTTGGTACTGTGTGCAGTGTGATGTTGGTACTGCGTGCAGTGTGATGTTGGTACTGCGTGCAGTGTGATGTTGGTTCTGCGTGCAGTTCGCTGTTGGTACTGTGTCAAGTTGGCTGTTGGTACTGCATGCAGTGTGTTGTTGGTACTGTGTGCAGTTTGCTGTTGGTACTGTGTGCAGTGCAATGTTGGTACAGCGTGCAGTGGGATGTTGGTACTGTGTGCAGTGTCCTATTGGTACTGTGTGCAGTGTCCTGTTGGTACTACGTGCAGTGTGATGTTAGTACTGCGTGCATTGTGCTGTTGGTACTGCATGCAGTGGGATGTTGGTACTGCATGCAGTGTGATGTTAGTACTGCATGCAGTGTCCTGTTGGTACTGCATGCAGTGGGATGTTGGTACTGTGTGCAGTGGGATGTTGGTACTGTGTGCAGTGTGATGTTGGTAATGCGTGCAGTGTGATATTGGTTCTGCGTGCAGTGCCTGTTGGCACTAAGTACAGTGTGTTGTTGGTACTGTGTGCAGTGTCCTGTTAGTACTACCTGCAGTGTCCTGCTGGTACTGTGTGCAGTGTGATGCTGGTACTGTGTTCAGTCTGATGTTGGTACTGTGTACAGTGTGATGTTGGTACTGCGTGCAGTGGGATGTTGGTACTGCATACAGTGGTTGTTGGTACTGTGTGCAGTTCGCTGTTGGTACTGTGTGCAGTGTGATGTTGGTACTCCTTGCAGCGTGATGTTGGTTCTGCGTGCAGTGCCTGTTGGTACTACGTGCAGTGTCCTGTTGGCACTATGTGCAGTATGATGTTTGTACTGCATTTAGTGGGATGTTGGTACTGCCTGCAGTGTAATGTTGGTACTGTGTGCAGTGTCCTGTTGGTACTGAATGCAGTTTCCTGTTGCTACTGTGTGCAGTGGGATGTTGTTACTGTGTGCAATGTGCTGTTGATACTGCGTGCAGTGTGCTGTTAGTACTGCGTGTAATGTGCTGTTGATACTGCGTGCAGTGTGCTGTTAGTACTGCGTGCATTGTGCTGTTGTTACTGCATGCAGTGGGATGCTGGTACTGTGTGTAGTGTGATGTTGGTTCTGCGTGCAGTGCCTGTTGGTACTAAGTGCAGTGTGATGTTGGTACTGTGTGCACTGTCCTGTTAGTACTTCCTGCAGTGTCCTGCTGGTACTGTGTGCAGTGTGATGCTGGTACTGTGTGCAGTGTGCTGTTGGTACTAAGTGCAGTACCTGTTGGTACTGCGTGCAGTGTGATGTTGCTACTGTGAAGTGTGATATTGGCAATGCGTGCAGGGTGATGTTGGTACTGCATATAGTGTGCTGTTCGTACAGTGTGCAGTGTGATGTTGGTATTGCGTGCAGTGTGATGTTCGTACTGAAGGCAGTGGGATGTTGGTACTGCATGCAGTGGGATGTTGGTACTGCATACAGTGTGCTGTTGGTGCTGTGTGCAGTTCGCTGTTGGTACTGTGTCAAGTTTGCTGTTGGTACTGCATGCAGTGTGTTGTTGGTACTGTGTGCAGTTTGCTGTTGGTACTGTGTGCAGTGTAATGTTGGTACAGCGTGCAGTGGGATGTTGGTACTGTGTGCAGTTTGCTGTTGGTATTGTGTCAAGTTGGCTGTTGGTACTGCATACAGTGGTTGTTGGTACTGTGTGCAGTTCGCTGTTGGTACTGTGTGCACTGTGATGTTGGTACTCCTTGCAGCGTGATGTTGGTTCTGCGTGCAGTGCCTGTTGGTACTACGTGCAGTGTCCTGTTGGTACTATGTGCAGTATGATGTTTGTACTGCATTTAGTGGGATGTTGGTACTGCCTGCAGTGTAATGTTGGTACTGTGTGCAGTGTCCTGTTGGTACTGAATGCAGTTTCCTGTTGCTACTGTGTGCAGTGGGATGTTGTTACTGTGTGCAATGTGCTGTTGATACTGCGTGCAGTGTGCTGTTAGTACTGCGTGCATTGTGCTGTTGGTACTGCATGCAGTGGGATGTTGGTACTGTGTGCAGTGTGATGTTGGTACTGCGTGCAGTGCCTGTTGGCACTAAGTACAGTGTGTTGTTGGTACTGTGTGCAGTGTCCTGTTAGTACTACCTGCAGTGTCCTGCTGGTACTGTGTGCAGTGTGATATTGGTACTGCGTGCCGTGTGCTGTTGGTACTAAGTGCAGTACCTGTTGGTACTGCGTGCAGTGTGATGTTGGTACTGTGAAGTGTGATATTGGCAATGCGTGCAGGGTGATGTTGGTACTGCATGCAGTGTGCTGTTCGTACAGTGTGCAGTGTGATGTTGGTATTGCGTGCAGTGTGATGTTCGTACTGAAGGCAGTGGGATGTTGGTACTGCATGCAGTGGGATGTTGGTACTGCATACAGTGTGCTGTTGGTGCTGTGTGCAGTTCGCTGTTGGTACTGTGTCAAGTTTGCTGTTGGTACTGCATGCAGTGTGTTGTTGGTACTGTGTGCAGTTTGCTGTTGGTACTGTGTGCAGTGTAATGTTGGTACAGCGTGCAGTGGGATGTTGGTACTGTGTGCAGTTTGCTGTTGGTATTGTGTCAAGTTGGCTGTTGGTACTGCATGCAGTGGGATGTTGGTACTGTGTGCAGTGTCCTGTTGGTACTGCGTGCAGTGTGATGTTGGTATTGCGTGCAGTGGGATGTTGGTACTGTGTGCAATGTGCTGTTGATACTGCGTGCAGTGTGCTGTTAGTACTGCGTGCATTGTGCTGTTGGTACTGCATGCAGTGGGATGCTGGTACTGTGTGCAGTGGGATGTTGGTACTACCTGCAGTGTCCTGCTGGTACTGTGTGCAGTGTGATGTTGGTACTGTGTTCAGTGTCCTGTTAGTACTTCCTGCAGTGTCCTGCTGGTACTGTGTGCAGTGTGATGCTGGTACTGTGTGCAGTGTGCTGTTGGTACTCTGTGCAGTGTGATGTTGGTACTGCGTGCAGTGTGATGTTGGTACTGTGAAGTGTGATATTGGCAATGCGTGCAGGGTGATGTTGGTACTGCATGCAGTGTGATGTTCGTACAGTGTGCAGTGTGATGTTGGTATTGCGTGCAGTGTGATGTTCGTACTGAAGGCAGTGGGATGTTGGTACTGCATGCAGTGGGATGTTGGTACTGCATACAGTGTGCTGTTGGTGCTGTGTGCAGTTCGCTGTTGGTACTGTGTGCAGTGTGCTGTTGGTACTGCATGCAGTGTGATGTTGGTACTGTGTGCAGTGTGCTGTTGGTACTGTGTGCAGTGTGATGTTGGTACTGCATGCAGTGGGATGTTGGTACTGTGTGCAGTGTGATGTTGGTACTGTGTGCAGTGTGATGTTGGTACTGTGTGCAGTGTGATGTTGATACTGCATGCAGTGTGCTGTTAGTACTGCGCGCATTGTGCTGTTGGTACTGAATGCAGTGGGATGTTGGTACTGTCTGCAGTGTGATGTTCGTACTGAAGGCAGTGGGATGTTGGTACTGCATGCAGTGGGATGTTGGTACTGCATGCAGTGCGTTGTTGGTGCTGTGTGCAGTTTGCTGTTGGTATTGTGTCAAGTTGGCTGTTGGTACTGCATGCAGTGTGTTGTTGGTACTGTGTGCAGTTTGCTGTTGGTACTGTGTGCAGTGTCCTGTTGGGACTACGTGCAGTGTGATGTTGGTATTGCGTGCAGTGGGATGTTGGTACTGTGTGCAATGTGCTGTTGATACTGCGTGTAGTGTGCTGTTAGTACTGCGTGCATTGTGCTGTTGGTACTCCATGCAGTGGGATGCTGGTACTGTGTGCAGTGTTCTGTTAGTACTACCTGCAGTGTCCTGCTGGTACTGTGTGCAGTGTGATATTGGTACTGCGTGCAGTGTGCTGTTGGTACTGCATGCAGTACCTGTTGGTACTGCGTGCAGTATGTTGTTGGTACTGTGAAGTGTGATATTGGCAATGTGTGCAGGGTGATGTTGGTACTGCATGCAGTGTGATGTTCGTACAGTGTGCAGTGTGATGTTGGTATTGCGTGCATTGTGCTGTTGGTACTGAATGCAGTGGGATGTTGGTACTGTCTGCAGTGTGATGTTCGTACTGAAGGCAGTCGGATGTTGGTTCTGCATGCAGTGGGATGTTGGTACTGCATGCAGTGTGTTGTTGGTACTGTGTGCAGTGTCCTGTTAGTACTACCTGCAGTGTCCTGCTGGTACTGTGTGCAGTGTGATGTTGGTACTGTGTGCAGTGTGATGTTGGTACTGCATGCAGTGTGATGTTGGTACTGCGTGCAGTGTGATGTTGGTACTGTGAAGTGTGATATTGGCAATGTGTGCAGGGTGATGTTGGTACTGCATGCAGTGTGATGTTCGTACAGTGTGCAGTGTGATGTTGGTATTGCGTGCATTGTGCTGTTGGTACTGAATGCAGTGGGATGTTGGTACTGTCTGCAGTGTGATGTTCGTACTGAAGGCAGTCGGATGTTGGTTCTGCATGCAGTGGGATGTTGGTACTGCATGCAGTGTGTTGTTGGTACTGTGTGCAGTTTGATGTTGGTACTGTGTGCAGTGTCCTGTTGGGACTACGTGCAGTGTGATGTTGGTACTGCGTGCAGTGGGATGTTGGTACTGTGTGCAATGTGCTGTTGATACTGCGTGCAGTGTGCTGTTGGTACTGCGTGCAGTGTCCTGTTGGTACTGCATGCAGTGGGATGTTGGTACTGTGTGCAGTGTGATGTTGGTACTGCGTGCAGTGCCTGTTGGCACTAAGTACAGTGTGTTGTTGGTACTGTGTGCAGTGTCCTGTTAGTACTACCTGCAGTGTCCTGCTGGTACTGTGTGCAGTGTGATATTGGTACTCTGTGCAGTGTGATGTTGGTACTGTGTGCAGTGTGATGTTGGTTCTGTGTGCAGTGCCTGTTGGTACTACGAGCAGTTTCCTGTTGGTACTATCTGCAGTGTGATGTTTGTACTGCATTCAGTGGAATGTTGGTACTGTGTGCAGTGGGATGTTGGTACTGCGTGCAGTGTGCTGTTGGTACTGTGTGTAGTGTGCTGTTGGTACTGCGTGCAGTGTGCTGTTGGTACTGCGTGCAGTACCTGTTGGTACTGCGGGCGTTGTGATGTAGCTACTGTGAAGTGTGATATTGGCAATGCGTGCGGGGTGATGTTGGTACTGCATGCAGTGTGATGTTGGTACTGTGTGCAGTGTGATGTTGGTACTGCGTGCAGTGGGATGTTGGTACTGTGTGCAGTGTGATGTTGGTACTGTCTGCAGTGTGATGTTGGTACTGCGTGCAGTGGGATGTTGGTACTGCATGCAGTGGGATGTTGGTACTGCGTGCAGTGTGATGTTGGTACTGTGTGCAGTTCGCTGTTGGTACTGTGTGCAGTGTGCTGTTGGTACTGCATGCAGTGGGATGTTGGTACTGTGTGCAGTGTGATGTTGGTACTGTGTGCAGTGTGATGTTGGTACTGCGTGCAGTGGGATGTTGGTACTGTGTGCAGTGTGATGTTGGTACTGCATGCAGTGTGATGTTGGTACTGCATGCAGTGGGATGTTGGTACTGTGTGCAGTGGGATGTTGGTACTGTGTGCAGTGGGATGTTGGTACTGTGTGCAATGTGCTGTTGATACTGCGTGCAGTGTGCTGTTAGTACTGCGTGCATTGTGCTGTTGGTACTGAATGCAGTGGGATGTTGGTACTGTCTGCAGTGTGATGTTCGTACTGCATGCAGTGGGATGTTGGTACTGCAAGCAGTGTCCTGCTGGTACTGTGTGCAGTGTGATATTGGTACTGTGTGCAGTGTGATGTTGGTACTGTGTGCAGTGTGATGTTGGTACTGCGTGCAGTGGGATGTTGGTACTGCGTGCAGTGTGATGTTCGTACTGTGTGCAGTGTGATGTTGGTACTCCTTGCAGCGTGATGTTGGTTCTGCGTGCAGTGCCTGTTGGTACTACGTGCAGTGTGATGTTTGTACTGCATTCAGTGGCATGTTGGTACAGCATGCAGTGTGATGTTGGTAATGTGTGCAGTGTGCTGTTGGTTCTCCGTGCGGTGTGATGTTGGTTCTGCATGCAGTGCCTGTTGGTACTACGTGCAGTGTCCTGTTGGTACTATGTGCAGTGTGATGTTTGTACTGCATTCAGTGGGATGTTGGTACTGCGTGCAGTGTGATGTTGGTACTGTGTGCAGTGCGCTGTTGGTACTGTGTGCAGTTTGCTGTTGGTACTGTGTGCAGTGTGATGTTGGTACTGCGAGCAGTGTCCTGTTGGTACTGTGTGCAGTGGGATGTTGGTACTCTGTGCAGTGTGCTGTTGGTACTGCGTGCAGTGTGCTGTTGGTACTGCATGCAGTTCGCTGTTGGTACTGTGTCAAGTTGGCTGTTGGTACTGCATGCAGTGTGTCGTTGGTACTGTGTGCAGTTTGCTGTTGGTACTGTTTGCAGTGTGCTGTTGGTACTCTGTGCAGTGTGCTGTTGGTACTCTGTGCAGTGTGCTGTTGGTACTGCGTGCAGTGTGCTGTTGGTACTGCGTGCAGTTCACTGTTGGTACTGTGTGCAGTTGGATGTTGGTACTGCGTGCAGTGTGATGTTGGTACTGTGTGCAGTGTGATGTTGGTACTGTGTGCAGTGTGATGCTGGTTCTGCGTGCAGTGGGATGTTGGTACTGTCTGCAGTGTGATGTTCGTTCTGCATGCAGTGGGATGTTGGTACTGCATGCAGTGGGATGTTGGTACTGCATACTGTGTGTTGTTGGTGCCGTGTGCAGTTCGCTGTTGGTACTGTGTCAAGTTGGCTGTTGGTACTGCATGCAGTGTGATGTTGGTACTGTGTGCAGTGTGATGTTGGTACTGTGTGCAGTGTGATGTTGGTACTGCGTGCAGTGTGATGTTGGTACTGCGTGCAGTGTGCTGTTGGTACTGCGTGCAGTGTGCTGTTGGTACTGTGTCAAGTTGGCTGTTGGTACTGCATGCAGTGTGATGTTGGTACTGTGTGCAGTGTGATGTTGGTACTGTGTGCAGTGTGATGTTGGTACTGCGTGCAGTGGGATGTTGGTACTGTGTGCAGTGTGATGTTGGTACTGTCTGCAGTGTGATGTTCGTTCTGCATGCAGTGGGATGTTGGTACTGCATGCAGTGTGATGTTGGTACTGTGTGCAGTGTGCTGTTGGTACTGTGTGCAGTGGGCTGTTGGTACTGCATGCAGTGTGTTGTTGGTACTGTGTGCAGTGGGATGTTGGTACTGTGTGCAGTGTGCTGTTGGTACTCTGTGCAGTGTGCTGTTGGTACTCTGTGCAGTGTGCTGTTGGTACTGCGTGCAGTGTGCTGTTGGTACTGCGTGCAGTTCGCTGTTGGTACTGTGTCAAGTTGGCTGTTGGTACTGCATGCAGTGTGATGTTGGTACTGTGTGCAGTGTGATGTTGGTACTGTGTGCAGTGTGATGTTGGTACTGCGTGCAGTGGGATGTTCGTACTGTGTGCAGTGTGATGTTGGCAATACGTGCAGGGGGATGTTGGTACTGCATGCAGTGGGATGTTGGTACTGCATACTGTGTGTTGTTGGTGCCGTGTGCAGTTCGCTGTTGGTACTGTGTCAAGTTGGCTGTTGGTACTGCATGCAGTGTGTTGTTGGTACTGTGTGCAGTTTGCTGTTGGTACTGTGTGCAGTGTAATGTTGGTACTGTGTGCTGTGTGATGTTGGCAATACGTGCAGGGAGATGTTGGTACTGCTTGCAGTGTCCTGTTGGTACTACGTGCAGTGTGATGTTGGTATTGCGTGCAGTGGGATGTTGGTACTGTGTGCAGTGGGATGTTGGTACTGTGTGCAATGTGCTGTTGATACTGCGTGCAGTGTGCTGTTAGTACTGCGTGCATTGTGCTGTTGGTACTGCATGCAGTGGGATGCTTGTTCTGTGTGCAGTGTGATGTTGGTACTGCGTGCAGTGTCCTGTTGGTACTAAGTGCAGTGTGTTGTTGGTACTGTGTGCAGTGTCCTGTTAGTACTACCTGCAGTGTCCTGCTGGTACTGTGTGCAGTGTGATATTGGCACTGTGTGCAGTGTGATATTGGTACTCTGTGCAGTGTGATGTTTGTACTGTGTGCAGTGGGATGTTGGTACTCTGTGCAGTGTGATGTTGGTACTGTGTGCAGTGGGATGTTGGTACTGCGTGCAGTGTGCTGTTGGTACTGTGTGTAGTGTGCTGTTGGTACTGCGTGCAGTGTGCTGTTGGTACTGCGTGCAGTGTGATGTTGGTACTGTGTGCAGTGCGCTGTTGGTACTGTGTGCAGTTTGCTGTTGGTACTGTGTGCAGTGTGATGTTTTTACAACCTGCAGTGTGATGTTGGTTGTGTGTGCAGTGTCCTGTTGGTACTGCGTGCAGTGTTCTGAAGGTACTGCGTGCAGTGTCCTGATGGTACTGCGTGCAGTATCCTGTTGGTACTGCGTGCAGTGTCCTGTTGGTACTGCGTGCAGTGGGATGTTGGTACTGCGTGCAGTGTCTATTGGTACTGCGTGCAGTGTCCTGTTGGTACTGCGTGCAGTATCCTGTTGGTACTGCGTGCAGTGGGATGTTGGTACTGCGTGCAGTGTCTATTGGTACTCCGTGCAGTGTGATTTTGGTTCTGCGTGCTGTGTCTGTTGGTACTGTGTGCAGTGGGATGTTGGTGCAGCGTGCAGTGGGATGTTGGTACTGTGTGAAGTGTGATATTGGTACTACGTGCAGTGTGATGTTGGTACTGTGTGCAGTGTAATGTTGGTACTGTGTGGAGTGGGATGTTGGTACTGTGTAGTGTGATGTTGGCAATGCGTGCAGGGGGGTGTTGTTACTGCCTGCAGTGGGATGTTGGTACTGTGTGTAGTGTGCTGTTGGTACACTATGCAGTGTGATGTTGGTACTGCGTGCAGTGTGATGTTGGTGCTGTGTGCAATGTGCTGTTGGTACTGTGTGCAGTGTGATGCTGGTACTGCATGCAGTTGGATGTTGGTACTCCTTGCAGCGTGATGTTGGTTCTGCGTGTAGTGCCTGTTGGTACTACGTGCAGTGTGATGTTTGTACTGCATTCAGTGGCATGTTGGTACTGCATGCAGTGTGCTGTTGGTACTACATACAGTGTGCTGTTGGTACTGTGTGCAGTGTGATGTTCGTACTGTTTGCAGTGTGATGTTGGTACTCCTTGCAGCGTGATGTTGGTACAGCGTGCAGTGGGTGTTGGTACTGCGTGCTGTGTCCTGTTGGCACTGAGTGCAGTGGGATGTTCGTACTGTGTGCAGTGTGATGTTGGTACTGTCTGCAGTGTGATGTTGGTAGTGCATGCAGTGGGATGTTGGTACTGCATACAGTGTGCTGTTGGTACTGTGTGCAGTGTGCAGTTGGTACTGTATGCATTGTGATGTTGGTACTCCGTGCGGTGTGATGTTGTTTCTGCATGCAGTGCCTGTTGGTACTACGTGCAGTATCCTGTTGGTACTATGTGCAGTGTGATGTTTGTACTGCATTCAGTGGGATGTTGGTACTGCGTGCAGTGTGATGTTGGTACTGTGTGCAGTGTGATGTTTGTACTGCATTCAGTGAGATGTTGGTATTGCATGCAGTGTCCTATTGGTACTGTGTGCAGTGTGATGTTGGTACTGCGTGCAGTGTCCTGTTGGTACTACGTGCAGTGTGATGTTGGTACTGTGTGCAGTGTGATGTTGGTACAGCGTGCAGTGCGATGTTGGTAATGCGTGCAGTGTGATGTTCGTACTGTGTGCAGTGTGATGTTGGTACTCCTTGCAGCGTGTTGTTGGTTCTGCATGCAGTGCCTGTTGGTACTACGTGCAGTGTGATGTTTGTACTGCATTCAGTGGCATGTTGGTACTGCATGCAGTGTGATGTTGGTAATGTGTGCAGTGTGCTGTTGGTACTGTATGCGGAGTGATGTTGGTTCTGCGTGCAGTGCCTGTTGGTACTACGTGCAGTATCCTGTTGGTACTATGTGCAGTGTGATGTTTGTACTGCATTCAGTGGGATGTTGGTACTGCGTGCAGTGTGATGTTGGTACTGTGTGCAGTGTGATGTTTGTACTGCATTCAGTGTGATGTTGGTATTGCATGCAGTGTGCTTTTGGTACTGTGTGCAGTGTGATGTTACTACTGTGTGCAGTGTCCTGATGGTACTGCGTGCAGTGTCCTGATGGTACTGCGTGCAGCATCCTGTTGGTACTGTGTGCAGTGGGATGTTGGTTCTGCGTGCAGTGTGCTGTTGGTACTGTGTGCAGTGTGATGTTGGTACTGTCTGCAGTGTGATGTTCGTTCTGCATGCAGTGTGATGTTGGTAATGTGTGCAGTGTGCTGTTGGTACTGCATGCATTGTGATGTTGGTACTACGTGCGGTGTGATGTTGGATCTGCGTGCAGTGCCGGTTGGTACTGCGTGCAGTGTCCTGTTGGTACTATGTGCAGTGTGATGTTTGTACTGCATTCAGTGAGATGTTGGTACTGCATGCAGTGTCCTGTTGGTACTGTGTGCAATGAGGTGTTGATACTGCGTGCAGTGTGCTGTTAGTACTGCATGCTTTGTGCTGTTGGTACTGAATGCAGTGGGATGCTGGTACTGTGTGTAGTGCGATGTTAGTACTGCGTGCAGCGTGATGTTGGTACAGCGTGCAGTGGGTGTTGGTACTGCGTGCTGTGTCCTGTTGGCACTGCGTGCAGTGGGATGTTCGTACTGTGTGCAGTGTGATGTTTGTACTGTGTGTAGTGTCCTATTGGTACTGTGTGCAGTGTGATGTTGGTACTGTCTGCAGTGTGATGTTGGTAGTGCATGCAGTGGGATGTTGGTACTGCATACAGTGTGCTGTTGGTACTGTGTGCAGTGTGCTGTTGGTACTGTATGCATTGTGATGTTGGTACTCCGTGCGGTGTGATGTTGTTTCTGCATGCAGTGCCTGTTGGTACTACGTGCAGTATCCTGTTGGTACTATGTGCAGTGTGATGTTTGTACTGCATTCAGTGGGATGTTGGTACTGCGTGCAGTGTGATGTTGGTACTGTGTGCAGTGTGATGTTTGTACTGCATTCAGTGAGATGTTGGTATTGCATGCAGTGTCCTATTGGTACTGTGTGCAGTGTGATGTTGATACTGTGTGCAGTGTCCTGTTGGTACTACGTGCAGTGTGATGTTGGTATTGCGTGCAGTGGGATGTTGGTACTGTATGCAGTGGGATGTTGGTACTATGTGCAATGTGCTGTTGATACTGCGTGCAGTGTGCTGTTAGTACGGCGTGCAGTGTCCTGTTGGTACTGCATGCAGTGGGATGTTGGTACTGTGTGCAGTGGGATGTTGGTACTGTGTGCAGTGTGATGTTGGTACAGCGTGCAGTGCGATGTTGGTAATGCGTGCAGTGTGATGTTCGTACTGTGTGCAGTGTGATGTTGGTACTCCTTGCAGCGTGATGTTGGTTCTGCGTGCAGTGTCCTGTTGGTACTACGTGCAGTGTGATGTTCGTACTGTGTGCAGTGTGATGTTGGTTCTGCATGCAGTGGGATGTTGGTTCTGCGTGCAGTGCCTGTTGGTACTACGTGCAGTGTGATGTTTGTACTGCATTCAGTGGCATGTTGGTACTGCATGCAGTGTGATGTTGGTACTGTGTGCAGTGTGATGTTGGTACTGTGTGCAGTGTGATGTTGGTTCTGCGTGCAGTGCCTGTTGGTACTACGTGCAGTGTCCTGTTGGTACTATGTGCAGTGTGATGTTTGTACTGCATTCAGTGGGATGTTGGTACTGCGTGCAGTGTGATGTTGGTACTGTGTGCAGTGTGATGTTGGTACTGCATGCAGTGTGATGTTGGTACTGCATGCAGTGTGATGTTGGTACTGTGTGCAGTGTGATGTTACTACTGTGTGCAGTGTCCTGATGGTACTGCGTGCAGTGTCCTGATGGTACTGCGTGCAGCATCCTGTTGGTACTGTGTGCAGTGTGATGTTGGTACTGTCTGCAGTGTGATGTTCGTTCTGCATGCAGTGGGATGTTGGTACTGTGTGCAGTGTGATGTTGGTACTGCATGCAGTGTGATGTTGGTAATGTGTGCAGTGTGCTGTTGGTACTGCATGCATTGTGATGTTGGTACTACGTGCGGTGTGATGTTGGATCTGCGTGCAGTGCCGGTTGGTACTGCGTGCAGTGTCCTGTTGGTACTATGTGCAGTGTGATGTTTGTACTGCATTCAGTGGGATGTTGGTACAGCGTGCAGTGGGATGTTGGTACTGTGTGCAGTGTGATGTTGGTACTGTGTGCAGTGTGATGTTGGTACTGTGTGAAGTTTACTGTTGATACTGCGTGCAGTGTTATGTTGGTACTGCGTGCAGTGTGATGTTGGTACTGCGTGCAGTGTGATGTTGGTACTGCGTGCAGTGTCCTGTTGGTACTGCGTGCAGTGTGTTGTTGGTACTGTGTGTAGTGTCCTATTGGTACTGTGTGCAGTGTGATGTTGGTACTGTCTGCAGTGTGATGTTGGTAGTGCATGCAGTGGGATGTTGGTACTGCATACAGTGTGCTGTTGGTACTGTGTGCAGTGTGCAGTTGGTACTGTATGCATTGTGATGTTGGTACTCCGTGCGGTGTGATGTTGGTTCTGCATGCAGTGCCTGTTGGTACTACGTGCAGTATCCTGTTGGTACTATGTGCAGTGTGATGTTTGTACTGCATTCAGTGGGATGTTGGTACTGCGTGCAGTGTGATGTTGGTACTGTGTGCAGTGTGATGTTTGTACTGCATTCAGTGAGATGTTGGTATTGCATGCAGTGTCCTATTGGTACTGTGTGCAGTGTGATGTTGGTACTGCGTGCAGTGTCCTGTTGGTACTACGTGCAGTGTGATGTTGGTATTGCGTGCAGTGGGATGTTGGTACTGTGTGCAGTGGGATGTTGGTACTGTGTGCAATGTGCTGTTGATACTGCGTGCAGTGTGCTGTTAGTACGGCGTGCAGTGTCCTGTTGGTACTGCATGCAGTGGGATGTTGGTACTGTGTGCAGTGTGATGTTGGTACTGTGTGCAGTGTGATGTTGGTACTGCGTGCAGTGTGATGTTGGTACTGCGTGCAGTGTGATGTTGGTACTGTGTGCAGTGTGATGTTGGTACTGTGTGCAGTGTGATGTTGGTACTGTCTGCAGTGTGATGTTGGTACTGCGTGCAGTGTGATGTTTGTACTGCATTCAGTGGCATGTTGGTACTGCATGCAGTGTGATGTTGGTAATGTGTGCAGTGTGCTGTTGGTACTGTATGCGGAGTGATGTTGGTTCTGCGTGCAGTGCCTGTTGGTACTACGTGCAGTATCCTGTTGGTACTATGTGCAGTGTGATGTTTGTACTGCATTCAGTGGGATGTTGGTACTGCGTGCAGTGTGATGTTGGTACTGTGTGCAGTGTGATGTTTGTACTGCATTCAGTGTGATGTTGGTATTGCATGCAGTGTGCTTTTGGTACTGTGTGCAGTGTGATGTTACTACTGTGAGCAGTGTCCTGATGGTACTGCGTGCAGTGTCCTGATGGTACTGCGTGCAGCATCCTGTTGGTACTGTGTGCAGTGTGATGTTGGTACTGTCTGCAGTGTGATGTTCGTTCTGCATGCAGTGGGATGTTGGTACTGTGTGCAGTGTCCTGTTGGTACTGCATGCAGTGTGATGTTGGTAATGTGTGCAGTGTGCTGTTGGTACTGCATGCATTGTGATGTTGGTACTCCGTGCGGTGTGATGTTGGTTCTGCGTGCAGTGCCTGTTGGTACTACGTGCAGTGTCCTGTTGGTACTATGTGCAGTGTGATGTTTGTACTGCATTCAGTGGGATGTTTGTACTAAGTGCAGTGTGTTATTTGTACTGTGTGTAGTGTCCTATTGGTACTGTGTGCAGTGTGATGTTGGTACTGTCTGCAGTGTGATGTTGGTACTGTGTGCAGTGTGATGTTGGTACTGCGTGCAGTGTCCTGTTGGTACTGTGTGCAGTGTGATGTTGGTACTGTGTGCAGTGTGATGTTGGTACTGTGTGCAGTGTGATGTTGGTACTGTGTGCAGTGTGATGTTCGTACTGCATGCAGTGGGATGTTGGTACTGCGTGCAGTGGGATGTTGGTACTGTGTGCAGTGTGATGTTCGTTCTGCATGCAGTGGGATGTTGGTACTGCATGCAGTGTCCTATTGGTACTGTGTGCAGTGTGATGTTGGTACTGCGTGCAGTGTCCTGTTGGTACTACGTGCAGTGTGATGTTGGTATTGCGTGCAGTGGGATGTTGGTACTGTGTGCAGTGGGATGTTGGTACTGTGTGCAGTGTGCTGTTGATACTGCGTGCAGTGTGCTGTTGGTACTGCATGCAGTGTCCTGTTGGTACTGCATGCAGTGGGATGTTGGTACTGTGTGCAGTGGGATGTTGGTACTGTGTGCAGTGTGATGTTGGTACTGCGTGCAGTGTGATGTTGGTACTGCGTGCAGTGTGATGTTGGTACTGTGTGCAGTGTGATGTTGGTACTCCGTGCAGTGTGATGTTGGTTCTGCGTGCAGTGCCTGTTGGTACTAAGTGCAGTGTGATGTTGGTACTGTGTGCAGTGTGATGTTCGTACTGCATTCAGTGGCATGTTGGTACTGCATGCAGTGTGATGTTGGTAATGTGTGAAGTGTGATGTTTGTACTGCATTCAGTGAGATGTTGGTATTGCATGCAGTGTCCTATTGGTACTGTGTGCAGTGTGATGTTGGTACTGTGTGCAGTGTCCTGTTGATACTGCGTGCAGTGTGCTGTTAGTACTGCGTGCAGTGTGCTGTTGGTACTGCATGCAGTGGGATGTTGGTACTGTGTGCAGTGGGATGTTGGTACTGCGTGCAGTGTCCTGTTGGTACTGCATGCAGTGTGATGTTGGTACTGTGTGCAGTGTCCTGTTAGTACTGCCTGCAGTGTCCTGCTGGTACTGTGTGCAGTGTGATGTTGGTACTGTGTGCAGTGTGATGTTGGTACTGTGTGCAGTGTGATGTTGGTACTGTGTTCAGTGTGATGTTGGTACTGTGTGCAGTGTGATGTTGGTACTGTGTGCAGTG